>NC_136285.1:7494569-8073542 GCF_964198595.1 Lampetra fluviatilis | reverse complement strand
CCGATAGGCCATCTACTGAGGAGCTGGAAAGATGGAATTGGTTTCATGTGCAAGATACTTGAAAGGATTGTTGCATCACAAGAACGCGAGAGAGAAAAAGATGGCAGTGGCTTGGGGAAGACTCCATCCATCTTTCGATTCATCACGGCTAATGATGAGGAATATATGTTTGTAAATGTGTGTAATTGCCTAAAATTAGTTCCCTGATTTATGTCGGACGATTTTTGGAGGGGGGCAGCGTGTGTCGTGTGTCAGTTTAGGTCCCCTGTGGGAGGCACAGCATAGCTGGGATTCCCCCTCATGCCCCCACCCCCCTCCCGCCACCGCCTCACACACTCTGCCAGCCAAGAGAAACTAACAACATCACCCATGCATCTGTTTGCTCGTGGATATGTATGCGTGTGTGGGGTCTTTGACCCCCAAAAGCCATCGAGGCTTATCGCTCTAAAAATACATGCACACCAGCGAAGCTAACAACACCCTCCAATAGTTGCTCGTCTCTGCAAAAATTCAGCATCTATTTTTTTTGCCTTCGTTCCAAAGCATATGGGGGTTGGGGGGGGGGAGGTAGCTTGGCTCAGCGCAGTTTGCCAGTGCCACCCCGATTTGACACTAACAGTTGGCAGTGCCATATGCGCAAGAGTTTTGCTTTAGTAGGCAAACGCCAGCAAAAACTGTCGTGTGGCACACTTGTTATTCCCTATAGGCACGACACTTTAGTTTGAATTGAGATGTTATATCGCATCCCCCCTTTTTTTTGCTGAAACCACGAAAATAATGAAACAGGATCCCAATAAGCGGTAACGAGACGACTGCAAGGCTCCGATAACGATCCCCCGATTTGTTCGCGCACTCCGGGGTCAACTGGCCAGTATCTGTGCTGGATGTACTCAATAGTGGCGGGCGCGGCTGTTATCTACAACAGCAGCTGATCAAGGAGCAAGCCCCATGGTGAATGGTGTGCTCTGCCAAGTATTAATGATTAATGTCTGCCTCACCCCTCCTCCCTCCTTCCTCTGTGACTTGGTAATGACTGCTTTGGAATGCACTGTCGAGTGAACGCCATTATGTTGCCGAATGCAACAATCGGCCACCGTTCCCTATAGCTTAATGCAATCATGCCCACCTGCTGCCCTGCATATTACAATGCACATTGCATGCAATTACTTTTTGTTTCCTTTGTTTCACTCTGAAGGTATTTTCCGTATCGTTCTTGGCGACGAAAGACCATCAAAAGGGTTATAGATTCATTTCTGAATTAAAAGCAATGTATTACTGTCATTATTATTCTCTGAACTTTCGCAAACGTGTTCGTACGTATGCATGTCGAACACATTGTGCATCGTACGTAGCCAACCATGCTAATCGGAGGTGCGAGGAAGGACGAAAAAATAAACACAAAAGGCAGTTATTTTATTGGAAAAGTGTTTTTATCTCGGTACCCTGTATCGTGTTGTGTATCTGTGGTGTTTATATTCTTAGGTTTTTTCGGTAAAGTCACGTAGGTAAAAAAATTAAATTAATAAAAGTAAAATAAAAATAAAATTCAAATCACGACGTTTCGGAGGCAACACAAGCCTCCGTCTTCAGGTGGAACCGTCACAGCACGATAGCTGTATCTCACTTGACGGTTCCACCTGAAGACGGAGGTCTGTGTTGCCTCCGAAACTTTTATCAATTTTAATTTTTGACCTACGTGACTTTACCGAAAAAACCTAAGAATATGAATCCTTGCAGTCACGAAAGCTTCAAATCTAGAATCGGTGGTGTTCTCTCTGATTCGTGTTGTGTTCACCACCATACCCTGTATTGTGTTTGTGTTGCGTCTTGTACCATATTATGACGTTGATGTGGTGTGTTGCAATGCTCAGCGTGTTTGAGATACAAATAGCATGACACTATGTAAACTTTAATCATTCAATTATATTTCGATTTAAAGCTTTCGTGACTGCAGGGATTCATCTTCTTGGTTCTTCAATTATAATCATTTAATTCAATTGTAATCATTTCAGAATGACATACAATTTCCATGATCAAGCTACTGCTGGATAAAGGCCTCATTAAGCCAATTGCTATATCAAATTATTTGGTAATGTTACATTCACAGTGGTGCACAAGCACAATTAACACAGTTTATGGCCTTTCGCCGCAGCACATAAATGTTCAATGGAGAAAAGCCTTTGTCCAAAATGTCACCTGTTATACATTTTTTTCTTTAAAGGCAGCGTTATTCACAAATGTGTCGAGGTTGTGTTTTATATATCACAATGAATATTCTAAATGTTGAACACCTTGGCTCACGTGACCACATACATCCTCGAGACCCCATGGATAGTCAACACGAAAAACCTGGCGCCATGCTGTAGAAACACAAGATGCTTCGTATACATTTTCCATGATTGTTGTGAGACCCAAATATGGTTTAATCTTAGATAAAATCAATTCGCTGTCTGTATGTTTCACTTTCTCAGGGTTTGATCGTCTACTCAGAGTACAATGCTCATATCTCTTTATTTGTTAACCTTCTTAACGGCTCCCAGTTTCCTCAGGGACCCGCAGTATAAAGTGTGATGAAGAAGGGCTGCTTCCCAGAATGTCAGCCTACTATACGTGATGTATTTAAGGCTTTATTAACGATTAACGTTGAATGTTGTTTTTCCTGCAAAGCAATTTCCCTATTGTTTGGTTTACAGGTTAAACTGTATACCTGCCACACAAATTATGTAAGGGAAATGAACTATTTTATTTCCTTAGACTGGCTTGTTTATTCCTAACCAAGGAAGGGAGGGTGACATCATTTGAACGGCTACACGCGTACCAAGACATCCCACGGTCAGATTTCTTTAGATACCTAGAGATCAGCGATGCCATCACCAAAGCTGGATCATTCTGCCCATCCCATCCTGGGCTGGCTGGGGGAGAAAAGGGAAAATACAGATTGGCAGAGGTGTACCACCTGATCGATGGAAAGGGGGACCGGGTAAGACCAAAGACTATAAAGCTTTGGGAAAGCCTTATAGGACGAGATATTACCTTACCAGAAGTAGACCCATATATGGTGGGCCTCAGCTAACTACAGCCTCCAGGGCACTGCCACTGAAACCTATATGACTAATGACAGGAAAGAAATATTCACCAACTCTTCTGCAGACCTCCCTAGATGCACAGAAGACACGGTGCAGACATACCTACATACCTTCTGGACACGACCTGATGTTTAAAAACATTACCGCGACATTTACGGACTACTTTAAGCGGATCTGCGGCACAGAGTTGAGCCCTTCAGCGGACTCAACTTTGCGAGGCTCAAAACCAAAAGGAGCGTCAAATCACCAGCATGCTCTGCTGTCGGCCTTCTACATTGTGACACACAAGGAAAATCATACTGGCCAACTGGAAAGTCCATGAATTCTCCCACCCCTTGGAGTCTCTGGCACATAACTCTCCTCGCTCTCGCAAGAATGAAACATCTTGGCCACGAACTAAAAATGGAAAGAAAGGGGGTACTAGACCATATGGTCCCCGTTCTTGCAGACTCCAGCACGAATACCCAGGGAGAAGGGATGGATACTCATACTCTTGTGTTTTTTAGGTAAAGTCACGTAGGTAAAAAATTAATAAAAGTAATAATACAGATAATAGAGATTATTTTATTTTATCTCTATTATTACTTTTATAATTTTTTTACCTACGTGACTTTACCGAAAAAACATAAGAGTATGAATCCTTGCCGTCACGAAAGCTTCAAATCTAGAAAGAAGGGATGGACTCTGGATAGCAAACCACCTCTGTTAACACATGATGATTGCTGCTCCTGTGAGACGATAATAATGCCAAACTTTTTTACGTGGCGTTTATGTTATTTTATTTACGGTTCTGTTGGTTACATTATCGTCCTTCTCTCCGCCTTCTTCCATCTTCTCCCCCCCCCCCCCCCCCCCTTAAATACACTGCTCACGATCTTTACCCTCACTCCGGTAGCACAGAGAGCTCACACGGCCGCGTTAGGTCCACAATTGAGGCTGTATCGCTCCAGTTTTGTTCCACGTTATTTTCTGGTTTCCCTCCTCTTTGAAATTTACTTTGTATTCTGTGTTCTTGAATAAATATAAACCAAAAAAACTGGCTCGTTTATAATTGGATATTCAGTTATATTTTGTGGCAAGCAAGTTCGTGTAAAACAGCTTCTAAAGTGTTGCTCTTAAAAAAATGTAATTCATAATATTTAGGGGTTTTGGTTCAATTATGGAATGTAATAAAATTTCAAGACACATTTTGTAAAAGAAAAAAATCTCTGTTAAAATTGCTCAAATTTATTGTCAAATTCCAAAACAAAATTGCATAGTGAGTGAAATTTAGCAGACTGGCTTTAAAATCATGCAGAGCTCTAATCCTGGAGAAAAAGTACATTGTGTCCAGAGGATCCTCCATGTTAGTATCTCTCCTCCAGGAACACCTCGCACTTTTATTTATTTAGCCATGCTCGTTAAGTTTGACTATGTCAAGCTTTTCTTGCAAATTGAGAACCTTATGGGTTCTTGTAGCTCTACTATCACCACACTTAGGACCCATTATGAATATGTAATAACAGCCGTAGAGGGTTCACGTGGGGATTGGCTTGCCGGTCCTGCTTTGTAGCCAATAAGGGATGAGCCAGGGAGCATGGCCTCGGCGTGATCGCGGCGTGTTAGCAGGGGTGATTGGCCTGGCCAATTGGGGCCTCAGCTAATGGGGAGCCGGATCAGAGGCGTGGTCCCGGGATTGACAGGGAACCATCGGGAACGGTCAACGCTGTCTATAGATGATTGGCTGGGGGGTACCACGTGACGAAGGGATTAAGAGAGAGGGAGAGAGGACAGTCGTGAGCAGACTGGGGGACGACAAGAGCAGGAGTCACGCGCGTACGGGGCTCTGGGTGCCACGTGCGCGTGGGGACTTGGCGAGAAGTCTGCCCTCTCTCCGTTGTCTGCCAGCAACGGGGAGTGTGTGTGAAGTGTAACTGTGGAGGTTGAAAATAAAAAGGACCGATTCCGGAAGCCGTCTCAAGGAGGTTTACTACAAATATATTAAAGCATAAAAATACATATTCCACAGTAATCACAAAAATAAGCACAGTATGAATACTATACACGTGTTTTATAATCACGAAAATAACTATGAACATTGTAGTATTATACTGTTATCACAAAAATAACTACGAATTGTTTACAGTATAATCACTCAAATAATATATGAATAAACACAAATATGAGAGATGCTCACTGAACGACTTCTATCCAAAAACCGAACGAAAAGGTGGCGCGGGGCGCGAACGTCCTGGAAAGTTCTGGATGAAATCTGACGAAAAAGGAAAGCCGCGTGGACGAAATTGGAAATGTGGTGATAGTTGAGAACGGCCGAAAGAGCGAAGCGACGAAAGTCAAGGTATAGCCGGACCTCCACCCACGTGCACGGCCTACTGCTGTGGGCTCTCCTGCAGAAGTCACAACGACTCGGGTCTCCTCGCGATTCTATGTATTGTCGCACTTCAGGGTCATGATTCTATTTCAGCAATTTATTTCACTTTTTTTTTTTAACACGTTGTGGTAACCGTAGCATCGCCTAGTAGCTTGGAGGGAGTCCCATGAACCTATTTTATACAACACGTGCTAATTGAAAAACAAACAAAAAAATTACTCAGGGGATCCAATGCACGTATTGTAAGCAGAAGGAATCGATTCATTGTTACACCCACTCTTCCCATGCATTCTTCATGTTTCTGAGTTGCATTGGTATGAAGTTTTCTAATAGAAAGTAGCAGGTTTGTTTTGTATCATCCTGTCTTGTCATTTCAGACGATTGGTTATTGTGCGTCGTTGTTTTTGCGAAATTTTTCCACCTGCAGTTAGCCGCCGAAGTAGGTGCACGCATTCTAAAAATAAGCGACATGCAGATGCGTTCACTAAATAATTGAGACGGCTCTTTGCAATCATTGAAATAAAGCGGTTTAGTTCGAAAGCCCTTTCTCAATCTACTGCTTGATGAAGGCCTCCCCATGCCTCGTCACTCTGGTCAATGCACGTTGGCGAAGACGTGCCTAGGACCAAATTTCGATTTAAAGCTCCGCTGCAAGTCTCCAATCGACACTCTCCCATTGACATATTTCGCTGCTTCCTCTTAGTATCTTTCACGCGACGGTCAATGGTATAGTGTATAGCGGATTGTATAATAATAAATAGTATAAAATTGTAATGTTTAATGCAATGTACAAGGTAATACATGGTGTCGTAGTTGTATGGTGAATATGCAGCAGTGTGGTGTGCAGTAGGGTGGGTAGAATAATACATAGTGTAAATTTACATAAATATGCTAAAATTCCTCTTGAGATGCAAATTCTTTTGTCAAGGCGCTCTTCCTCCTCCCTCCCAGCTTAAATAGACGCTTTAAGCCGCTTCCTCCTCCCTCCCAGCTTAAATAGACGCTCCAAGCCCAGGACCTGTTCTCCACCTGAGGACGGCTGCTTGCGTTGTGGCCGAAACGTCGTGAGAATTGTTTTATAATGTTTTATTTTTATTATTTTATTATTTCCATTCTACGTGACTTTACCGAAAGAACCAAGAAGATGCATCGGACCAGTTCAGATATCAACTGATGCTAGCCTTGCCAAGGAATAAGAATTCGGGTGACCTGCTTCATAAGCACTGTGCGCTAATCACTGTGCCAGCGCTCCCGTGTAGCAATTGTTCAAGTGTTTTAAAAGTGCATGCACCTGCTGCAATACAAATTATCATTCAGCGCGAATGGTGGCGATGTTCCCCTTGCATAGTTGCCAGCCTTGGTGCACAGCCAAACTCTAGTGGAGACCTGCTCACTCGAGATACGATGCAAATGTGCAGACTCAAAACTCAGAGAAACCCGTGCACTCGTGGCTTCTGTTGCCATTTAACCACTCTGTTTCGTTTACAAATCTCGACTTTACCCGCATACATTTAGCAAATTTACGGCGCCCTATGAAACCCCTGCGAGAGGACAGGCACCTTGGTATGAGGCTGAAGCACCCATGCTTTACCCCACCACACACGACCTGTCGATCGAATAACTGTGCTGTACCCGCTGATACTACTGACTGGACAGAGGCGGGGGAGATTTTAAGAAACTTGCTCCTCTGTCTCAGCTGGCTCGTTAGGGGACCGTTGTTTCAACTGCCGCGAGAATCGAACCGGCGACCTTCTGGATTTGCAAGTCCAGTGTGCGAACGAACCATGACACCGCTGTAGCATTTTTCCTTCTGATAAAAAAAAAGATTAATTTGAATTCTAATCCAAAAACGTCATATCCATACAGACATTATCACGTTTTCTGTCTGTATTTAAGCACGCGATGGGAAAAAAATGTATTGAGTCGCAACGTTCCACTAACTTTCACCCATGGTGTCTGCTCCACGATCCTCTGCTACGATGCAGTTGTAAAAAAAAAACCTCACCGCCTCTCTTTGGGTTAATTTAAACCGCTCCTTGCTCCTACGAGAACTACACATGAATGTACTTTAGGCAACACGTTGTGGGAGCATATCTACATGCAGATCACTCAACTCGAGGCTGACAGATGGTTTTTTTTGGGGGGGGTGCCTAATTTTACGTCGCCGCTTGGGTAATGCACCCGCCAGGCAAGGTTCACATGTCTCCAACACATCTGCTGTCGGTTAGCATCAGAGGGGATTCGTGGCTCAGCTCAGGCAAACATTAGCCGCCCGGCAGTGCCGTGGTGCCAAAGAATTAAAGCCCCCCTCTCTCTCTCTCTCTTTTTTTCGCAAGACAATTAGCATTTTGTTTTGGACTGTGGCATTGGCTGCTTTGCTGTGCAGTAAAAGTGATTACCTAATGAGTGCAGCCGTGGTATTGATCCCCAGTGGCGATAAACAAGTGGTAAAAAAAGACATGCACATATTAAAAGTAGTACACAATCTGGTAAACAGTCACAATACAAGTGTGACAAGAAACAGGCATCCTCAGTACTGCATTAGCGCATCTCATGCCTTTGCAGACAAGAAGTCTTTGCTACATTGACCGGCGTTTGTCAACAATATTTTTTTCCATTTTAGTCAGACAAAAGCGTTGCAATGCACACATTCATTTGCATCAATCATCGTCAGCCATGATCATTCCACTGCTGGATGAGAGCCTACCCAGGCTATCTCTCATTGTCCTGCAATGTTATAATCCGCACAGCACCTGCACGCGAGCTGATTGCATCGGTCTACATCCCACATTAGCCTACAGATGTAAAAATCACGAGAGGCAGTGTGCATAATGTGATATAAATGTTTTATTATTTTAGATGTGTTTGGTAGATATTGTCAAAAGTTACAGTTGAGCGCATGTGGGCTGGTGGTATTGATTCTGGCCAGGTGGGCCAGTGTTTAGACTGTACAGATCTAAATCAGAAGGCCGTGAGCTCACATCGACCTGCAACCCTTCATCCTCTTTGGATAAAACAACATTTTGTACCACGTTGTGAGAAGTCACCCGTGGCTGACTATGGATCGACTCACCCCCGCCATAAGAGCAGGATATTCTAAGTGGATTACTAGTAACATCAGAAGATCATGGGAGCTGATGGCGGCTTGGGGAACGAGGGGGAATTCATCCAGCAGTGGATTGAACTTGGCTGATGAGGATTAGGATGATGGTTGCTCCGAGCTCATTTCTGCCATGCAAAACATTTTTCACTTTTGTTTTTTTATTTTTGATGTTCTATTGTTAAAACGAGTCAAGGAGAGTATTGCATTATATTATGGATACCCAAGAGCTCAATAGTGACACTCATTAATGTGGCGGAACAGACTATTTGCTCATCTGCTGTTAAAATTCAGCACTGGTTGTAAAGGTTTGTAATGCCCGTCATGGGCAGAGTGTTGTGAAAAAGGACACTTGAATTGAAACAGCTGACAGGAGCTGATTGGCCCCGAGGGTATGGAGATTTAAGGGGTGCGGTGAAATGATAAAGCCGCTCAGTAACTATTCATCAACAAGGTGCACACTAATGATGTGAAAGAAAGTCCGCACGAAAAAAAAATACGTGAAAATGCATTTTTTTGCTGGGAGGCACTCATCAAAGATTATTTTTTTTTTCAAGTAAATTTGCAGTGACAGCTCCGGAATTAGCTCCTTGGCATTCTGGAGTTGAACGTTCAGTTTGATGCCTCAGATTGGCAACACCATGGTGGCTTTGGGTAAGCAGAGAGGGGAAAAAATACCCTTTGAGATATAACAAGTGCCATACAGCAGGTTAAGGTCAGAAGTGCTTGATTTAAAAATCCCTCACTGTGCCTTTGATTTTTTTTTTCCCATCATAAGCTGCCACTATTACGACGGTGGAGAGTAAAGGTTGATTGCATGCAGGTGCATTTCCTTTTCAACATTTTTCACTTTTCATAAGTGTTGACCAAAATAGATATTAATTTTCTGTGTAAATAATATGTGAAATTCATGATTAGAATGCCTTCGTATAAAAAAATAAACTGCGTGTACATTACGAAATGGCTGTTAAAATCACATGAATGGTCACCGCAAAATATTTTGAAAATATCTGAACAAAGCTGAAAGAGACTCTAATCATTTACATCAATGGATATACATTTTGAGACCTGATTTCTTTTTATCCACGTGTTGGAGTTTTTTTTTGTTGCTATTTCACTTCATTATTCATTTAAGATCTCGCATTAAAGCTCGGGTCAGAAATGTATAGCATCGGTTTTTGGAAAAGAGCAAATTGATTATATTGTGGCTAGAGTCGAGGCTAACTACATTCAATCACAATTCAATCTACCCATCGTTATATTGTGTTATTTACCACTCAGCAAATATGTACCATATGCATCAATATTCTGCACAAAGGTCATGTATGTTGAACTTGTTTCGCAATGCACATAGCCAACCGTGCTAATCGTAAGCTAATGCTTTGGAAAGTGTCCTGAATTATAATACCCAGATGCTCACTACTGCTCTTTTATGGAACAAAAAACACCGATGTTTCTACTCGTCTCACAACAGCATTACAGGCAACAATTTTAAGTGTTGAACTGAAACACTGTTTCACGGGTTTACTGTTTAACTGCTTGTGCAAAAGGTGTGCTCTTGATGCCATTAACATTTCAGTAAAAGTCCAACGGGGGATGCCAATGAATTAACCGGTTGACTTCACTCCTCTCCCATAAGTTAATTGGGTGTCATCATCATTATCATTAGTAGCATTGCCCCGTCGCCCGCCTTTTTCTGCGCCGCTCCGCCGTTTCCCCAGCAGCGTTCACCAGCAATTCTCAGCGGCGACACCCGCTGATTGCGCAATGCCGTTTTTCACCTGCGGCAGACGAGGTCACACGAGACGAGAGCGTGCGTTTGTGCTGTTGTCCGTCAGCGTCGTCGGTGGCCCCATAATCTAACCAGTTGCCACCGCTTATTTATAGCCAAGCTCCTCCCTGCTTCTTTGCCCTGACAGGCATTCCCTAACAACCGCTGTCTCGGGCCTGATTAATAGTCCACAACCAGCGCAACACGTTAATAGAGGCCCAGAGCTTGTCACCGGCATTTCAGGCCCGTTTCACTTTGCGCTGACCCCAGTAACATGACCCCAGGGGAGCCATACCCCAGTTGCCAGTGCCGAGCCGAGGGAGGGTTGCTGCGTTGTCCCTGATGTGCACAGGATACATGACCAGAATTAGCATCTCATCAGATGTTCCACATTCACCACTACGGGGCATGCCTGCTAACAGAAGGCTATTATGCTTGTGTGTCGCAGACACATTTACTGATTGCTATGAATCATATTTCACTGCCACCCACTTGCTCCCCCACCTCTCTCTGTGTCCACAACACGGACCTCTCGAAGCCTTTTGTGTACTATGAACCCGGCCAATTGTGTTTGGTTCCTGGCCACGGCTAACATCATTGGTAAGCCATAACTGAAACCGGTTGCTGGCTCCCACCCCTTCACCGACACGCAATGACCAGCGTGGTGAAATATGGTAAGTCAAAATCCTCTTGAAGGACCCAACATGGGGAGGCTTTCAACCATCAGTCGATTGACAAAGGGGTGTAAATTATTAATTACTGTATTTATACGATACCCCTCTCATCCTTATCTTGCTGCAGGTTTGCCTTGAAGATGTGCTCACAACTACAGGCACAGGGGACTTTCGTTTTTATAGCCAACTCTCGGGGAATACTCGCAATTTACCCCGCCACAATAAATCGGTCAATTGGCTGACTGCAGTTTAATGTTTTACCACTGAGCTAACAAAAGGCACTGCTGAAGACAATTTCCTCACGTGTTGTAAGGATTATAATACGACTAATTATTAATCCACCAATTATTAAATGTTTTGTGTTTCTGTCTTCTTGAGAATGAATATACATGTTTGTTTTATATATATACATGCTAATAATGCTTAAGCTAAAAAAATAAGTTTATTTAAAATAAAATACAACCGGTTATTTCTACATGTATCTTATGTCATTCATGAAGCACGGGTTCGATGGTGACATGGTGGTTTTTTTTGCACTGCTACTATGAACCCGGTAACCTGAGTTCAATTCTCGGCCATGGCTCAAACCAGTGGCAGTTGATGTCTAAATGTGTCCTGTGCCTCCCCCAAGTCCCCTTAGCCTCACCCGTTACAGTGGGTGGTTAAACTCCAGCACTGGGGAAACAAAAGTGATTGGGCAAATGGTTCTCCCCACACCACCCCTCTGTGCGCCATTCCAGCCTGAATATGTTGTACGTATGTTGAACTTCTTTCGCACCATACGTATCCAACAGTGCTCATCAGAGGTGCTGGGGGAAGGACACTTAGGTGTATAGTGTGCACATGTTTCATTAAGATATAAAACTGGGCAAATTTTGCCCACCGATGTCGAGTATGTTTGTTACATATATACACACATAATTGCTATTGCTGCACGCTGCATTTATTAATTTCAATAACATGTTGTGATTCATATACAAGTAATACCAGAAATGTAACGCTTTGATCTGAATAATTTACTGATGTGAAAATCAAAGGCATTGATTTTCAAATAAACTTTTGGGTATATAAATCACGGCCCTTACGAATTACACACTTGACCTGTGCTTTATTGGAATTCACGCCAGAACTTCCAACTTCAACCACAATTACAAACAGATCACACAGGACGTTGGATGTTCCAGCAAGGGGCGTAAATTTATTTTTACTAAGAAGAGAGACCGCGGCAAAGGAATGTAAAATTACACGCTTTTGTGACCTGTGTGTATTGCAAAGCACGTCCCTGTGCAATGCTTCCCATGCCGTAAACAAAATGTGCAGCCAGTTAACTCCTCCGCTGAAGTCCCTTTAACTCTAAAGTCTTGGAGGCACATCCACGTTATTTCCTCATACAACAAAAAAGCTGAATGCATATTTTACTTCGTATGTTCCGTGTTGTTTTATTATGTGACTTTATAGAATTACAAATATTAAGAATTAATTAACAATTGTCTAAAATTATTGTGTATTGTATATTGTTAGAACACATGGTGATTTTTTTTTAACATGTGTGTGTATATATGTGCAGTATTTACTTTTCATTTTTGTTCACGAACATCTTGGTCATATTGATGTCTGGTTCAACTGTGTATGCTCACTGCATTCTCGTGTGTCCCAGGTCTCCACAGAAATATTCTGCCAAACAATGTTTGCTTCTCAGAAGGCCACGTGGCCAATGAGATATGTAAAACATATTTTATGTGCAGAGGCATACATGGGTAGGAGGCATATTGTCGGCTTATTTATTATCCCTTGAAACAGATGATTTTGGTCTCAACCAGGCTCTCACCTGGTTTAGATCAAGATTGCTTTTGCGTGTAAGATATACGTGTGCGTGTATGTACAGCATACCGACATCATCGTTGTCAGTAATAATCAATCCACTGCTGGATGAAGGCCTTCCCAAGCCAACCATCCCTCGCAGTTGTGTTTCAAAGACTATGTAATGCTTTACAGAGACAGCCGCGTTTGACTTGCACGAAACGAATGGCGCGAATACCGAATGTACTCACGACTTTATTTGCATGTACATACGTATGTTTGTCGAACTTCTGTCGCGCTATACGTAGCGAACCGTGCTAATTGGGTGTGCGCAATTCCATGATTTGATCATTTCATACCCCCGGCAGACATCTTCTCGGGTGCGATATCTCCTTGGGCTGCCACTGCATCGTCCGGCTCGACCACAGGACATTATCCCTGCTATTGACATGTCCTGCCCATGCCCACTTACTTGTCTAGGACCGCATATTGTAAACACAGGAGGGTCTTCGCCTGCAAAACAATGCTGCTGAGATGATGCGCTCCCTAAAGGCTGAGTGGCTGACGAGGAGTGTAAGAAGTACTTTTATATGATGTGGCTTGAGACGGATATGTGAAAGAAACACTGCTCATTTATTGTGTTACTTTTTTACATTTCTACAAAAAAAAAATGCCTCTTAAGTTATCTTACCTCTCAAGATAACATGTATTGCCCTCTGTCATCAGTGGGTATTTTTTTTTATTTTAGCATTTAAAATAATATTTGCATGTATATAGATCAGTCAATTATTTAATCACATGAAATGCATATTCGTATATATAGATACATTGATTATTTCACCATTTAAAATTAAAGCCGTGTGTGCGTATAGATAACATTTTACGTGTTGTATAGAATTAAAATGAACATAGCAAATAAAATTATCATTCTTAGTGCATATGGCACATTAGAATGCCATCTACACATTTGTTTTATGTCATTAAGCCATAATCACAGCATATGGCAGGGAATTTGTTTATTTAGAGTTTCCTTGCAGGATTCCTATTCAGCAACATTTTGCACTCAATTAACTTGGGTCCATACAGCACCAGACAGTGGGATTTGTGTTAATGGGCAAAATCCGCTTAAAGTAAGAACCAAAGCAGTCGCATACATTTATTTCAGCAATTACGTGCTTTTAATGGGAAACAGAACCACACTTACATTAGTGTCGCCTGTTTTGCTGCAGATAAATTCTGTGGCGAGCATTTCAAATTACCGGCACGTTATCAGCACAGCCACATCTCATTAATGTGACTGATTAGCCTCGCCGCGAGTCACTATCATTAGCGGAAGGAAGAAAAAAGGTACTTAATTAGATGCATATAATTATCAAATGTGCTGTGAACTTGCGTATGGTCGCTTTCATTATTTTCTGTCACTTTCAAAACATCGCGTCGTGCCTGTAGCACGTCCCCTAGGAATGCCAGCTCTCAATTTCATTGAGGTGATTGTGCAGAGTGGTTAAGGCATCTCGTGTCGGTCAGATTGCCTCAGAAATATGCATGCCATGTACATTGTATTTTATGCAACAGAAATATAATTGAGACGTACGGGTTGCATTTTCACGAGCATGTAAAATCACCGAAATGCCCACAGGTGTTACAGCAGGTCATCGTGAGGCCATCATTAAATATTCAGTTGCAAAGAAGCCAATGAAAGAAAAGGCATCACATATGCAATGTATTAACATCTGCACTAAAGAACACGTATGAAATTTAATTTCGAGAACAGACTCTAAGCACATCATCTTGCATTTCATGATTATTCTTAGCAAAAAATATATATATAACGTAAAAGTGGCAATTATTTCACAGAATTGTGACATTCTAATATTTTTCTTAATATTTGTGTGACAAGAAAAAATTTACAAATGTGCTTCCAGGTTTAATTATGTGACATATAAAATAATTACATGACGTCCAATTGAATAATGTGATTCATTAAACCCAGTTTAAGGGACAAAAGACCCAGTGTGTGAAGCCACCTGGAGAACACAAGGGGCAACTGAATCCAGGGTGGCTGGAAACGCAAATGGTTTTGGTGCGTGGCCAACACCACAGCCTGACTGTTATCGGCATTCATTGTTTTCATCTCGCGCAGGCGTAATGAGCAGTACACGGGGCTTATGGATGCATGCAGCTGCAAAGTGATATGGAGCAATGCGTCTGGGGGGAAATTGGCCTCCGAACGTAAGTACACGGCGTGGCGATGATGCGCTAGGCTGGAGAGACTCACATTCCAGTCATCGGGGATTCAGGGACAAAATACCCCACGTGCTGCCCAACTCCCTTGCACGGCCTGGGTGTCTCTCTACAATGCCAAGCATTTACAGCGCTATTATTATTATGCCAAAACCATGCTTACATTTGGCAGCACTAACGCTTGCTGGCGTACACATATCGAAGGTGTGGACACACGGCGTGATAAGAGCATGCATTTAATCGCCGAGCTGCATTTGGCTTCCGGTTGACTAACGAATACATTACGAGGCCGCACTTATTACACACAGAGTGCTTGCAATAAATGAAGCACACTACCTTGCTGATCTCGTTAAGGAGCATAAACCATCACGTGAACTCTGGTCATCCTGGCAGCAGCGGCTTTTGGCGAGCCACTCGAACAAAGACAGTCACTGCATCGCGCGCTTTCAGATGCGCTTCTGCGGCCGTCTGGAACGCTCTGCCGATATTAAGAAGCCACTGGAGCTATGCACTTGTAAATCGTCTAGATTGAAAACGAATTTCTGTAAAATTTATTTTTGTGTTTATTTTGTCGTCCTTCCCCCGCACCTCCGATTAGGACGGTTGGCTACGTACGGTGCGAAAGAAGTTCAACCTACATACGAACATACACGCAATATAAATCATGAAACCCAGGAGATCCCAGCGAGGCACACAGGCTGTTTGTCCCTTCCCATAACTAGTGAATGCCTCATTCATATATGTATGCACATGTATGTATACACGTGCGCTTTCATGTGCATCAGACGGTCCTCCACACCTCAAGATACAATGGAAGTGGTTATAGGACAATTTGCTACATTGGCCATCATGTAGCAGCATTGTCCCCTTCTTTGATCTGATTTTTCTAATTTAATTTTTGTATCGCAATCACATTTTGTTTAAATTCATGACGACATGCAAAGGCTTGTGGTGGTACTTAGAATTAGAATAGATAGTGTGCAATTGCTCTGAACATGATTACGATGGTGCAAGATGGTTCATGGGATTGTGTGGGCTTTACATAAAGTGGTGTTTTTAAAAAGCGTTCTGTTTTATTATAAAATTATTGAATTTACTTTCCGCATACAGGATACCTTTTTTAAACTTGCAATGTATGTAAATCGTGATTGCGTGAAAAAAAACGAATTAAGAAGAATGCTATTTCATCGTAAAGTTGTGAAACATAATATATCTACTATCGAGTCATAACGACCTAAACAATAAATATCGTTTCTTGTTGGGGAAGACATTTTAATGATCTTTTGCTTGCAATGGTTCTACAGCTTGAATGTTAGCGAAGCAACTCTACTTTAAGTGTTCCTGAACCATTGAACTGATTCCCAGGTAGACTAAGACTAACACTCTAACATAAATACCGTCATATCTCCATCTGGGATGGAAAACAGTGTCACTATTTGATATATATATCTTTCTATGCTTACTGCGCTGAGTAAAACATCTTAAAGTCACGCTAATTGAGGGAAGAGTCTCTCTGTGAAAAGGGAAAATTCGGCCAATTGTTTTGCAGTAGAGGGCAGTGTTACTGTGTGTGAAATCTCAATTGAGAAAATTGGAGGTCATTTTTCAGCATTGGGCTGTTTTGTGCGGAAACCTATACAAGAACTGGGGAAGAACAAATAAATACTATAGGATAATTACACTATTGCTAAATTACTTCATTTAACTTCCATTTACATGCTTAAAAGTAAACGCAGAGAATATTAACCACCGCATTTGTACTGATGACATAGTCATTCCAGCAAGCAATGTAAAATAACTACGGGAATATATTGAAGAACTGAAAAAAGAGGGCTGCAAAGTTATACTCAGGATAAATCTGAGCAAAGCAAAGGCTGTGTACAAAAACACTGAAAACACACGGAAATAATTGTTAAAGGGACACGACTGGGAAACAACATAAATGGAAGAGAGGATGACACGTTCACAAAGAAGCACGGAGAGATGCAAGTTTGTAATTACACTGAGAAACATGGGAGAAAAACATGAATCGCGTAACAAAAGCAAATCAGGAATGTCATATGACTATCAATGAAGTATCTTCTTGGTTCTTTCGGTAAAGTCACGTAGAAGGGAAGTAATGAAATAATATAAATAAAACATAATAAAATAAAATAATATAAAATAATATTTTATTATGTTTTATTTTTATTACTTCCCTTCTACGTGACTTTACCGAAAGAACCAAGAAGATGAATCCCTGCAGTCACGAAAGCTTTAAATCGAAATATCAATGAAGTAGTAAATGGGCTTGGGTAGAACACTTCACTATGAAGGGGGTGATGGCCGATGCACGAGGTTGATGACGGAATGGCAGATAAAGGAGAGAATGTGAGTAGCATGACGACCACAGGGAGAGAGCATCAGCCTGTGTGCCGAAGTGAAATGGATTGTGGCGTCACAGGACCATGTAGTATTAGGTGAGCATTGGGAGGCTTCTCCCGCATAGATAAATCATGCTTGACGACGACGATGATGATGATTAATTTACTAAATCAGAATTTACAATACATCTGTCCTGGATTTAACGCACTTGTTCGTTCGTGTAAATGTATTGAACGTAGACTGCACTGCATAGCTGGGAAATTGAAATCAAAACGATACCATTGCACGAACACAGTTTGTTATTTAGTGGACATGAATTGTTGAATAATCGTTATTTATCTCCATTTAATGGAACTTTTAGTGTGAGTGAATTGTGTTAAGTATAGATTACCAATTATACACGTTCCAGTAGAGCTCATTGATTTTATTCTGATGGCAAATCAATTCTCCCGAGTCGAAACCATTTTTGGGACACATTTGAAAGCGCAATTTGCATGTAGGTTGGCTTGCGGCTACGTGTTTTTAAATGTCGCCTTTTACTTTAACCTCAGCACAAAACAAAAACGAATACCAATGTATTCCACCAGATTACTCTTACTTTGGAGATGTCGTTGTAAACATAACACAATGTACATCAAGTAAACAAAAAAACAGAAGGAAAAACACTTTCCCTTCTTGATTTAAACTATACGGTATGGAACGATGAGTGTGTGGCCTCGGGAGACATGTTCAGGATATGACTGAATAAAAAAAACTGCTTGCATCGGATGCCATGCACTTTTGTTGATCACGCGATCGGGGCTTTGTGTGGCGTCTCGCGAGTGAAGCTCTCACCCCCTGCTCTGGCAGTCTTAATAAAGCTGTCAAACCCCCAGTGGCTGTCAGTCTGCCTGTCTGTCACTTCCCACAGGCACATCACTCTATGCCCCTTTGTCTTTCATCCAGGCCGGCATGCTGCAACTTTTTACATGCATTCCAATTTTCATTGCATGCATTGTAAAAGCCCCTTACCATTTACTCTCTTGTTTTCAGCGCCACTGTTCTTCGCGGACAAAAGGTGCGCAATTAATGTGCATCACCTGAACAATGCCAGGATAGCGGCTCATTTTCAGGCTATTGTTTTCGAGGCAATTGGATAATGAATTAACGAGTGTTCTTTGAGCTTAATTACTCAAAATGTTCTGGTAATCATGATGGCGGATAATCACACTCCCTGTTGTATGTGCATCCCTGCACTACAGTATTCACACTTAGTGTCACTTGAATCAAAAATGATGAACCAGATCACTGAACACACGTTCGTGGATGGTAAATGGAGCGCATGTAATATAATACACAGAAAATGCACACAATCTAATTCCATTTAGGTCCATAATGCGTGACAACTGTAAGAGTCTTCTTGGTTCTTTCGGTAAAGTCACGTAGAATGGAAATAATAAAGTAATAAAAATATAACACACAAAAAATATTAATTTATTATATTATTTTATGTTTTATTTTTATTATTTTATTATTTCCCTTCTACGTGACTTTACAGAAAAAACCAAGAAGATGAATCCCTGCAGTCACGAAAGCTTTAAATCGGAACTGTAAGAGTGTTTACACTTTGTTGTGTCATGCGACGTGACTTTCGATAGCATTTTCTGTTTCATTTTAAATATCCTGTGCTGCGTTTTTATAATTTGTGTTGAGCAAAAAAAAACTCAATTACCACGCATGCACAGCAAGACGCATGATTCATTGCATGGTCAGTAGTTATGCTCTATACATATGAATGTGTGTGTGTTACAATATATTTATGGATGAGAGCGATACAATCACAATTGCAGTGTTTGTTTATTGCTTCTGGTGACATTGCAATGTACATGCCCATAAATACGCATTTACACAGCAGTCTATTTTCACTAACCATCCAATGACAATATGGTTTCCCCATTCGTCGTCTTTGGTATTTATTAAATAGTAACTAAAAGTTCCTTTGCGTGTTTCCCTCCATCCATCTCTCTCCCCCGTTGTGGAGTTTTTTCACTTAATTTTCCCACATCCTCCTTCTCGTCTTCTAGTCTTCTCTCTTCACTACCCCCTGCCACACACTCTCATGGTATCAATCTCTCTTGGGCTCTTGTGTTCAACCAAAGAGCAAGCCTGAAGGGCAAGGTGGAGTGGGGAGCGGAATGGAGTAGGCGGCTGGAACAAAAGATGAGAGCGCAGCGTTAATTAAAGCGTGGAATTGAGAGTGCGGGCAGCGCTGGACAGTGAATAGCCTCCTTGTGTCCAGAGTAGGGGGATATGCCCCTCTGCTCTTTCTGGCCACTGCCTTCCAAGCAAAGAAATGCGATAATTCCTCATACCCCAATTACTGCTTTAGCCTGTCTGGGTCCGCGTGTGCGTGTGCTTGCTTGTGCCTCTTGGTGTGCAGGTTTGTAATTTGTGCAAGTGTGCAAGTGTGGGTGGAGCTGTCGTGGTTGGCGCACGGCGTGATGAACCTGATGTCCCGAGTTTGATTACCAGCCACGACTAACACCAGTGGCAGTTGTCTGAACTGGTCATGGGCCTCCCTCTCCTATAGGGCAACGAACGTCTTAAATTGTTTTGTTTTTCGATTTAAAGCTTTCGTGACTGCAGGGATTCATCTTCTTGGTTCTTTCGGTAAAGTCACGTAGAAGGGAAATAATAAAATAATAAAAATTCAACATAATAAAATACAATTCTCACGACGTTTCGGCCACAACGCAAGGCAAGGCGTTGTGGCGTTGTGGCCGAAACGTCGTGAGAATTGTATTTTATTATGTTTTATTTTTATTATTTTATTATTTCCCTTCTACGTGACTTTGCCGAAAGAACCAAGAAGATTGTTTTGTTTTATACGTGTGCACCGCTGTCATTGCAGTATCACAACAATTTGTTTTTTTGTTAAAACTGTCCTCAACTTTGTTGATTGACTTCAAAATGGCATCATCAGATGAAAGAATGTTGCCTGGGTCAAGCAAGTTGCGTAATAGTCATGTCAAGCACTTCACCTGCCAGACAGGAAAGCAGACTTTCAACGTTGCCATGGATCAGATATACTTAGTGGCAAACCCCATGGAAACGGCCTTTCAAATGTGCAACGCTCCACCAATGGAGAGAAGACATCTGTGAAATATTCTTACGCTGTTGTGTGACATTCAGACTGACGCTACCAGAGTTATGTAGTACAGGATATGTTATTTAGATCTAGCATCTATTTTACTCATTTTGTACACTTTTGTCTTGCTGTTAAACCACAAAAATGTTGTATTGCAGTAAAACTGGAGATAATTTACTTTGAATCTGGTCAAAGCAGATTTTAATAAATAAATACATCAATGCATCCACATGCATACACCCATAGTGCATACATCTATGGGTTATTTGACAATACTAGTTATACTTTACGACCATTTGTCTATCTACTGCTGGATGAAGGCCTCACAACGTCATGAGGGCTGTTTTGAGCATACATCACTGCCTTGGTCAGTGCAGGAAGTTGAAGTTCATGGGTGAGAGAGTCACCCATTATCGGTTCAAATATCACTTGCCCCTGATGTTAGCCATGGCCGGAAATCGAAAATTTAACTCAGGTCACAAGGTTTGCATTGTGCACGCCACCACTCAACTCATATGGATTCCTACCAAAATGTTAATACTGATGAACATATGAAAAGTATTATAAATAGTTATGCATATCTAACAGGTTTAAACAGTGGTGATTCAAAGTTAGTGACTGATGTGAGTAATGAGTCAGGAAAAGCTATGGACCTGACAATTGGTATAAATATATAACGTCTACACTTAGAACTAGAAACATGTTTAAAACCATAACATGAATGTTAAGCTTGAAACCTTGCACGAGTAATGTTTGTATCTCACGGGTTTGAAGGGTGCTGAAGCCGAATACGACATCACACTCTCAACAACTACATTTTTGGTGCAAATTTGAAAAAAATCGTGACGCTAATGTTAATATAAAGTGAGTGAAGGCTGCCACCAGGCACTAGGAAAGGTTAAAGGTTAAAGGTGCAGCCCTGCATTGCTTGCTCACGCCACTGCTGTCAGACGGGCCTCCGCTAGACAGAGAGAGCTCTGGAGAGGCCCTCTGGAGGTCATTTGGCCTACTCTTTCACACAACGGCAGCCGATACATGTAACCGGTAAAACGTATAATCAAATCCTTTTATATTTGTAAGCCTATGAATTGTGTTTCGATCCTACCATTAGCGTATTCGCAGTTGTTGAAGCAGCAATAAATAATACATAACGGATTCGTAATCTATCCCTCTTCACCCTTCCCTGCTCCTCGTTGAGCACTGAGCACCGTTGCAGGTAGGGAGATAAACGTTTAGCCTCGCAGGGAAGGTCAAGCGGGCATCAAAGCAGCGAGATGCAATTCTCTATTGTCCCGGCACACAGACACGGGTGTCAGCTGGTAAATTACCCACATCAGAGCCACTTGCAATGATCAAAAATAGCTTTCAAAAGCTTCACAACGATGGTGCATTGACCTCACTCATGAGCCGCAACTTACAGCAGTTTGTATATTGCATGCATGTTGGCTGAATGTGACACGCGCCAGTGAATAACGTGCCATTTTTCCATGGATTGTGCGGGAGCAGTTGGTGATATTCGTGTTTGCACAACAAGGGTGCTGTTATCTCGCACGATCTCAGTTTATTTATAAGTGGTTCCTAAATTGTTTAATGCTTCTTGGGGCTCGACTGTTTACAGTAATCCTGCACACGGTTAATCAACATGTCTGCTTACGGAGCAGTTTGTTTGAAAGCGGCCCTCAGCGTACGTATTACCGGTAAAGTCACGTAGGTAAAAAAATGAAATTAAAATTAATAAAATAATAAAAATCACGACGTTTCGGAGGCAACACAAGTCTCCGTCATCAGGTAGGACCGTCACAACCAGATTTGCTGCATCAAGTGACGAAAGCTTCAAGTGATACAGTAAATCTGGCTGTGACGGTCCCATCCAATGACGGAGACTTGTGTTGCCTCCGAAACGTCGTGATTTTTATTATTTTGTTTTATTAATTTTAATTTCATTTTTTTACCTACGTGACTTTACCGAAAAAACTAAGAGTATGAATCCTTGCAGTCACGAAAGCTTAAAATCTGGGACATTGAATCTTACACGTGTCTTCACACTGGAGTTGCAAATGTTGTTATGCCATTTCGATGCTGAAACCTCAGTGCGCAGCATGGACATTCAGTGTCCATGGAGAGTAAGTGTACAACAAAGAGCAATAGGACATCTCGACGAGTCTATATCACGTCCCAGATGGCGATGCTTTTCTTTTTTTTGTTCTACATGGTACTTAAATTATGTATGCACACCTCTGCGTGCCTTACTATTCTTAATTTCATTCATTGATTTGATGGATGCACAGCGCAATTGTCAATCGATGCGTGAAAGCCTCCACACGGCATGTCGTTGTTTGACCATACTTCACCAAGCTGGGCAGTGCCGTTGTTGGTCAAGTGGGATGGGGGGGATTTTGAACCAGGAGTGGTTGAAATCACACCTTGCCACTGGCGTTAGGGTGGTAATCAAAGTCAGGTCCCTTCGTGTGCATTTCTGTTTGCTAACCGCTGAGGTCAGCACCACCGTGTTAAGCGCTGTACCATATTAGTTGTGTCACGCCGCATGAATACAAGCGCACTTCTAATACAGGTTTTTTTGGGGGGGGTTAGATCGCGTAAATATATAAATGTGTCGTTAAACCCGCCACCACCCGATACAGCCAACTAGTAAGGGTTGTCACGTAAACAGAACGTGGCCAATTCGTCACTAGTACAGCACACCGGTGTGTTGGAGAGCCAAGCCACACCATTTACAATCTGAGTACGACGTTTCGCCTGCAATTACAACTAGCTTCATCAGCCAGATTTCTGGAGAAGTCCACCTGTTTCGTTCTTTATATAGAGGGGTACACTGATGCGTTTGTAAACACATTTTATGTGTGTTAACGCATGTAGTTTAGTGTATTCGACCGTTTCTGTATGCTAAGATTCAACAAATAGTGTGCAACATAATCTTTGATCAAATAAATTTCGATGTCAAGCTTTCGTGACTGCACGGATTCATCTTCTTGGTTCTTTCGGTAAAGTCACGTAGAATTGAAATAATAAAATAATAAAAATAAAACATAATAAAATAATTATTTCCTTTTTTTACTTTAGGACATCTCTTAAAAAGCCACCCAGAGCAAGGTTAGGCTTTAATGAAATATCATATTTGTTGTTTATCATGAACCACAGGTATCTTTGGGATGCAAATTACAGTTGTTGATAGTTGTGTTTACATTGTTATTCGGAATTGTGTAATATTTAATGAGTAATTTCCATATCCTTGAATTGAGCTGAGACTTTAATTGGCACACGCGACGCATAATATTTGTGTGTATGTTGAACTTCTTTCGCGCCGTACGTAGCCAACGTGCTAATCGGAGGTGCGGGATAAGATGATGCCTTCATGAGGAATGTAACCTATAAATCATACATAATGGGCCCAATGGCAATGATGTTGGCCATTGGCCTATTCAATCTACTTTTTTCAAGTAATACGATACATGTCTCCAAGTGTGACGATATTTTGTATCAGATTGAAGTAATAAGTATCAGTCTGTGCATTCTCCATACCCTCTTGTTAATATCGGGTATGATTTTGCTTAGTTATATTGCCAATTTGAGCATGACGTGTCCATTTCGAATATGATTTGTCTTCATTAAGCAACTTGCCATGGCGTACCCCATACTTTATTTGCTTAATTAAAGGTGGCTTTACACAGAGGCCTTACCGTTATTTGAAACCTCACAACAGCATTGTCAGATGCGCCACTCTTGTTTGTGACTGAACACGTGGTTGAATTTGACATGTTACCTCTTGACAACAGAAAAATTTAAATCCAAAGTGTCACACACCTTCCTAGTTATATTTCAACATTTTACATTGCGCATCATTCATAATTGATGTGGAATTCATAATTGCAGTTCACTTAAGGACGGTGGGGGAGGGGGGGGCAGAAGTCTATGTGGCATTGAACTATGTGGCGACAAGGTGGTGGGATGTTAACTAGCTCGCCTGGTATGCAGGAGGTTGTGGGTTCGATCCGGACCCTCACGCTTGTATATTAGGAGTTTGCGTGTCTCTCTCTCCCCGCTGTTGCGTGGATTTTTCTCCGAGTCCTACGGTTTTTCCCTCCACATTTAGAAACACGAGTTTGGAGTATTTGGTTCTAATAAATGTCCACATGATAAGGCACTTCGTTGTGCTATCACTTGTGATAGTCATGTCGTTTCTAACAAAAGAGAGACATAACTCAGTGGGCCTTACCTGGTAAAATAAAAAAAAAAGTTAAGTTCAAAAATTTACAGGCAGCAAGGAACATTACACTGTGAGCGATAACTCTGCATCAACGTATTACATTGTCGTGAAACTTTTAATAATGTTTCAATGCTGAATGTTCCAAGTCAAGGGGAGAGGGTTGCAGGGTAAATGCCAGCCACTATTTATGTACGTTAAATGCAAGTATGTAGGAGAACACATCTAAAGGAAATGAATTTGTCTTTCCACTGTGATGCATTTTTTGCCTCTTTGAGCAAATGGGCATTCTGAGTGGAGCGCTGCCAGCTCTCCCTGATAAATTGCCTCCATTAGCCCACTGCGTTTTTCGAAATTGCATTTAACATTTCAGCGGTGCACTTCTGTTCAGCGAAAGGTAGACATTTCTATGCAAATGCACGAAAGTGGAATTAGGCTGAGGGAAGTGACACACAGTCGTATATATTCTTATGTTCAGTGTCGAGAGACGTTGTAAATCAGAGAACAAGTTGGTGAGACGAAACGATGAGAATTCACCAAACATTGCGCGGAGATGGAACTTCAAATCAGCGTGTCTTGAATATGTAGAGCAGACACTAGCCTAGCCTGCCACCCACTCATTGTAGATCAATAAATCAACAACATTAACTCAAACGACGGCAATCAATCGACGAACCCAAAAACACACGCGAAGTGCAGCCAAAATGCAGCGACAATAAATCCAAGCAGAGTAGAGATGGAGCTACAGATAGTGAACATCTCGTGTATTGACAGAGGCCACGCACTTGTCTGTGTTGTGGTCCACAGACGGCAATCACCGCGCACGTTGATGAACAATCATCTTCGTCCGTCATCAGGGTGGGGAGAGGGGGGGGTGGCCCGCGTGCTTCCTATCGGCCGATTATGATGATAGAATCGATTGGGAGCCGCGAGGTTGGAGTCCTATAACGATAGCCACTGCTGTCAGCGGAGGAGACGCAGAGGGAGCGAACGCACACCCCTGCGTGTGGGAGAGACGAGAGGAAGGGGGTGGTCGCGTGTGGCGAGTAGGTGACAGACAGGAATGCACACACACACACTCCCACCCCCTCCCTACACGCCAGCGCGACAAAGGAGCAGTGAGCGCCACGCGCTTTTGTTCGCGTGTCCCCACCCGCCCTTTCAACCTCCCATCCCCGTCGAGCCCACAACCCCCCCTCCGCCTGCACCCCGGCCAGCCAGCCAGCCCTCCCAACCCACCCACCCAACAACCCCGCATCTCCCCGACGGCGAGCCCTCCCTGTCGGGCTATAGTTTGTCCACTCCCCGCTAAGCTAATCAGCTTGCCTGACATTCAAATGGGGCCTTTTAAACAATAATTATCGTCGCTTCTTTTTTTTTCTTACAGAGGAGCGAACAATGCAATATCGCCGCCATAAATTGCTTTCCGTCTTCTATTATGAACAGCGTTTGACAGTTTGTTACTTTTCAATTGGCAGGCTTTTTGCAAAATGTGTTTTCAATTGTTGTAACAGAATTTGACATATTGGCAGATGCATGACCGTTCAGGCCTCCCAAGGTCAATAATAAATTATATAGAATGCGCTTGATGCTGTGGATGGGCATATCACACACGTTCCAATGGTAATAATTTGCGAACAAAAAAACGAGATTATTTTGCTATTGTTGGAGTGAGAATAAAGTATTCGTCTGTTTTGCGCAGAGACCTCTTAATGCTCCCTCCAGCATTGCTGCCAAGGTGAGCGTATAGTTTGTGTGTCAGTCTTGTGCAGCAATTATACACACCTTGTGAACACTAACCATACTAGAATGCAAATTACCTAAACGTAACGATCGACTATTGATCTGCATAATTGGGCTACGTGAAACCGCTTTGTGTTGGCACTCTGTATGAAAAAGTTTCACAAACTCTCTCCAGAAACCCTGTCATGGCTATCAGACCTCAACATTGGCATTTAGCCCCTGAACACATTGCCATGCGCAAGAATGGCATTTTACATTGTTTGTAAGGTAAAGGTGCAAATGAGAGCCTCATTCATTGTACGACACATATAATAACACATATTACCTCTTCATTTCAAGAATATAGTTCGTGTGCAGCAGAGGGCATTGCATCAGATTCTGTTTTTGTACTCTACCCTGCAGCCAAGCCTCTGCATTCCCACTTTCACCAACCCTGCACTGATCGGAGTGATGCAATATGGTCAAGTTACCTCCGCGACCCACATGACATGAGGAGGCCCTTAACCAGCAGTGACAAAGGGCTCTACATGTACGCAGAGTTTAAGATATACACACAGAGAGAGATAATTACCTGATACAGGCGTCACAGTCCAGTCTTATGGAACCATCAAAGTTTGTATTCCAGTGTGAGTCAATGTATTCTCCATTATATTCGGGCACTTTATGATCTGTTTTAAAAAGGGAACATTTCACAACACCGAACAAAAGTATTAATTGGCTACCAGTTAATTTAGGAAGTACATTTTAAATTGCTCTGCAAACTCATGAATCATTAAACACCTAGATATTTTCGCGACCAACTTCATTATCAATATCTGGCGAGGTCCCTGTGTTCTCTGCATACATTTACTCTTAAGGAAGTTCGTAGCAATTATGGACTGCAGCCACAAACTTTTGAACAGCCTTCTTTGAGAATACAATGTGCTGAGAATATTACCTCTTCATTTCAATAAATAATTTAGAATGTTATTTTTATTGAGCTATGCACCATTTAACGATTACCTGAATGAGATAGGACTATAATTAAGTTGATATGGTCTCTGTATTTGTTATTGCTTCTGTGTTAAACCAACAGATATTTAATCTGTTGTGTGGTTCACAGAATATCACTTCAACAATGAATGTAATGTCGTAGAATACTTAAATTGGTCTATTACGACACATTCGGTGCAATCATATTAATATATTTAATGTGCCTTGAGATGACTGGTTATTTTTTTCATACTCTTCGGTTCTTTCGATAAAGTCACGTAGGAAGAAAAATAATAGTAGGCCCCTACTTCAGCAGTTTGTTCTTGCTGTGGTTGTCCCACCTGATGACGATTGCTTGTGTTGCGATCGAAACGTCGTGATCTATTGTTTTTTTTTCATGCTTTCATTATCATCAGCAGCAGCCATGGTCAATCCAATGCAGGACGTAGTCCTCTGCAAGCCGCCGCTGTCTCCTGTGATCCCATGATGGAATGATCCACTCAGCACGCAAGATGAGTTCGTCGCTCCGTCTCTACAGTGACCGTTCTCTGGGACGCGTGCCATTCCTTGCCTGCCACTTGGTCACTATTCTTGGCCATGGGTCACCATCCATTCTACCAACGTGTCCTACCCAAGCCCTCTTACTGTTTTCAAAGTGTCCCTTCATGTCTCGAACCTGCACGTTTTTCTCTCTCTCTAAATCATGCACGATTGATGACGATAATGCATAATTAAGGTATCTTCTTTTGTGAAGTGAATGAGAGTCTAGAGTGGATATATGTATATAGGTAGATCTATTAAAGCTGAAGTGAAGGGGAATTCCTAATAATTAAAAGTGAATCATTGTAGCTGAAATGTACAAAAGTATCCATTTACAATGTTTATGATTCGTATTGAGTCGTATACCATTCCAGGTTTTCCAATAAACAGAAGTGTGTGCCATGAATTCATTATGAATAGTAATATTCCTTCATGAATGCAGTAACCCATGTACATTGTCTATGGTTGTGTTAACAACAATAATGGCTGTCTGGTTTTATGGGGTTTATTGTCATTTGCAGATTTGAGTTTTCTAATTCACATAAATGTTCATTAGAAACGTTTCAAGGAAATGTGTACGTATCGAATTACTTCCAATATACCAAAAAAACACCATGTGCTTATCGGGCTGTGAATGATTAATTCAAAGTAAATGCACCTGATATGTTTTTTATGTTTCATGTCATTAAATACATCTCAAACACAAAACACAAGAAACCAATTAAAACAATCGGGTGACACAAACATGGTAAAATCAGTCAAAGGCACAGGGCTGGATTCAATTGTTAAGGAGGCCCAGGAGGTTGTTTTCGTTTGTTGGGGTGCCCTATTTTGTACCTTTTTATTTATTAATTCTGTTTATTGTCTTTACCACCACCACCACCCATGCCCTATGTCAAACGATTCATTGTTATCCACCCTTGGTTATTTAAATTTCAGTTTTTTTTATGCGATGTACGAATTGCATCGTTAAATCAAAGTTAATATGAACAAAACTATTTAAAGTCGGCACATAACTGGTAGATATACACACAGTGATGCTATTGCTTTAATGACCAAATTACAATATAGGATTTATCATAGTGCTGCAGTATTGCGTTTCAATTATTATAAAGTTATATCTATATTTTAGAGGGGCCCCTCAATATCCGATGCCCAAGGCTATAGCCCCAAACGCACCCTGCATTAATCCCTCCCCTGGTCTTTCACTGGTAGAGGTGTAAATGTGTAGAAATTGCCGAAAGCGTATGTGACATATTGGTTGACGACATTACAGCAAAAAATTGATCTATCATTAACACCATTCCATTGGGGTGTGACAGTGCGTTTTGCCACTGCGGTCCAGAGAGCATTCTCGCTGAAACGTAGCTGGCACACCACGTGGAACTGTTGACAAGAAGACAACCCCTTTTGCCAGTGGAATTCTATTGTAATTGGGAAGCATGTCCCCAACCATATTACTCTCTGGTGGTAACTCATTGCAGGTGTCTATGATAACGTCACGGGCGAGTATGTCAGCAAAAACATCACATCCAAGACGACAATGATTTTGTCGTGCAGTACAGACCCAGAGCACAAACTTTGCGGATGTTTCCCAAGAAACTACATTCCAATGTTAAACAATAAATAGCTCGCGCTCATAATAATGCACGTATCCTCGCTCTCATCTCATTAGCATGCACGTGACCTTTGCCCTCATTCTCACGTTGTCCAAATGAAAGCGATCCCTGGTCCTCGGCAGCTGAGCTCACTGGTCCCCGAAGTCCAGTGAGCTGAGGTCACATACTGACCCCACCCACCATCCATCATCTTCTCTCCTGCTCTTCCCAGATCAGTCCACCTAAAGAAATTCGTCTGACTCCGTGTATATGCCCTCCCTCCCTCCTCGCTCTCTGCCATTTGCTCCCTGCCAGTCCCTTCAACCAGCCCCACCACCACCCCCTCGAATTATCACTCTGTGGATGAAATCACGCGTCCCATGCCCGACTGATGATTAATGGGCTTCCTCGGAAATGGTTATGCTTGCTTTTTCAGCGTTAAAATAGTTTGTGTATGTAGGCGTTTGGTTTTGACAAAGGCTTTTTTTATCCGCTGCACGCTAGCATTCGTGCTGGATTTGTTATAAAGAATGTGCTGTATGTTGTATTACGTGGCCAGGGTTATCAAGTAAAAATAATACATCACGTCAGTGGTCCTTAACAATTGATAAAGTGTTTACGTGTGAGTGTGTTAATGTAGGCAATATCCATTAAGGGGTAAATTAGTGGGGGTAAAAGTCAGTTTCTCTGTCCCATGGGTAATGATGAGCATTATCCACCAAAAATAATCATCCCCAGAATTTAAGTGGTCATCCCACAAACGCGTAACAACCTAATCGAATGTAACATGACTGCCTTTTCACCTTTTAAATTAAAAATGGTCAATCAGTACAATACATCTAAAGTACATAACATGACAATTGCACAGCTGTTACTGTCGGTTTAGGGGAACGAAGGCAAGTCAATCTGTAAAATGTGAAACGACAACTGGATTCTTTTTGGCTTTACTATCTCGATACAGTACATGGAAATACATCTTATCTCATGCTATCGACATTTACACGGCGCCTTTTCCAATGTGCTTTTGCAGCGATTATAAAATTGTATATAAGAGGATCGTGGTTTGAGATGAAGAATGGGGTTATTCAAAGTGGTGGTACAATTCTAGTGACAGCAGACCAGCCGCGACTGCTAAGGAGGGGATTTCAGTCTTCTGGGGGGGGGCGGGGGATTGCGCATGAAATTAATTGTTGACCAATTATAGACTTTGGAAGCCACTCCACCAAAAAAATAAGCCAAAACCCTCGTGGTCGGGAAATCAACGACGGCCTCGTCGCTGTTGGAGGCCACCCCCTTTAGCCAGAGGCGACAACAGAGACGCTGGGAAGCTCTGCGGCAGGTGCTGCGGAAAATGCCGGCTGGGAGGCGAAGAACGGAAGAAGTAGAAAAGACAAAACACGACAATGCGAAGAGAGAGCGCGCTGCGTCATGGGTGAAAAAAAACCCGATTTTTCCAGCGGCAGACATCGGGTTTTTTTCTTTAATACAATTAAACCCGATTTCGGGGAATTAAAACCTGGTTTTATGAATACGAAACTCTGATAGGCTTAGGCTGCTTCCTCGTCGGTGCTGCTATCGTACTCGGGGGGGCCGTCGGGCACGGGGTAGTCGTAGAATGCGGCGGGCAGGTTGGTCTTGATGAACACGAGGAGCTTCTCCTCCACAATCGTGGGCGCCAGTGAGTTCCTTAGCTTGGAATGGATGAAGCCCATCGTTGAGAAGTGCGGTTCTGAAATTAGAACCAATTAAACCGGATTTCTCCCAATCTCAGATGATCGGGTTTAATATAAAAAGACAATTAGAGCCGATTGTAAAAAAAACCCGACTGTGCCACCCTTACGCTGCGTGTACGTGGCGAGCTCGGAGTGCTCGTCGTCAACAAGAGGGGCCCTGCCCTTTGATTGTGCGCAAGTGCGCGCGCGTTGGCGGTTGGGGGGGTTGGGGGGGCGGTTGGGGGGGCGGTGGGGGGGTTGGGACGGGGGGCGGTGGGGGGGTGGGACGGGGGGCGGTGGGGGGGTGGGACGGGGGGCGGTGGGGAGGTGGGGGGGCGGTGAGGGGGGCGGTGGGGGGGCGGGGGGGGCGGTAAGAAGGGCGGGGGGGCAGTGAGGGGGGCGGGGGGGGGGGGCGGCGGGGGGGCGGTGGTGGGGGTGGGGGGGGCAGGTGGGGGGGGGCAGGTGGGGGGGGGCGGTGGGGGGGGGGGCGGTGGGGGGGTGGGGGGGCGGTGGAGGGGGTGGGGGGGCAGCAGGGAGTAATGCCCCCCACGCTGCCCTGATGCCAACTCTGTCGGCGCTCTACGGGCGGTTTGAAACGGCGTGACTCACATGGTGCTTGATTTTCTCAAAACGAGAGCGAAATGGGCCCATTCGTAGGGGTCTTTTCTTTTTTATTCGAGAATGTGACGCGCGGTGCGAGTTTTCACATTTGTGCGGTACAAGTAATGACGGTACAGGTTTATGGTCATACGAGCTAATACAAATGTATTTCCTCGTATTATTTCAGTACGTTCTTTCATTTCGAACGGAACTTGCATTGCAAAGTAAATTGGGCCGAGATTGATTTGCGGATAACTTTTGCCTATGACATTCGATTGCCCCGTAGCATCGGCTTGGCGGAGCAGGAGACTCTGTATCTTAAATAAACAAACGCTATTGAGATACATCAATTGTAATAGTTTTTTCGGTAAAGTCACGTAGGTAAAAAATTATAATAATAAACATAATAGAAATCTTATTTCAATTATTTGTATTATAATATAAATCTTATTTCTATTATTTTTATTATAATAGAAATCTTATTTCTATTATTTTTATTATTATTATTATTTATTTTTACCTACGCGACTTTACCGAAAAAATCTGAGAGTATGAATCCTTGCAGTCACGAAAGCTTCAAATCTAGAAATAGTCAATGTTGACTAAATTAGACGCTACTTAAAATCAAAACTAGAATCTAACCTCCCTTTTCCTGAAGACGACCACTTGCGTTGCGATCGAAACGTCGTAGTTCTCTGTTAATTTTTATTATTTTCTTTGAACCTATCTACGTGACTTTACCGATAGACCCAACAATATCAAACCTTCATTAAGCCATGTATTTCATTCTGGGTTGCGTAGTGAGTAAAATAATCCCATCTTTTTAATTCTAATGGATATTCATGTTATCACGTGCATAAATCTAAGTCATTTATTGCTCAAATGAGCAATCGGGCGGTGCTCTTCTCTCATAGCAGTCCTGGCAATCCCACGTTCCTATGGCAGGGGCACGTATATCGATAGGACAACCACTCTTGACTTCCCCATGAAGTGGTACCAATTTTACCGACCCGAGAGTGATGATTAATTGAGTCAACCCCCAAGCAGGATTTGAACTCGCAACCTTCCAACTGCGAGCTGCTCACTAGATTGCTGAGCCACCCCTGTCTCCATTACGACTGTGATTTTATAATTGGGTTTCATTAAAACTAACGAATTATGGCATAAATGTGATGCAGGTTGTGCACAGAGATCATTGGTTGCTTGGATATTGGAATGAATGTGTGGTGGGAGAGCTATGTGGGTGTCTGGGTGGCTTCTCGGTGTGTATTGAACTTAAGATTTAAATTATCCGAAGGCATGGGGGCGTCTGCGTGGTTGACTGATAGGGTGTCTGGATGACTGAATGGCTGAATCATGGGATTGAAGGTGCTTATCAAAAAAGTAGATAACGTGCAGAGACTAGCGCCAAAGTATGTCATTGTAAATTACTCACGAGAAGTTGGTGTTGAATCTTGACTTAAAGCTTTCGTGACTGCAGGAATTCATATTCTTTGGGTTTTTCGGTAAAGTCACGGAGATAGGTTCAAAGAAAATAACAAAAAACTACGACGTTTCGATCGCTTGTGTTGCGATCGAAACGTCGTACTTTTTTGTTATTTGCTTTGAACCTTTCTACGTTACTTTACCGAAAGACATAAAGAATAAGTTAGTGTTACTTTATATAAACCTCAGTGAGAAGAAGGCCAAAATGCAATCTGTGTATTGCATCAACACGACAAAGAGTGACTTTACTGAACTAAATAGGTGCAGTACATTCAGGATAATACTCCTTCATGTATTGTACAGCCTATTTCTGGAACAAGCTCCCGCATAACCGAGCGCAGTGGTTCTCAACTTCTCAACCAGGGGTACGCGAACCCCCAGGGTCACGTGGCAATGTCCCAGTGGTACGCGAGATGATTTATCAATACTCTTAGGTTATTTCGGTAAAGTCACGTAGGTAAAAAAATAAAATTAAAACTAATAAAAGTAATAACATGAATAAAATTCTAATTATTTTATTTCTATTATTACTTTTATTAATTTTAATTAAAATTAATAAAAGTACAAACTCAAAGGGAGGAATTATATGAGTTACGTCACTTTCACTTAGTTGATTAACAACATTTGAATCATATCAATTAATGAAAAGTATAACAACTTTGTGCTACAGGAGGGGAAAATACCAACAAACTGACTTTGCTTTTGCACAACTTACGTATTCACAACAGTTTGGAAAAAGTCATTCGACCATGTTTGCCTCCAGACGTGTTTTCTAGAATAATAAAGAATATTAGTGACGGCCCGTTTTTTATTCCACTGATAAATGCAGCTCTCCCTACAACTGTCATGGAAATTATTTAAACCATACTTCACCACACTGGTCAATGCAGTTTGGTGTAGCAAGGACTCAGGACCAGTTCATGCATTGCTTGTCACTTACGTTAGCCATGGCTAGGAATCAAATTAATTTCCCTGGGTCCATAGTGCATGTGATAACCACTACACTGCACTACCGCTCTCACCACTATTTTCTAGAATGCGTTGATTGAGATGCCAGCTGAGGTTTCGTTGTTATTATTTCACGTAACTGCCACCTAAAGGAATGCGACTCAGGATTTTATTTTGCACAGTCCACTGGTACTTGTGCAATTTAATGACACATGTGAGTCAGGCATCTAAACCAACTGGCGAGGCTATGTTTCATATAGAACTAAATCTACTTGATACAGCGAGCGTGCTGTGACGGTTCCACCTGAAGACGGAGGCGTGTGTTGCCTCCGAAACGTCGTGATTTTTATTTTATTTTTATTTTACTTTTATTAATTTTAATTTTATTTTTTTACCTGGGTGACTTTACCAAAAAAACCCAAGAATATAAATCTGCAATCCAGTGATTGTGAGCCATGTTGCCTGAGCATTAATCCAGGCAAGGAAAATGCAGCAGATAAGTCAATAAACCAGTGTAAACATTGTTCTCTGATATGGATTTTTATTATGCTGCATGGTGTCTGACATTTCACTGCAATTGATGGGAGCTGCTACGGGTGAGTATTGCTGAATATTCACAATTGAATATTGAATATTCAGTATTGAATATCCAGTTCTTTGCAGGAGCTCCAAGCACACAGAGCCATACAACTGATATGCTGAACAACACATGGTACAACCCGAAAACATATCAGAGAGACTATAGTACAATCCCAAAAACCCATACGCAGTAGAACAACTCATATCATCGTGTAATTTTCTGCCATTGTTAACTGGGACTGAATGACAAATGCTGCATTCATTGGTGAGTACATTTCGTACATTCGCCTCGAACTTTGGTTTACAAAATCCAAGTATATGCAGCTCAACTTGGTCCAGCCTTTTACATCTGCTGTCTGGTAAATGTGTGTAGTACAGTATATTATTTGCATATGAATAAACACCTAATCTGCACATCAATGCAAGAGGCTTGCTGTCATGGAAATTTGAACCAAAGTCAATCTCAGGGAGTGGGCTTTTGGGAGCCACCGTACAGCCGCGTTTTGCTTGAATCTGTCTGAGCACAATGCCTTGCTTTAGAGATGACGAAAATGTGGTTCCTGCAATCTCACGATTGACAGTACAAGTAGGAGTGATGTTGAATGTCCATTTGGTAAGTTGGCAGTGAGTGCTCAGGTCTGCAGGCCGGCGAGACAGATTTTTAATCGTGGTTTAGGGAGGTCACCTGCACTGACAAATTAGGCGTTCAAATTCTCTTATGAATCAACAAACTAATTACGTGGACCCCAACTGTGCATTCCCTGGGGAAAAAAAAGATTAGCTGGCAGAGTCAATCTTTGCGTGTTGACTGCTGCATGTACCTTCATGAACTACTACACTTCCAATTAAGAAAACGTATGAGAGAAATGTTTTACATCACCGTCTATATATCATTATACATTGTATTTGTAATATTGTACAGCTGAAATTAGTATTTGAATGATGTTTTCATGAATACATAATTGTGGAGCAAAGGTAAAATGTGCTAGATTTTGTTTTACATGTGCAAATAACAAATACAAATGTATCAACATTTAAACAACCTATCGTGACTGAATATATGTTTTTGTATTGCTTGAACCAGGTACACTGAATGGACTCACAATGAATTAATTTACACTGTGCTTTGGATTGTGTAAAAATGTGTATATGAGCACATTACTGAATCACTTGATTGCAATAGTAGCGCACAATTAAATATGCACCTCTTTCACAAACACAGCCATAACTCTTTTTTCATGACCAGCTCTGTTCCTCCAGCGTTCCAATACTTCGAACAATCACCTTGGCTTTAGGTAGCCACGTGTCCACTGGCACGACTGTGATGAAGGCACTTGTACATTGCGTTCAGGACAGACTGAGCTCTGTGCGTGATACAAAGCTACTATCGTCGTGCGTGACAATAGCGAAACCTGAACGGATGCTTCAATCAGCATGTTTCGAATGCTCTGTGAGTATAAGAGCGTGTTCAATTCCGTTGAATAAAAAAATCAAGTGCCTGTTTGCAAGGGGTTTTTTTTTTCATTCAAATTAATATGAGTGGGTCGATGTTTACTTCACGAAGGTCTAGTTTATTATGGAAAAGTAACAATCATAATAATAGCCAGCCTTTTGTCCACCCACTAATGGATGATGACTTTTCCACGTCATGTCAGTTGTGGGGGTTGTTTAACCATCGCTTGCCACACTGGCTGGTGTGGGTTTGGCGAATGGAACCCGAGGACTGATTCCAATATCACTCTCCACTGACGCTAGGGAAGGCCGAAGATCACACCGCTTCACGGTGCAGCATAGGAATTGCGTTAGTCGGTCAGCTCTAGGCTTGGTGTGGTGCGTAATTTGCCGATACATTGAGCGGGAGAGACGAACACATTCAGACGTTTTGCTGACTTGTAACAACTGCGTAGTTAAATTTCGATTTAAAGCTTTCGTGACTGCAGGGATTCATCTTCTTGGTTCTTTGGGTAAAGTCACGTAGAATGGAAATAATAAAATAATAAAAATAAAACATAATAAAATAATTCCCACGACGTTTCGGCCACAACGCAAGCAGCCGTCCTCAGGTGAAGAACAGGTCCGTCGATGTGATAACCACTACACTGCACTACCGCTCTCACCACTATTTTCTAGAATGCGTTGATTGAGATGCCAGCTGAGGTTTCGTTGTTATTATTTCACGTGACTGCCACCTTAAGGAATGCGACCTGTTCTTCACTCTGTCTTATCGACAGACCTGTTCTTCACCTGAGCACTAAAAGACTCTGTCTTATCGACAGACCTGTTCTTCACCTGAGGACGGCTGCTTGCGTTGTGGCCGAAGCGTCGTGAAAATTATTTTATTATGTTTTATTTGTATTATTTTATTATTTCCATTCTACGTGACTTTACCGAAAGAACCAAGAAAACTGCGTAGTTGGTGTTATTTTGTCCCAAGAACATTGCTTACTCTAGGTACATTTTAAAGCTCTTGTGTCACCACTCAATCTTGATGCGAAATAAAGCCACGTTTTGTGTGTGTGTGTGTTTTGTGCATATAGATGTGTGCGCTTTATACTGGTAGGAACGAAGTGGACCAGACCACCAATAGATTAATGTGTCCGTCCGTCCGTCCGTCCGTCCGCGTCCGTCCGTCCGTCCGTCCGTGTATCAACATCGCCCCCTACTGCAAACACTTGGCATGACCCTGTCCGACAAGATGGCCGCCCGCTCCCCCTGCGATCTGTGAATTAAACAAGATGGCCGTCGCTTCCGGCGCATCACGGCAAAACTTTAAACTTCGCTTCAAAATTACTTTACTGAAACGCAGCACGTTTATTAAAAAAAATACTTTACTGAAACGCAGCACGTTTTTTTTTAACACAGAGACAAGAAACATGTATTAACACAGAGACGAGATACATTTAATCGCCTTATTTGTGCACGAAAAGCACGGCGCGAGGCCTAGTGCGGCAGGCTTCGCGAGGCCTAGTGCGGCAGGCTTATTAACACAGAGATGAAACGCAGCACGTTTATTTAAAAAAAATTACTTTACTGAAACGCAGCACGTTTTTTTAACACAGAGACAAGAAACATTTATTAACACAGAGACGAGATACATTTAATCGCCTTATTTGTGCACGAAAAGCACGGCGCGAGGCCTAGTGCGGCAGGCTTCGCGAGGCCTAGTGCGGCAGGCTTCGCGAGGCCTAGTGCAGAAGGTGGTGGTGGGGGGTAGTGGGGTGGTGGTGGGGGGTGGTGGTGGGGGGTGGGAGGGCTGGTGGGAGGGGTGGTGTTGAGGGTGGTGTTGGGGGGTCTTCAAATCTCACAGCGTTTCTTGTCAAAACAAACACTTTTAATTAACGTTACACTAGAATACAGTATTTTTTTCTTTAACTCCTCTATACCCGGTGGATATCCCTGTACCGGTACTAAGTATTATTCCTACCAGCCCACCCCGCAGGGTCCTGTTTGTGTCTTTACCATCATATAGCCACTGGAAGAAGCCCTCTCCATGCCAGAACCATCCCTCATGGTCCTGTGATTACACAATCCACCTCTCTTTTGCACGAGTTCATCTCGCAAGTCCGTATCTGTGATGGTTGTCCTCTCGGGCATATTTTTGTTCGTTTGTCTGCCATTCTGTCACAAGTCACATCCATTTGGCCATTATTCCTTCTACCAAGGTATTCTTCCTGAGTCTGCTTATGCTCCTTAACAGTAATTGTGCATATCTTTTATACACAGGACTGTGATTGAGTAAGTGACTGATATAGATGCTATGTTCTGTTTCGGCTAGACAGCTGATGTTTGACTCATATGAAGTTTGATCTGTGCTGATAACTATGTAAATCTAAAGCTAAGTTTTGGATTTGGAAATTAATTGATATTGAATTATTTCAATTTCATACTAATGAATGCAACATATTAAACTTAGGAATTTAGATTAAGTGGCTATGTCAAATTTAGGCAGCGGACCCCAAATGAGTTGGATAAACGCATGGAAGAAGAGAAGAAGAATTTATAAATAGTTTATATTAATATATACATACTTATTTTAGTCAAATTGGTAGGTGGATTGGTGGGACAGCAATTATTACGCTGTGTTATGAACCCAGTAACCTGGGTTTGATTCCCGGTAACAGCTAATATCAGTGGCGAGAAATGTCTGAACCAATCCTGAGCACCCTCTTTACCAATTCGCAGTGACCAGCCTCGTGAAGTCTTGAAACAAAAACGAAACCGTTTCTTTTATCTTACCAGGTAAGGCTCACTGAGCTCTTTTTCAGAAGCGACCTGGCCACAAATGATAGCTCAACGAAGTGGCTTATCATGTGGATATTTACATAGTAGCCAAATACTCTAAGCGCACATTCATTCTAAATGTGGAGGGAAAAACCGAAGCACCCAGACAAAAATCCACGCGACCATGGGAGAGAACATGCCAACTCCAAATATACAGGCGTCAGGGTCGGGATCAAATCCGCGTCCTCCTGCATACCAGGCGAGGGAGTTAACATCTCGCCACGTGGCGGTAGTGTGGTCAACCACTCTACGTGGTTGAGTGTGTGTGGGCAGGTCTTCAACAAGCAGTGCATTGACAAAGGACTGGACAGTACATTGTGATTGGTGAATTTATAAATCATTTCTCGTCCTTGTCAGTCCACAAATGGATGAAGACCTCCCGAAGCCATCCTGGCCATGAGGGTGTTATTTTTACCACACTTTCGCTCTGCTGGTCATTGCAGGTAGGTAAGGGAGGCAATGGCATATCACTCGCCACTGAATTTAGCCACGGCTGGGGATCAAACTTGGGTCACCGAGTTCATAGCACAGTGGAGAAACAACTGCACCATCGCTCCACCAATGACTGGACAACTTACATTAACCTAACTTAAAATGTTAATGGGTTCGTCTTAGAGGTTTTAGTAATGTTAGAACGTGCACAAAGTCATGTTAAATACAATTCTAATATATCACAGGGTCTATCCATCAAGATAAATTACATCTGAATTTTCCAGGGCTAGCATGAAGGAAATCATTTTCTCTCATTATTGTATTGCCCATTACTCAAACGAAATTGAACTTGGATGTGTGCAAGTTGCAATTCAGTCATGTTTAACGTGCTATGATGTCCAAACCGCATTTTAAGGCAGTGTTATTGACAAATATGTAAAGTTTAATCAAACTCAATTCAGACACAATGCTATACATTTCAAGGCAAATAATTTACACAGGAAAGCCTCACTGAGTCTAAAGATATTTTCAGGAGAGTCCTGCATTGGATATTTGGCCAATATCATTCATGAGTGTCTGCCTTGTAGGAGGAAACTAGAGTAACACTCAGAGCTTCAAACATATATTCAATGCTCAAAAATACTCAATGCTGTATAGTGAGTGAATCAAATGCATCAGTGAACCGCACCCATGCACTACCATCTGCTGGCACTTTGCATCCCTCACATCCCTACGCCTATAACACCAGGTATGCATCAGTGGTAACTCATCCGAGTGCTAAAAGAAGTGCCACCAAACTCTTTGATTCTTTCGGTAAAGTCACGTAGGTATAAAACTCAAACAAAAAATAATATATATTCATATTCTTGTTTTTTTCGGTAAAGTCACGTAGGTAAAAAAAAAATTCTTGGGTTTTTTCGGTAAAGTCACGTAGGTAAAAAAAATCTTGGTTTTTTTCGGTAAAGTCACATAGGTAAAAAAGATTTGACCTACGTGACTTTACCGAAAAAAAAATTTTTTGGGTTTTTTCGGTAAAGTCACATAGGTAAAAAAAAAATTACCTACGTGACTTTACCGAAAAAACCCAATAATTTTTTTTTTTAACTACGTGACTTTACCGAAAAAACCCAAGAAAATGTTTTTACCTACGTGACTTTACCGAAAAATCCCAAGAATATGAATCCTTGCAGCCATGAAAGCTTCAAATCTAGAAAAAAAAAATATATCACGACGTAGAACTGCTGGATTATTTTTTTCCGCCTGAGGACGACCGCTTGTGATGCGATCGAAACGTCGTAATTTATTATTTTTTGTTTTATTTTTATTTTTCTACCTACGTGACTTTACCTAAAAAACCAAAGAGTATGGATTCCTGCAGTCACGAAAGCTTCAAATCAAGAAAGTAACACCAACCTTGTGTTGACTTTATATTTAAGCCACATTTGTATGTATCAATCAAGCAAGATAATATTTGTTTTAAAATAATTGGGGGTTATATCGAGGTTGTATTGTCGTATGTTAACGAGTAAATAAATGGAGTTGAATTATGCATATTACATATTTCATGATAGTTTAATTAATCTGTTTTATACCAATCAAATGAGGCCAGATTGAGTGAGGGAGAACTTGGGAAAATTTCTATTTAAAGCTTTCGTGACTGCAGGGATTGGTTCTTACAACACACCGGTGTGTTGGAGAGCAAATCCACAACATTTACAATCTGAGTACGACGTTTCGCCAGTAATTACAACTTGCTTCATCAGGCAACAGACAGATTTGTGGAAAACTCCTCCTGTTTCGTTCCTTAAATAGAGGGATGGATGTGATGACGTCACTTGTGAGCCCTTCTTGCGCGAAGGGGGAGGAATTAATGAATGCATATAAATTACAATAGGTATCCATACTTATTCTTGGTTCTTTCGGTAAAGTCACGTAGAAAGGAAATGATAAAATAATAAAAATAAAACATGATAAAATAATTCTCACGACTTGGGAAAAGCCATTGAAATGTGAGGCCAAAGACAGCGTGAGACATTCGTCAAATTTAGTGTATAATTAAGCCAAGCAGTGCATAGTGCCAATACTACGCATAAAAAAACGGTACAATTACATGTTGCCAATTTTAATTTATATTGAGAGAAGATAAATGAGTTTAACAGGTGGCACGACCCAATAAATGTGTTTGATATGTCACTTTCAGACCTTTTGATTGCCAAATACATTTTCGCAGCCCATTTTTTGTTAATGTCCATACATTATATAATGTTTCCCAACGCAAGCAGCCGTCTTCAGAAGACGGCTGCTTGCGTTGTAGCCGAAACGTCGTGAGAATTATTTCATTTTATTATGTTTTATTTTTATTATTTTATTACTTCCCTTCTACGTGACTTTACCGAAAGAACCAAGAAGATGAATCCCTGCAGTCACGAAAGCTTTAAATCGAAATTTAATGTTGCCCTTGTCTGTAAGATCGCCACTTCACTAGCATTGGTTCGAGAAAGTCTGACTGCTGATGAGACATCGTGACAAAACAAGTCCATGATTGACTGGTCTTGGAACAATGCTGGTGAAATTCTACACTCCCAGAATAACCGTGTGGCTATTCGGTTATGTAAGAAATACTTTTTTTAGTTTTGTCCATGGAGAGATAGATATGTGAAGGAGACGTATTGTCCACTAATTTGTTTTGCTACGTTGTTAAATGATTTTCCTGTTGCACATATGTTCAGGACATCATGCTAATGAACACCAAGAGAGCCACGATTTTAGCCCAACGTTGTCCGGGTGTAAATGTGTGAATCGAGTTCTGGTAAGACTTCTCAGATCATGCCCTTCAACTTATAGAGTACATGAAACATAGACAATACATAGCTTAATGTTTAACAGCTTGGCTGATTTTAAAATCAATCTTCCGTTACATGCTTTACGCTTTAGGGTACAAAGGTGTTGAGAAATGAAATTCTTAACTGCATAATTTAGGCGAGATAATATTCTTAAGCCCTTATTGCTCACAATATATCACACGATGTCATATTAATATAATTGATCTTCAGGTGAAAAAGATATGACCTGCCGAAAATATGTGTCCGTGATCGACACTTATGTGTTTCGCTTCATTTTTAAATGTCCTTCATTCATTCCAGTTCATTGCTGTTACCACGGCCATTGCCCTTTATCGAGAGATACTTTTTTTACGTGAATAATAGTGAACAGTAATTTATTGGTTAATCAAAATAACAACTCAACAACCTCAGTTTGATTCCGGGCGACGTCTAACACCAGTGCCGATTGGAATAAAAACTTCTGCCCGTCCCTGCCTTCACGAGCCCACACTGACCGGTGTGGTGAACATCACGTGATGACCGGTGTGGTGAACATCACGTGATGACCTGTGTGGTGAACATCACGTGATGACTGGTGTGGTGAACATCACGTGATGACCAGTGTTGTAAACATCACGTGATGACCTGTGTGGTGAACATCACGTGGTGACTGGTGTGGTGAACATCACGTGATTACTGGTGTGGTGAACATCACGTGATGACCAGTGTTGTAAACATCACGTGATGACCTGTGTGGTGAACATCACGTGATGACTGGTGTGGTGAACATCACGTGATGACCTGTGTTGTAAACATCACGTGATGACCTGTGTGGTGAACATCACGTGATGACTGGTGTGGTGAACATCACGTGATGACCTGTGTTGTAAACATCACGTGATGACTTGTGTGGTGAACATCACGTGGTTACTGGTGTGGTGAACATCACGTGATTACCGGTGTGGTGAACATCACGTGATGACCGGCGTGGTGAACATCACGTGCTACCCGGTGACATTTACCTTGAATATGAGCCATTGCCCAAAACATTACCTAGCATCATGTATGTTACCATTCACATATGTTTAACTATTATTGATATTTGTTATTTCTGCCTGTGAACCACTGCAAAATCAATAGTATCACTTAAATATTCCGTTTAATTGTGATGAAGCTTCGTTAAAACGTTATCCCATAACCAATGTGGCATGGAGAGGCCTTTGCCTATTGGTGGATAGAGAATAACTGGGTTTTTTGTTGTTATTTCTAAATATATATAAACACACTACTGGTAAAACATAATATTGAACGATAATTTTACTCTCGATTTGAAGTTTTCGTGACTGCAGCGATCCATACTATTTGGTTCTTTGGGTAAAGTCACGTGACTTTACCGAAAAAACCAAAGAGTAATAATTTGACTGAATCTGCATTGCAACGTTTCATCATTGCAAAGTTTCCATGCCGTCACGTGGTGACAACGTGCCAGTGATGGGATGGGCGGATCGCACAAATTCGACAAGCTCCATACGAGCTACGAGGTATCCAGGAGATGGTTGTACAACAAGTGAATAGAAGCCATCTGCGCTGAGCTCGAAGTCCTATCTCTCGTATTGCGTGGGCTTCCTTAGGCAACTCTGCTTTTTCCTCCCACATGCCAAAACAACGTTGAATGCAATTGGGGGCCGTCCATAAATGACGTCACGCACCTAGGGGAGGGGAGGGGTGGGGTCAGACATTTGTGACGATGTGTGACGAGGAGGGGGGGTGAGAAATGAGACGTCACATCAAAATGCGCAACTTTAAATAAATATAGACAACACGTTCTACTTAATTAAATAGACGTTTTAATACATGTTTTCTCCTACAACATCAGAGTGCAGCGCCACATTAAATACGCACTACAATGACAATAGTTTAAAGCGATTTGAAGCATGTTTTATTTTTTTGGAGGGGGGGCGGGCAGAACTTTGTGAAGTCATATTTGAGGGGGGGTCTGACTTTTTGTGACGCCGTGTGACGAGGGGGGGGTCAAAAATCGTCCAAAATCGCGTGACGTGATTTATGGACGGACCCTTGGACAAACATCCCAATAATAGACTCCTCCTAAGAAAGACGCTTTTAAGTGTCCCCCGTTGAGTTCGTGGTTTGCGCCGCGTGTTTATCCGGCATGATGTCCAAACTTGTTTGCCACGCGTGCGCGACACGTTACTGTCCACTACGACCTACGTGTTAGACGTTTTAAGGCTCATTGCGGTTTTCCTGGATGAGCACAAAACATCCTTCTCGATGGGAATCCTTTATTTAACTGGAGGTTAAAATAATCACCTGACACACGCGGAAAACATTGCATCTTGAGCAATGGACCACCTGGGCAACATCATTCTTAGATCAGAAAATACATATATTTTTTAAATAGCATTTAACAACCATAATATTTTTTTTCGGTGAAGTCACGTAGGTAAAAAATTAAATAAATGAAAACACCTAAATTCAATTACAATGCTTGTGTTACCTCGGAAACGTCGTGATTTAATTTATATGTTTTCATTTATTTTATTTTATTTTTTACCTACGTGACTTCACCGAAAAAAACAAATCTAGAAGCATTTAACAAATCTGGGCTATATGTAACAATAACGTTTAACGTGTAAGCTATTGCGACCAATATTAACCACAGTAGAGGTTGTTTTTTAGTTAAATCGCGTAAATGTAAATGTGTCGTTAAACCTGCCACCACCAGACACGGACAACTAGTAAGGTTTGCCACTTAAACAAACGAATTGGCATGTTTTGTTTTCATGAAAAATATATATTTACGCGATCTAACCCAAAAAAACTCTATTATATAACAATAATGCTAAACACATTTTTTTTAAGCAAAGAATTGTATTTCAGCCATCTATGTCTCTCCTTCAAATCGTTCGTCTTTCCTCATTTATCAAGGCCAGAGATAATTTTTACACCAATCTGTTTTTTTTCTATGTAACCCCACGTTTCAGTTTACGCACTTGCATTTAAATTCACACCTGCATTTAAAGGTCACAAAATCTCTCATTGTCCATCAACGGCCATGATTAATCTTTTTTTTTTCCAAGCCCGTACAAATTGAATGTAACCACCCACTCACTGGGCCACATTGTTTGGCCTCGAGCTAAAACTGGGTGCTTATTTACTAATTGCATACGTGGATTTCTACCTTCTTCTACCTGGAAACGCGGTTTGAAAACCAATGCATTCATAATACTTCCATGCAAGACATTGCTCGCGCAATACATGCGGCACTTGCAAGGGTCGGTCATTGGCTGCCAATATTTTACATGGCTCACGAATGTGGGAAAAAGGAGAAATACCAGTAAATGAACACTGGCCTATTTTACTTCTCTTGAGCATTTTCTGAGGATTAGCCAAGCTGGTCTGAGTGCACCCCACTGCTGCTCTGGCAGCACAGACTTCAAGATAATACAAATTGTGTTTTTTTGTGTCTCAAAAAGGGTGAAATTGCATGTTTACACTCCCACCATAGGAATGTGGAATTTCCACCGCTGGCCCAGGGCTGTAAACAGGAGGTGAGCACCACTGCCTCAATACTCATTTGAGCAGGAAACCACTTTTTCGCTTGGCTTTTGTCGAAACAATATGACTCCTGAAATCTTTCCAAGCTCGTGATTTGTATAATATTTCAACGAAAACAACTGCCAAATTGTCGGATGTTAATTAAAACGGCGGTTGTGTGCTGTGCACCATATGCTAATAATCCGCAAAGACATTAACATGTAGCTCTGATATTCTACGTGCCGCAGATGTAACCAATCGGTTTTGACATTTGAAAAATTAATGAATGGACTGATTCATACGTCTTTAGTCACAGATGGCGTGCAAGAAAATAGAGAGGTAACAATAGAAAAGTTGTTTAAAAATGTACTTGGTTGGGCACACAAACCGTGACGCAGACAAAACACAATATTTTGCACAAGCCGAATGTAATTTTTAGTTTGAATCGTACAGGTTTATATGAAGTGCTCGATGTAGAAAACTGTACATACATGTATTCATACCGTGGTGATAACACATTTCTGTAAGAGTTGAGCGTTTATCAATGTACTTACTAATCATAACGCACCGTTTATATCTCATTGTTATCAGTCAGCTACCTTCTCGAGCATTTTATATGAGTTATTGTACAGGATATATAATTAATCTATAAAGGTAAAGGTGCAACCATGCAATCTCCTGTTCATGCCTACTGCTGGCAGGCCATCCATTGGAGAGAGCGCCAGATAGGTCTGCCTACATGGTACTTTGGCCTACTCTTTCACACTGGCCAGACATCTTGGCAGAGGTGAGAGTACCCACACTTCCCCCCCACCACACGTGACCTACAGATTTGCTAATTGCGATGTACCCAAGTATGCTTGCTCAGTCAAAGGTTTGTGGACAAAAAACACAGTTAAACATGTCTATAAGTCTATCAATAACATAGGGATTATTTGCTGAACTAACCAATTATTGTTGAACAAACATGTGCTGATGATAAACATCACTGTGGGGCTGGGCTGGTAGAATATACCTTCAAGCACTCCCTCTAATTGATGGCAAAATTCCTGTTGATTTTGTGACATCATTCACCCACATACTAAAGCCACGATAATGACAATGACTTTTTCTCACAAAATCAACTGCATGTTGCTAATGTGGTATTGGCAACAGATGGCTGAATGGCTCATTGCACATATAGCTTGAATAAGAGATGATGGATAGACTGTTCACACGTATTGCCAAAAATGTCTATCCATATCTGCAACTGTTATCTTATGCACAGACGTCCACTATACCTAGGAGTAAAATGCAATGCTTCTGAAGATGTGATATTGGCTAATGTGTCTCCTTTCTTTTGTGCAGCATGTCGGTCTTGTTTATACACCCACAGTGAGAATTTGGTGAATTCGTACGATACCAGTAGCTTCCAATGTCCACTGGAAGAGTTTAGTTAAGTCTGCTTTTGTTTATTTTGTAATCAGTGGAAATGAAAAAGGTGGTTTTGCATTGGGTGTTGAAATCCTGTTGAAGGTCTAACTATAATCTTTAAATGGAGCTAAATGCTTTTAGTGCCGCCTAACTGAAGCAACAGTTTTCCTTTACACACCCTTTGGATCAGTCTGCTCTCAGCCTGGTATGTCACACACTTACCCTGGACCTTTTTACACAATAGGTGCAATTGTAAAATAGCCAGATATCACTGACCCCTTGATTTTGTCATGCTATTAGCTGCCTAGCTGAAAGCCTCTTTGAGTCAGCGAGTGTCTCTCTGCTCCTGAATCTAATGTGATGTCGGCTTTCCATCCCCTGATAATAAAAAAAAAACACATTCACTTTCCACGCTAATGATAAATGAAAGGAAAAAAAATATCACAAAGATTGGTAATTCCGCGTTTGAGTGGTATTTTGCTGAACTATTATAAAATTTAATTATTTCATAGCTCCGAGCATTGTATACGCATGGTACATGCATTAAGATTGGTGAAATTAATAATACATTAGTCTGACACATTAATTTCAATTTTTATATATCCACTCTCTGTAACATATAGAATTTTCATACCATTGGTATTTAACAGGAAGCTTCCACATATGCCTAAACCTATCATTATAAATATTTGTTTAATCTTCTCAATGCTCTTTGACCACTATTATAACTATGCAAAAAGGGTTTATATAAGTTATCTCCACCTTGTATTAGGGTTATAGCAAATGAAGACCTATTGTACGCTTCATATAATGATGCCATTTTGAGAAAGCCATTCGTGGAGCAAGTGCAGGCAGTGTTAGGGTCATTTTCAAAGGTTGACCAGGTTAAGTCCCTGTCACCGTCGTGTCTCTTCGATCACAGTCAGAAGTGATCCTGCACCTTTCATCTTTGCAAGGTTAAGCCTTTTACCTGCCTCCCACGGGTAAATTATGGGACGGTAGCCAACCTGTCCTCGGGTACGGATAAGCACGTGGATGTGCATCGAGAGTACCTTTCAATTATGCCGTGACTTCCATGACCCCGGTTATTGACCTTTGAACGAGCTTTGTGATGTTGGTGGAAACAAACAAAAATACTCAATTTGTGCAGAAGAATCGCTTTCTAATCCATTCAGTGGAATAATTTGTTACGTTATGTTTCCGCATGACACTGTCAGCATCATGTCATGTCGTGAGATAAAGAAGCTTCCATTTGGATTTAGTTTTAGTTTTAGAGAACAGTGTATCACCCTGCATCAGAGCACTGTCCCAGAAGATGACGTGGCAGAACTACTTAGCAACATAAAGTGAAACAAACTAAACTAATGATTGTGATTGTACGTATGTTAGTGACCGGACTGAGACCATCACCCGGCTACACTCGTGAACCCAGTTTAATCATGAGTGAGTGGCCCAGATTCACAGTCAGATTCTCAGCAGTGATGGCTCAGAGCTCTGACTCACCGAGTCACCTGTCCACCACTGAGCAAGAATTTGAATCCGTAGTCACGAAAGCTTTAAATCGAAACTTTGTAGTTTTTTCCTGGATTTTTCTGTTTGCGCATAGTCATTTGAAAATGTTTTCTTGTTCATGTTTTTGGTTTTTTTTTTTTGCGGTTGCACCCGATTCAAGAGCCGAATGGCTCACATGGCTATACCAAATAAATGAAACTGAAACTGAAAAACTGAGAATGTTTGAAAGCGCAGAATTATTGTGATTCTCATGGAATGTGTTGGTCAGATGTTGGGTGTCAGAGGATCGTTGGTCGCGGGCCGGTGTGTAGCAGTGAAAGAGTGGACGGATGTCGTCAGGAGCAAATCGCATGTAGTGCGTTGTCAGTGAGAAGGAGGACCTTCAAGTCAATCCTAAATTCGTGGCTTCCATGTTGGGACACTGAAAGATTCCTAGCTAGTTGTGAATCTTATGTTGAAGCCAACTTCCCACCTATAGCGCTGAGATGATTTGTGTGGAAAAAAAAACCCTTATATTTATCGTGATGATCTCCACAACCCATGTGCACAGCTCATGCGTATAACCGCTCTGTTGGGAGAACTCTCCTTTCCATTCAGATGCCTTTTGGTGTCTCTTGATTGAAGACTGGATGTTTATCTACAAGAACGGACTCCCCTGTGGTTCTGACCATTAACTGAACGGCAGACTTTTCTCAAGGAGTTGGTGACTTTATGATCACACAGCATGAAAGCCACGAACACTTCCCAGAAGCCCCGTGGCTTCCGTGTTTGGGGTGCTCTTTCCTGCAGCCATGGCAGTCTCTTACAGCATTAATGACGCTCAAAGCTTCCTATAACATTCGTGGAAGCTGTGAACTTTATTTTGTAGCCAATCTCTCACACGTTGCACTGAGGAGATATGTGATTAATATATATATGTGTGTGTGTGTGTTTTGTATTCTCAACAAAATAGTTATGATAATACATAATAAACATGCATATATATTGAAGTGGAGGAAAAGGAATCAACAGAAGGAACGTGCTTATAAATATTAATAACTTCTTCTTTATTGTTTTTGTGGCCTGATTCATTTTTTTCCCAAAGAAATGTTATTCACACACCTTGTCACTGCATGAAGACTTAAGGCAAACAAATGAATGCATCAATTGATACATACCGAATTTGAAGCTTTCGTGACTGCAGGAATCCATACTCTTTGGTTCTTTCGGTAAAGTCACGTGGGTAGAAAAAGAATAGATCACAACGTTTCGATCGTAACACAAGCAATCGTTATCAGTTTTACTGGTAGGAACCTCCTGGTTACACCAGCCCACAGGGGATTATTGCGTCCGTCCGTCGTGCAGGGAGGGGCTGGGTGGGGAGGGAGGGGCTGGGTGGGGAGGGTGGGGAGGGGCTGGGTGGGGAGGGTGAGGCTGGGTGGGGGATGGGAGGGGTGGGGCTGGGTGGGGAGGGGTTGGTCACCCCGTGGTGCCCTTATAAAACTCAATGTTTAACCTACACACGCCGGCTTGTGCCCGCCCTCACCGTCGGGCATATTTGCGGAATACACCACGCCGCCGTTGACCCCGGCCATTGACTGAGCAACCCAACGTTCCTACCAGCTCCCTCCGCAGGAATGTGTTTCTTGCTGTGGTTGTCCCACCTGATGACGATTGCTTGTGTTGCGATCGAAACGTCATGATCTATTATTTTTCCACCTACGTGACTTTACCGAAAGAACCAGATATTTATGCGTATTTATGAATTCATATATATTTAAGACTTCCACGTATTGCAGTCGTACGTGTAATATAATGGCAATGTATTGTGTTTTGGAATGTGAAGTTGCATTTTACTTATGTTATTAAAAATACACAGTTTACATTAAATCAACTGTCTATACTAAAATACATGATTTGAATGTAAACTGCAATCAGGCATATGACATATATTTAATCAAATACACCATTATATTTCTACGTACCGTTCTTAATTCTCTGTAAAGCGCCTTGGTGAAGGCGCTATATAAATTACGTTAAGATAAGATATTACATACAACCATTACTTTATCCTACCTATTTTATTAGTTAGATGTTAATACATAATGGACCTATTCGTTCAAATACATGCAACCATCTAGGTTGACGTACAATCCATGTCTGCAAATAGCAAAATCTGTACTTTATTAAAAAACTTATTTGATCAACTTCAAAGTTTTCAAGCCATCACCGCGCAAAGCGCAATCTCCAAATCTACTCTCTCTCTGCTTATTTGAAGAAGGGCTTGTATCTGCAACTCCAGCCAATGACTCTATACATGTCTGTTATAAGGCAGTGTTATTGATGAACTTGGTGAGTTTTTTCTTTGATAAGAGGAGCTGTTTAGCTTTCCGACTTAAAAGCATTCCATTTTATCACAGACAACTTCAATTCTCCGAACCAGACTCGGTGTTGTCATATAGATGACATTGCCACTTGACGTTTGAGCTCTCACCCCCTCACCCCCTCACTGGATTCCTTCCATGGAATCCAATATCGCCACATGGTGCCTTCTAAGTTGTCTTTTCTTGCTATGTCCCCCCATGCGTATGTCTGTCATATTGACATCGTGTCATGAGACAAAATCATTATTACAACACGAACTTTCATAGTGAGCTGTGCACTACCCTGTGACACTTGACTATCCGCAGCAAAGTTAATTGAAGGTCCGTAAGGCCAAAACCAAAATTCCCTGCAGAGGAATTAAGTCATGTGTGTGACTTTCTTCCTCCGTTTACCAACAGCTCGTGACTGAAAGCAGTGCATCACACAGATGTGATCATTTGATGGAGTGAGAGTGCTATGAATTTGCCTTCATCCCCACATCGTGACCGTGGATCTGGAATGAATAAAATCCGTCATGAAACAAAATGCTTCAAAAGTACGCGACGAAAGAGTATCGGTTGTCGTGGTCTAATTTCGGAACCATACGAGGTGTTAAACGTGTTCGAGATTACCTCGAAAGCGTTGCCGTTATAGAAAGGAATCGGCCTCGATGACGCAGCTGAAGTGGCTCATTTATGCTTTGCTACAGTTTTCACTTTGACCTCCCCCACCGTCAAAAACGAAGGTCGCACAATACGCGCAGTTTCCAGTGTCATGTCCGTGTTGTGGCTTTGTTGCATTGCAGGGTCCTTCGCTATTGTTAATGGAGAATGATGGCTCCTCAATAAGGATCAATCCCTTTGCATCTGCTGCAGCTTGTGAGCCTCACACACACCCTGCGAGGTCTACGGGTGCCAAGAGCTATGTCATTAATCACCGTCCTCTCAATTGACTCCTCATAACATATTGTCACACGCACACACACTCACGTGTCTGACACAAGGCCAAACATTCCAACACCGCCTCCAAATCCAGCGACTCAGAGGTGGTGTTGGGGGATCATGAAAGGATGGAGCTATCAAGTGCATTAGAGACTGACATGCCGAAAAAGAGGGTTCATAGATGAGGCAGTACAGCAAGTTGGTTATTTTAACTACAGCACGTGTGCAGAGTGTAAAGTGTTCTCTTTTAATGTGGATGTTTTGCTTGTCCTGCACTCACATGTCCTGAAACGGAAACGAAATTGGCAAAAAGTGCTCCGGGCTTTCCTGATCAAACAAAGGGTTGTTATTATTGATATTCATGAAACCCACTGATGAGCATGTCAATATAACACGTTCCGTCACTACTGTGCCATTTATTCCCAAACTTATAAACTTCTCTTTGTAATCGGGGTGTAGGTGGCCGTGAGGAAAGGTCAACCGCACCCCTTGCATTCCCTAGCCTACTGCGCCACTAACCCCCTAACCCTGTCCCACTAGGATCTCCCATTCAGAGAAGAAACTGTGTTTTTTTTTTCTTTACCGTTGGCGGTCCGTGTTGGATACACTGCACGCATTTTAGACCCGTGCAATGTGCTTCTCAAGTCTGTTGCAATCGGCATTCCATTCCGGTAGACTACACAACTTGCCATTGTGAATTTTTACAAAGGCATCTTGTGAAGAATGAGGAGAAAAAGAAGCAGATTTTTTTTTTAAGTTTAAATAAAATAAATTACATTCCTTGCCTGCATACTTTTGATTCTGCTGGTGTTTGCTCACTGCTAATGACATTTTTAGAATTTGACATTTTAGTAGTGGTATTTACAAAACAGCATGGAAGTATCACACGCATTTGATAAGTGTGTTAATTTCACGGAGCAACGACGGATGCGTTTACTTTGCCTGTAATTTATTGATAATGTGTAATTGACGATGTCAAGTCCATTGTCTGCTGGGGGAAAAAATACTTACAGTCCTTTTGGAAGTGTTCCTAACGTTATAATGTTGTTTGCTAATGGATGTAAAAATGTATGAATATTCAATAGGGTGCAAACTTGAATAATTTTCTAACTAGCCTTTAATGCCAGTGGTTTTCAGAACCTGTAATTCACAATGAATAAATTAACTCACAGAATCACATAAATGTTGCCATTAAAATATAATTGGTTGATTCTTACTGATCCTTGGAAATATGGGTTACAAATATTCTGACCTTTCTTTACAACGGCCTGTGAGTGAATACCACACCAATTGCATGATATGTTATGCATTGTCCAGGTTATGTAATGGGAAGCAACTGTGCAATGTTGTGGCATACTAATGCCATTACAGAATTTCATACAGTAACTTCCCTTACCATTGAGCTTGTATTCAAATGCAATTCCTGTCCTCCTCAATCTCCCTGCTCCCTTATAATTTGATCAAGGTCTTGAGATTTCTCCATAACAAATTGTGGAAATAATCTGAATATTATTGCATTTATTATTTGATGATGTTTCATATGGTAAGCGTTCACTTTAATCGAGTGTGTAGAGGAAGATGAGTAAAGATTACTTTGATTGAGCCAATGATGAGCAGTGACACTGTTTGCCTGCCCCAACCTGATGGGTAAATCCGATGCACCACGACTCTACTTAAATCTCTTTCACTGGCAAATTAAGTTCAGAGAAATTAAGACGTAATTCTGTTTTGAACAGCATAACATATATATTTGAATTAGAAGAAGAATGTATTTCCAGTGGATGTGTGATTCATTGAGTAAGTTGCAACATACCCAGTGTAACGGTTATATTTAGTTGGCACGAGTCGTATTGAAATATTGAGCATTGCTAAACATTCAATGTGGTTTTTTTTATTCGTCCGATGATTTATATGTAATAATAATTTTATTGTCTGGAGATGATGTGGGATTTTTTCAATGGTAAAAAAGACAATGGAAAAAAATGAAGGTTTGTTTTTAATACATGATAATATTCTATGATAACATTCTTTCATTCATGTGTTGCTTTGCTGATTTATTTGGCGTGCATTTTACCAGCCTTCTGTGATACACTGTATTCATTATTTGGTTTGGAAGATGAGCGAGAAATATCATGGCTATGGTTTGCATAACCACTGTAATAATGAAAAAATATGTCAACCCTTTGTACATCTGCTTCTGGATGAAAACCTTCCCACTCTGCGTCCATCATAGGGGTTGTCTGACCATACTTCACCAGCTTATCAGTGCGGGTTGATGAATGGGTGGCTCTAGTATCGGTTTAGTTTTTTACTTGCGACTGCTGTGAGCCATGACCAGGGTTCAAACTCAGTTCATCGGTTCATATCACAGTGTGATAACCATTGCACCACCGCTCCACCCCATCTAGTCTCTAGACGGTGTCATGTTATTTTAATTTGCAATAATTTTTTAAAGAGTTCTTCATTTCAAAGCTGACACTTAATTTGCTTTTTGTGCAATTGCTTTGATATTCTTGCATTTGCCTTTGTACTCAAGCACTATAAAAAAAAATACCACTTGTAAATCTCAAAGTGCTCTCACTTGATTAAAATAAAGGAACCGGCAGAGTGATGTGTGTATTCACGTGTAGTCAAAATTTTAGGTTTTTTTTTACAGTAGATACAATCGCAGTGAACCCTCATTAAAGGCCATATTGGCAGGCATCTCCCCACAGACTCTACTAAACGCGAGTGATTGTGCAGCTGCTCGAGCCTTGGGAGACGACAAGTATTTTACAACTGCTCAACAAATGGCTTGAACTCACTGGAGATTGAGAAATCTTGCGACTAAAAGGAACTGATTCGAAGAGCATTCCTGGCAGAGCGTAGTTATAACTGGCGTCCATTTTTGGCAAAGACCATGACACCACCTCACGTATTACTCCCACAGGCCAACTCAAGGCAACACGTTCACATTTGGGAGACACGTTCATAACGCACTTGCACATGGGGGGGGGGGGGTTGCACGTATAGACCCACGTTAAAGAGATCCGCTTGCTCCTGCTCGCCAATATAAGGCAAGCGAAATGAAGTTAAGACCTCTCGGCTCCAGATAACGGCCCTGGCGAATGCCCCCCCAACAGCATTGAAAATGAAGCTGTACGTGATAACAGTGGGGGGGTGGGTTTTTTTTTTTTACACAGACGGGCTGTGAGCTCTTGCAACAGGCCGAAGCCCGTCGTGTGACATGTTCTGTGCGGCATGTCTCCCCGGCAAACAAAAGGGCAGACTAATCACCGAGGCAACGGATAAATGTGTCCTCAAGCCCCACGCGATGGCAACACAGGGCACATTTGGCAGGGTTTCCATGGCAACTCAATTCCTTGGCAAAGAAAAAAAATCGACCCGTGCGACTTTGACAAAAAAATAAGAAAACGGAATTTCCAATGGGCATCGCTTTGTGCTGTGTCGGATCCAACGATTAAGATATCATTGGCAACACGATCACAACTCAATGAGGCAGTACTATGAAAACATCAAAAGCATCAAGATTAATTCAGAATAGGATGTAGCTTTCAGCACAGCTATGAAATGCATTGCATTGGCAATTTACGGACGTTGTCCTAAAACTCGACGCTTCATCAAACTCTAAAATGGTGATGGACAGAAACAAATACAATAAACCTAAAGATTTTTTTTATAATTTGATTGTAATATATCAACATGAGATGAACTTTAAAGATTTAAAAATACATATATCATAAAATGTGCCTTACTTATGAGGTGTGTAAATGACATTTTTCATAGCAAGATGTTCATCATGAGCTAACATCATTAATAATATCACTTCTCAATTTGCAAACCAATGTCTTGTGCCAATTTGGTGGGCAGAATTTCTCCCCAGGTGATCATGAAACCATCCAGTGCTGCTGCTGTCGGCAGCATTAGCCACAGTTTTGCAACAGCGGCGACAATCTTGACGCTTCTAACTGCTCTGTTTCACACAAGTGCGTTAATTATGTATCATTAACATTCAAAAGCCCTTTGTCAATCCACTGCTAGATGAAGTCTTCCCCAGGCTGTGGCAGTCACGTGGTTATTTGATCATTCTTTATCATGCTGGTCAGTGGTAGTTTGAGGAAGAGGAGACTGAGGATTTATAGGCCATAAGCAGTGGATACACATAGGAAGTTGCCCCATGGATTTGATAGGCTATGGAATTACACTGGAGAATCAAAGAGAGCAGTCCGGTCCAGGTGTCATTCACCACGTATGTTAGCCAAGACCAGGAATCAATCTCAGGTCGCCAAGTGCATTGTGCAGAGTGCTCACCAGGATTGGGACGTGTGAGAATCACCCAGCTCTAGAGTCCGTGTAATGCATAATTGCTGATACATTGCGTGAAGTGGATGGACAAATTCAGTCCGTCATTGACTTGGAACAACTATGTACTCGTCTTAAAGCTTTCGTGACTGCAGGGATTCATCTTCTTGGTTCTTTCGGTAAAGTCACGTAGAAGGGAAGTAATAAAATAATTTAAAATTTCAGACGCTGTCGCCTCGACAGACCTGGTTTTCACCTGAGGACGGCTGCTTGCGTTGTGGCCGAAACGTCGTGAGAATTGTTTTATTATGTTTTTTTTTATTATTTCCCTTCTACGTGACTTTACCTAAATAACCAAGAAGATATGTACTCGTCGTTAGTTTGTTCAGAGAATATTGCTCACTATAGGCACATTTTAAAACTCTTGTGTAAGATTCAGTCACTCTGCAGTCATTGACTGTTCTTGCGGAATTCCCAAACGATAATTCATGGGGGAAAAAATGCTGATTAGGAAAACTCAATGATTAGTTTTTAAAGTGTCTTTAAAAATGTTCAACCCAAAACTATTTGGATATCTGTGATGTTTATTACAAAGCATCAATGTGAGTTGTTGTAAAGTATTTGCTAAAGACAAAGACACAGATCCCCTGTATAGCCTTAACATACTGTTGGGGCAAGTGCTGTTACTGAGCACCTATGAAAGCCGGCACGGTACACGAGGGGGTGGATGGCCAACACCATGCCGCCTTTGTCTCCCTAGTGGTGATGATTACACACTGCACTAGGTACTCATTTGAGGCTGAGTCTATCTCGGGGAGACCCAGGACCGGTTCAGATAATCGTCACTGGTGGTGGCTGTGAGCTTAAATCGAACTTGGGTCGCCAGGTTCGTAGCGCAGCGCATTAACCACTACACTACCACTCCTAACAAAGTATTTGCCACACAACAACAACAACCGCCATTCGCCACTAAGTGGCGGTGACGTCACCACGACGCTTGTGCCAGGCCATGTGCACCTTGAGGCCACGTGAAGTGTCGAACGCCCGCTGGCAGGAGGTCACGGGGCAGACCCAGGTGCCACGGGTCGACTGACTGAGATGACTGAGATGACTGGCTGATGCACCACCTGTGCCCCCTACTGTGCCAACTTGCTGTGCTTTAGCCACCCGGCGCTCCGCTCGTTGTTGTGAGCGTCGCTTCTCCGCCCTCCGTTGTTGTTGGAGGGCGACTGTCTCCAACTGCCCAGTAGCGTCCTTCACGAGCCTCCTCCTCCACAGAGGCCGATCTTGACACCGCTGGTAGCAGTCATCGGCAAGTCCACTCAGCTCCACGTCCTCCTCTACCACATCCCTCCATCTCTTCTCTAGCCCGTGCCGCGCCCGTTTAGCTCCCTCGATCCGGCCGAATAAAAGCTGTTTAGTCATGCGGTGGATGGGCATGCGGACTACATGACCCAGACACACACGCACACACACACACTCCCTCCTTTCAGGTACGTTTTTGATTAAAGATGCTGCTGTTTAATCAGTGCTGCGTCCGTAATTGGGGTGAATGCACGTTACGCATTGATTAACACCCAGTACTTCCTGCTAGCACCCCACGCCAACCATCTGCTGCTCGTGTCAAACGCACTCTCCCCGGGGGACATTCCACGTGAGACTTTCGCTCCTTGCACCAGTGGGGGGAGGTTACAGCTCAGCCAAAGTCAATGGCACGGGACCAAAGCACGACGCCCGCTTCATGTTCCGTTGACGTGGTCCAAAACGTGCTCGTTCCTTTGTGAAATGTCTCCAAAGCCCCCATGCATTCGCTTATTTCACTCCGCTATTTGGAAAATTCTAGAAGTGTGTGTGCAGTCCGCCGCCTGCCAATTCAAGCCCTCTGCGCGTGTGTCTTTCTCTCGCTGGGAATGTTTAAGCAGACAGTGGTGAGCCTGCACACAAATGAGTCAGGGTACAGTGTTCTTGAATATTCCATAATCCTCTGCCTTCTTGCTTCATTGCACCCGAAGTGATGGCTTCAATGGTGTGACATGTATTTATATTCCTGCCAACTGTGCCCACCTTTTGATTGGCATTTGAAGTCCAACTACGCTCAGGGTTGCTTGGTTGTTCACTTTTCACGAACTTTGGTGCGAACTTTAACTTGGAAAGTTGCTCCCAGAAAGAGTTGCAAGTAAATAACGAATTAACGTATCGACACACGTTGATTGCGCTATCCCATTTTGATATACAACAGCATCAGTCGGGAATGAAAGTTCTCAAAACATAAAAAAAAAATATCCACAACTTGACCTGTGTGTGCATAACCATGTCATGCGTGTAATGCTAAAATGGCATCCCCACTTATACCTAATATAATCACCCAGGAATGTCTGTCCTTAATGCTTGTGACGTCACTCCACATCGACCAGCCACCCTCATTAATATTCATGAGCAGGTGACGTCTTCCAAATGGACACGCCCCCCCACCCCTCTCACTAATACTCATGTGCAAGTGACGTTACTTCACATCAAAAAGCCCCCCTCATTAATAATCATGAGCAAGTGACGTCCTCCAAATGGACCCCCCCCCCCCCGCCATTATTATTACCAACTACAGTATAATGAGCAAATAATATCTGTGTGCATCACTCGTGACGTCACTCCACATCGAACAGCCCCCCCCCCCCCCCCCATTAATACTCATGAACAGGTGACGTCACTCCACATCGAACAGCCCCCCCCTTCCATTAATAATCATGAACAGGTGACGTCACTCCACATGGAGCACCCTCCATTAATACTAATTAGCGGCTGACATCACTCCACATGGAGGGGCGAGGCGCCTCCTCCACCTTCCTCGACGTCAACTCACAACCCTCACTACAAAGGCAGAACCCTCACGTCACGTGATCTCCGTCACGCTGTTGAGACATCGAAGTAAAAAGGACGTCATGATGAACAAGGGATTATAACCTTTAAATGAAATGGGTCTGTGTCATCCCGCCCTTACAAATTGCACACGCATTAATGCAGAGGATATCGCGTCGCGGTCTGCTTTTTGCTTGCAAGTTTCAGATTTACTGCAATACACTCGTCCTTGGACGGGCAAAAGGTTTGCTGACAATAAAAATAAAATTTCATGACGTCAATGCATTAATACAGCTAGGAGTGTAGCAGATCTTGGCAGTCTTAATAGCACAATCTGACGAATTCTGTTTCCACAAATGAGTGTGTAGCATCGTGGTTAAGTGCTGACAAGAATTAACGAGGCACACGTAAAGGCTACATGGTAAATGTCAGCATGCATATTTTTGTATATTAGTGTCAGCGTTGTGACATTATGATAGCCACTGGTTGTAATTTCATGGCTTTATAAATGACCTTGAGCCATGATTCAATGTTAACATGATGGCCAGTTAACTGACTATTATGTCAACTTTGTTTTTGTGATTTGTTTTGTATGTAAGTTATATTTTCGACTGCCAGGCCGTGTCATTACACTTCATGCGATTCATTCGTGAATTGATTGTGTTTATAGCCGAGGGAGATCCCATTGAGAAGTACCAACCGTTTCCTAAGAGAGACCTGGCAAAAACAAATGAATGCAAAATATGGCAATAACAGCAGCGTAAAAAAACGGCAGTGTAAAACACCTTAACACAAGAATAATATTAGAATACAATTTGAACGTATATAGTGTTGAAATTCATCTCAAGTTACCATACATTAAACAGTGGGACTAAGTAATCTATCGAGAGAGGCAGTCATGGGCAGAGGTAAAGAGGAAGGTCTTGAGCTGACACTTGAATAGAGCCAAAGAGTTGGCAGCATGGATAGTTGAGAAAGGGAGATTCAGACATTAGGAGCAGCAACGGGAATGAGTGACCTCCCGCTGAGCAAAGTTGTAGATTCTGGATGCAACAGGCGCGTGCAATTGCCTTCACTTGAGAAATAACGGCATGTGAATCTGCAGCCCCTTTCTGCCAATCCACTACTGAATGAGGGCCTCCCCATGCCTTGCGGCTCATGAGGGATATTTTGACCATACTTCACCACGCTGGTCAGTGTGGCTTGGTGATGGTGGTGGGACGAGCGCAAAAGCGCAATGAATCTTCTTCACGACTCTGTACTGCCCACAAGGCCGATTACGTGTCTCTTTTGCACATCGTGGTCACCCATCTAAGCACTATCTCGGCCCAAACCTGCTTAGCTTCTGACACCAGCAGCATTCTGTGTGATTTGGGAATTACGATGCAGGATCTTAAATGCTCAGTTTACACGAGATGGTATGCTTTGGTGGATTTTTTTTATTAAAACATATATCTATCACATAGCTCTAGACATTTATATGTGTGCCATATCAGGAATTTGAGATATGACTCTTAAATACAGAGGGAATTGGCATAAATCATTATTGACACTGTTCAACCCTGTGTGACTCAGTATGCATGGGCGGATAGAAAACATTATACAGATTTTTTCCCCCTGGAAAATTACCCCTCCATGAAACAATCCTTGCACAGTGCAGCTGTTAAACTGCAACACAAATAGTGGGATTTAGCACTTCACCGTCCACCTTACGTGTCCTGTATGAGTCATACATCCCAATGCAATGTTATTTTCCAGGCAATGTCATTTTTACATGAGGGGAATTTTTTGTTTTAGTGAAAATGCAATGCCTACGTCATCTGCAATAGAATACTTCTCACTTTTCAGTGGCATTCAGTTTTTTTTTACTGCAAATTAGACACTGAATTTGTACGGCGCCGCTCACACAACATGTAATATTTTTTATTTTCAACGTTTAAATGAATTTGTGAAGCCACGTGTTTGTTTGTCCTTGAAGGCATAAAAACAAAACGTTACGCTCAGATATATGGCAGGTGAGATGTTGCTTATAAAAAATGTAAAAGACGAGACTTTTCCACACCAGTGCACTGTCACAGGAATTCGAAAAAAATTGCAAGGTGGGCTTTTTCTTAACATTTATCGTCGAAAATACATTTTAAAACTTAAGAACACTGCGTCGCGCTTACGTAAGTATTCGCGGCAGCGTTGCAATGTGCGGCGCGGTATTTGAGCGTCGGCTAATGCTTCTTGTAACGTGTGTACGATGCTGACTGATGCTATTATACCTCGGCCAGTTGGTCATGGTGACCCAGCCTCATAGACTCGGCCAAACACACACACATGCGCTTCAATTAATCTGTCTTCTCTCGCGACGTTTAATTATTTGTGAATATGAGCTCTTAAAATGAATAATTGCTTCTTTGTGTACGGGATTTTTTTTGCGGTTAAAAAAAGTACCTTTACATTACATTAATAGGTTCTGCCGTTTACGCTTGACAGTCCATGAATGCTGCCCCATGTACTTGAGTTTTTGTCGTAATCAGTGGTCAGCTTGTACATATTGAGGAATATTGAAGAAAATAATATATTAACACAAATGACATTCATTGTAGCAGTCAACTTAACTGTTAAAGACAGCCGTATGTAATGGAAGTGCACGTGAGCAGTAGCAAATGTGTGTGTAATTCAAGAAACCCTTCTGTGTTGTACAAAACAAATGCTCTTGTATCATTAACTGTCATATATATGTGGAGACCACCTGGAAAAGATTGCAGGCATGCGTTGACAATGATGGCGAACAAGTAGAGACTTTTTGAAGCTATTAACATTCATTTGTTATAATGTTAGTGTATTATCCGTTCCTTTTCCATTAAAAACGATAGTCGCATATCTGTGTTAAAAACATTTTGAAGCAGCCAGTATATCATGAGTTTGGATCATATTTTTCTAACAAATACAAAGCATGTATACACAAGTCTCTAAACATAGATTTTCCAAAGGTTTATAAGAATTATTTTATTTCTGGACAATATATTTTTAAAACACACTTTGAACCATGCTGATAGTTTGACGTTTTAGTATAAGAATGGATGATAATTTTAAAACAAACTGCTGGAAATATTGTGTTTGCATGCTTATACTGAATTGAGAGACAGAAAGCGGAACACGTGTTTTAGAGATCATACTCCGGGTTAATTACATAATTAAAACTATGGCGTTAAGAAAAGTGAAAGGACATGTCACAAAGTGAGAGAACATGCCACGAGAAGGAACGATCGAGAATCATAATGGAGTGGCAGCCACTCAAACAGATCGCATGCCGAGCAGAAGTCCACTGAGGAAATGAATCGGTGAAATCGTTTTCATTGCAGGTGCTACGTGGATTATTATATCACGGGATTGTGAGAGGTGGTGGCAGCTTCGGGAAGCCTTCGGTCTGGCAGTGGATTGACCGTGGATGTTCATGATGATGGAAATCCGGTTTGTTGCTGCTTGTCTCTACAAGCTTGAAAACTTCGTCTCCACAGTTGCTAGATCGACGATACCTTTTCATTGACGACCTTGGACCCACGATGTCTCTCGGAGGCTCCCACGAGTTGGCTGGCTCCCTTGGGTGGTCGCAGGAAGGCTCTCAACAGGCCATTGGTCAAAACAACAAATTGCCCCTGGAGGTTGTTAACCGCTTAACCAAGGTTACACATTAACCCTTTGAGCAATGTTCAGCCTGCCCATGTATCATGCGTGACTGTCCATGCTTTTGTTCATAAGCTTCCCGTTAGGATTGTGTTTCCTTTAGCGATGTGCTAGAGTGATCCACAATGGCACTCCTGATTGGCCTGTGCCACTTGTACTTACGACAATATTTGTTTATGCTTCGTCAACGTGCACCATGCAGCTGTGCACCAAGTGTGGTTGCAAAGGATTTTGCGCAGAGCAGGCAGACAATTGTGTGGGATACGCCTCATTTGTGAAGTTTTAAGTAAAGTAAATTTTACGTTAAAACGTTGGTTCATGAATACCAATGGACTAATACAGGTTTCCCTTTAAAACAATTCAAACTTTCTCCGAAATGAATTAATTTAGTAATAAGAATGCAATTACAAACATGAATTATTTTCAAATGTTATCTGCAAAAAAAAATGGACTGTTGGTATTTTGCAGAGGTGTGGACTCGAGTCATGTGACTTGGACTCGAGTCAGACTCGAGTCATGAATTTGATGACTTGCGACTCGACTTGGACTTGCATAACAATGACTTTGTCCCACCTATGAGATGTGGACTCGAGTCATGTGACTTGGACTCGAGTCAGACTCGAGTCATGAATTTGATGACTTGCGACTCGACTTGGACTTGCATAACAATGACTTTGTCCCACCTATGAGATGTGGACTCGAGTCATGTGACTTGGACTCGAGTCAGACTCGAGTCATGAATTTGATGACTTGCGACTCGTCTTGGACTTGCATAACAATGACTTTGTCCCACCTATGAGATGTGGACTCGAGTCATGTGACTTGGACTCGAGTCAGACTCGAGTCATGAATTTGATGACTTGCGACTCGACTTGGACTTGCATAACAATGACTTTGTCCCACCTATGAGATGTGGACTCGAGTCATGTGACTTGGACTCGAGTCAGACTCGAGTCATGAATTTGATGACTTGCGACTCGACTTGGACTTGCATAACAATGACTTTGTCCCACCTATGAGATGTGGACTCGAGTCATGTGACTTGGACTCGAGTCAGACTCGAGTCATGAATTTGATGACTTGCGACTCGACTTGGACTTGCATAACAATGACTTTGTCCCACCTATGAGATGTGGACTCGAGTCATGTGACTTGGACTCGAGTCAGACTCGAGTCATGAATTTGATGACTTGCGACTCGACTTGGACTTGCATAACAATGACTTTGTCCCACCTATGAGATGTGGACTCGAGTCATGTGACTTGGACTCGAGTCAGACTCGAGTCATGAATTTGATGACTTGCGACTCGACTTGGACTTGCATAACAATGACTTTGTCCCACCTCTGGTATTTTGCTGATTAAACGATGGTTCTGGAAAGTAAGACACACCCAAAACTTGTGTCCATTGTACATAAAAGTATACAAACCTTGTCGCTCTCACACACCTGCAAATTTTAAGACAAATTCCTAACTTTTTCTCTAAACTAGAGTGGAATCAAGTGTGTTTTATAATCTGAAGAATATGGTATAACTCGAGTTATATCTCTTATTTAAAATACATTAAACATATATCTCACGACCTATTGTTGTGAGTTGCAATATTGAACACACGAATACCCAGATTAAAGTGAAAATGAGAATAAACCATTTCAATTTCACTTGCAGAAAGCCAAGCGGAGGTTTAGATCTCGTTTGTATTAAAATCAACGTGTCGTTTTAATTTTCCACGTTATAATATTGAAGCATCATTAAACGTTTAAAGCAACATCACTTGTAATATTTTAGCATTTCTACTTAACAGAAATGCTCATTGAACCTAGAAGCACTCAGACAATGTTTGAGAGCATGCAATCATTGTTTAATCGTCACTTTCCTTTAAAACCAAGGTGTGCCACCCTATCATTACGATCGTGTCTCTCAAGTTTTCTGCTTAAAGGCAGGTTCCTGATTCAAGTTTCTTACATACTGTGCGACATTGTGCTTTTCTTTTCATTCAATCATATAGACCCCCACCCACCCACCTCCTCACCCTTCCACTTCCCTTTTAAAACTTGTAAAGTGGCAATTTACATTTTCCCCTTCATGGACGTTCACCAGCAGCATTACATTCAGAGCTTCCTTCAACAAGCTTTCAGCTCTGACTGTGTACCCAATATAGATATTCTGCATTCTCTCAGCGGGGACTCTGTTATGCATCTCCACATTCAGGTTTCCCTTGTTTATGCGGTAGATGCATTCCAAAATAAGGGCTGCAGAAAGCGAAACAGCACGAGACAACTGCCTGCCGAGCAGTGTATACAGTTCAAACAAAGCATGTTATCCGCATTGCCTGATATGAGTGAGGTCAAACCGAATATAGCGAATTTTGGGTAGAAATAGTTTGTCCGCATATGCAACGCGTAAGCGCACAAACTGAACCCCGCATAAAGCGAGGGAAACCTGTACAAATAAGGAATTTTAGTTCATCGGCATATTGGCTTTCCAGACAAATATTATCCTCGCAATAATTTGTTTGAGCAAGCAAAACCCTCGACTGGGTTTGACTTTCTTGGTCTTATCAATAGTGGCCTTGTTGAACAAATGCACCTGCTGGGTTAGCACAAGTCAATGTGTTGAACACGGTCCCCATATGATAATTGGTTCTTTACCCTTCTATCTGGCAACAAAACTGACACCTTTTTACAAGGAGTCATGTTTGCATAGACCGCAATACCTGCAGTCATAATACAAACAAAAGAACATAACTCTGATAATGTGCACTGTCCTTGAAGTTGATTGGTCCACACCCGAGACAGCTTTCCTTAGAGCCTAGTCTCATATGGGTTGGACCAAATGACGCCAAAAGGCACACAACTCAAGGACAATGCACCATCAGAGTATGAGAGCTCGGGGCAAGCATCTACACTATGGGAACCTCATTTGCCAGTAACAATATGATAATTGGTTCTTTACCCTTCTATCTGCTTGCCCCGAGCTCTCATACTCTGATGGTGCATTGTCCTTGAGTTGTGCGCCTTTTGGCGTCATTTGGTCCAACCCATATGAGACTAGGCTCAAAGGAAAGCTGTCTCGGGTGTGGACCAATCAACTTCAAGGACAGTGCACATTATCAGAGTTATGTTCTTTTGTTTGTATTATGACTGCAGGTATTGCGGTCTATGCAAACATGACTCCTTGTAAAAAGGTGTCAGTTTTGTTGCCAGATAGAAGGGTAAAGAACCAATTATCATATTGTTACTGGCAAATGAGGTTCCCATACGGTCCCCATAGTTTAGATGAAGTGCTCTTGCCAATGAACTAAAAAATTCAGCCAATTCTATAAAATATTGTTTATTTATAATGCACAGTATATGGAGACCCAGAATGGAGTTCTACTTATGCATGCATTTACTCATTACGCTTTGTAACAATGCATAATGAGCTTTTATACAAGTCTGCAGTCTCTGATTTATTCAAATTATAATGCAATGGACCTGCTCTAGCATTTCCTTTTTTCCAATTTTTTGCAGGGTATATTAACGTACATTCTGTCCATTGGCAGATAAGCTGGTACATTGGAAAGCTGCATATTCAGAACCAAATTCTTTGAATACCGCTTACTGTACATGTGTCTGTGTCTTTAGAAGTGCACGGCTGTGCATGCCAACTGCTCTTTCCAATTTCTCGTGGGGGTTCCTCTTGGGAATTAATGTTTTTGGTGGATCTCTGATTGCAAACAATGTTGTGCCAAGTTAAAAACACGGCTGCATCCACCCTTACTGGGAGCTTTTGCGTGCCAGTATTTACTTACTGAATCCACGTTTTTAAATTATGCAGCCATTCTGGTCGAAACTGACTTGTGCCCAAATGCTGAGTGTCACAATTTGTTCGTATGCTGTGCATGAGATGTATTAAACATAAATAAGATTGAAAGAGATCAAACTACAGTATGCATGTCTTCAAAATCTCGACATTTTGGTTGAAATCGCCAACAGTGAGCATAATGGAAGGTTTTACAATTTTACAACTGGGATTTTTACATTAATTGATTGTGGTATATAACATTGATTGTGGTCGTGGTGGTTGGTGGTGGAGATGCGGATGATGCGAAACAAATTCATTTTAATGCGTAGTCCAAAGATGTTTAAAATGATGAATGTATGAGCGTGTCCCAGAATTGATTAAACAGGGGGCAGGAGGGTAATTTTAATGACAACATGTAGCCTTCAAAAGGGCAGTTGGTGGCCACCCTTATATTTTGAAATAACATGATGTCCCGTGACTACAAATGGAAAATTTACAATCACTTTTGTACTTTCTTCTAAATGAAATAGCCTTTGGGCAGTATTTTTTCTTCAAATTTTAAACGCAGTAAAGTCAGATGAAAATGTGCATGAGGAAATGGGATTTTTTTTCTCATTCAGAAATAAGAGGATCTGCAACTACAATCTCGTAGATATTTAAAGTCCTTTACCAAGCCAAGTATGTCTTACTCAGAAAATGCATGATTTGTTATTATTAAACTATTTTACATGACGCATCAAAACATTCTAGATTTGAAGTTTTCGTGACTGCAAGGATCCATACTCTTTGTTTTTTTCGGTAAAGTCACGTAGGTTAGAAAAGAAAACAAATGAATTAAATCACGACGTTTCGGAGGCAACACAAGCTTCCGTCTTCAGGTGGAACCGTCACAGCAAAAATTACTGTATCAAGTGATACAGTAATTTAACCTAAGTGACTTTACAAAAAAATAAAGAGTATGCATCAGAACATCATTGTTGTGTAGACATTAAGCATGTAGTGTTGATGACATGATAAAAACCATTACAACAGAAAACAAATTATAATGCTAAGAGTAAAAATGTGCCCGTGACTGAAACAGTAACCTCACTTTTAGTCCAATCTATCACACTAGCCAGAGGTCTGACTCCCTACTCTTTACCACAGCATAATGTTCCCAACCCTTGGGCTTTCTGCAGTGCGTTCACATCAATGCTGCATTGACTGAGTCATTTTTAAACTTCTCCACGGCTTGATTCCAGATTTTATGAAATTTTCAAACAAGTATGTATTTTTAAAAAATGGCACTTAAAAAAAAAATTGATGTGGTTATCACACCTGATGATGATTGCTTGTGTTGCAATCAAAACGTCGTGAGAATTTTATTGTTTTATATTTTTATTATTTTATTGTTTCCCTTCTACGTGACTTTACCGAAAGAACCAATAATAAGTATGGATACCCATTGTAATTTATATGCATTCATTAATCCCTCCCCCTTCGCACAAGAAGGGCTCACAAGTGACGTCATCACATCCATCCCTCTATTTAAGGAACGAAACAGGAGGATTTTTCCACAAATCTGTCTGTCGCCTGATGAAGCTAGTTGTAATTACTGGCGAAACTTGGTACTCAGATTGTTAATGTTGTGGATTTGCTCTTCAACACACCGGTGTGTTGTACTAGTGACGAATTGGCACGTTCTGTTTACGTGACAAACTTAATCCACTATATGGGTGTATCAATGGTATGGGCTGTCGGCAGAGTAGCATTAAAGCACACACACGCAAATGCATTGCCACTTCATTCTTAACAAACATTGACACCATACTATTTGGTTCTTTCGGTAAAGTCACGTAGGTAGAAAAATAAAACAAAATAAAAAATAATATATCACGACGTTTCGATCGCAACACAAGCGGAAAAAATTATCCAGCAGTGGAACTGCTAAACCAGCGAGAGAGCTGTTACAACAAGGTTATATATATGGCGATGGGCAAGCAGCTGTGTTGCGCTCGAAACGTCGTGATATATTATTATTATTTTTTTCTACCGACGTGACTTTACCGAAAGAACCAGAGAGTATGGATTCCTGCAGTCACGAAAGCTTCAAATCAAAACACTGAAACATCCATTGTCCAGAAGTGTGACGGACAATGAAATATTTCTATAAAAATATCGAAGCAAGAGTCTCATTGTGTTAAACAAATTGTGGCAGCATCCATGGTAAAAATTCCACAAATCCCATGGCAGGAGCCAGTCTGTAGGATGACTAATGTAGTATTGCCACATTATAGATGATTATAGCCTAATGGGAGCACCACTCAGGCAAACATAACAAAATGCGGTGATCCATACATTAATTGGGAAGCATCATACTCGATGAGCACCGCACTTGAATTTTTTCTTTCAGGAGAGGCAGAATGTTTGCAACACATTACGTGGAGGAGTTCTTAGCCTGAGCAAGTACCATGTTGGTGATTAATAGCTGGCTCTGTAGTTTGGAGGCAAAGGGTTTTTTATTTTTTAAAAAGAGCTCTTCTTAGAAGATCTTCGTCTCAAGAGTAACTTGCAACGGATGTGGAGATTCCCAAGTACTTTAAGTTGGAGGTCTAGACGCAAGGGGATATGTATTTAGTGGGCAGAGCACAATACTCTTTAACACGAGTAAAATGGGGTTTCTTTTCATCTGTGTGGGAAACCACCTTGAGTAATTAGTTTAATAAATCAAATGAAGGTCACAGCTGCTCTTGAAACTTAAATTATTCTGTGTTTGATAAATATTTAATTTCATGACGTTTGTATCTACAGAAATCCTACTAATTGACTTGGTCATGTATTTTTTTGTAAAAGTTTTTTTTTCATTTGAACACAATTCTTTATTTTTTTGTTGCTGTAATGGTTTACTGCCATTAAAAAAAAACATAAAACATGAATGTTTAAAATGTATAATTGATTTACCACAGTATAACAGCTGTAAATCATTGTGTGGTAGATTTAATGGAGGGGGAGGGAGGTGGTTGGAGGCATTTTGGAATGGGGAAAGTGAATTTTACATATTAAAGGTTTTAATAAAAAAAAATCCACGGCTAAGTACAGGGCCTCTAAATGGACCCAAACAGCCCTATACAAGCCAATAGGGTTAATAATTTCACTAACCCTTCAAATTGAGGTCACACCGCCTTTCAACCCAATTTCCATCACACAAATTCAGGTTGCCGAATGTGCAGCATCAATTACCTATCCTGTCTGTTACAGCTTGCCTATCTCAATTTGCTCGGGTGCTTGGGAAAGCTCTGGGGTGTGGCTGGGAGTAGAGCTGCCCCCTGTGTTGTTAGGCAGGGGAAAGAGGTGATGTGGGATTTCAGGAGGCTGTGGGAAGTCAAAACGCTTGGGTGGTTGGGTGGCGGTGGGTTGCAAATTTCAAAGGATTCGAAAATTACGTTTCAGCAACAGGTTTGCCTCATTTAGTGCTGAGAAAAGATTTGCCGGAATTGCAGGTGTGTGTGTGTGGCTTCGCAAAGTCGGCGCTGTGAGCGCACACCGCGTGGAGCAATGGAAAGTTATTCTGAATATTCTTAGGTTTTTTCGGTAAAGTCACGTAGGTAAAAACATTAAAAAGTAAAATAAAAATAAAAATCACGACGTTTCGGAGGCAACACAAGCTTCCGTCTTCAGGTGGTACCGTCACAGCCACGACAGCTGTATCAAGTAAATGAGAGATTGCAGGAGTTATACAGCTGTCGTGGCTGTGACGGTACCACCTGAAGACGGAAGCTTGTGTTGCCTCCGAAACGTCGTGATTTTTATTTTTATTTTATTTTATTTTACTTTTTAATGTTTTTACCTACGTGACTTTACCGAAAAAACCTAAGAATATGAGTCATTGCAGTCACGAAAGCTTCAAATCTAGAATTATTCTGAATACTTTGAGATACAATCACGGCACGTGGCACTTTGCACATGCTCGAATTAAACATTACAGTATAGTCGTGCAGCTCCGATATTAAAATGCACCTGTTCGACACAGGATTTGTAGCTGAAATAAACTCAACAATTGAGTAGGTGAATTGCTCCAGTGTGGAAATAACATAGTTCTGCACATATGTATTCATAAAAAAAATATACAAAGCAAAATTCCTCACATGCAGACACATGCTCAAGTTTTGCTCAATGTGCTAAATGCAGATATTTAGAGGGTAAGCGTTGAAACGCGTATTTAAAAAAAATCACTTATCCTAGTCACTGTAGCACAAAATGGAGCTATGTCTGAGTGATGATTCTTTTGTCTCCAGGAATTGCAGAGAAAATGCTTCGGAATCCCATAGCACGTGACCAGACTGGTTGCAAAAATTCATCTCACGTTGTTAAAAGCAGGTGTGGCACAACGTTTGAGAAGTCTGTTGGTATCAACAACTTTGAGCCTCACAATGGATGAAAGAGGGTTTTTTAAGATGTCACAACAGCATTGCTTTCATTTAATTAATGGTCCTGTGCTTCTTTACAAAAGTTTAATCCTTTTTTTTTCTCCGCCGAATGCTCATCGCGAATAGCGATTAAAAAATAATCTTTTTTGGCAGCTCGCTGAATAATATATACAAGACAATAATTTCATAAGCTCCTTATAAGACCTAATGATGCTTGAGAACAAAATCATTTCACACACAAGCTCCTCCTGTTTGGATGTCCAGCGGCTGTCTAGCGGATGTCCGCTGGACAGCCAAAGATGTTCATTTCAGCGCAGAGACTTTCTCTTTTGTTCCTTGATCACAACTGGTCGGTGTGAACACGGCGTGCAAGGCCACGGATTCGAGGTTAGGGTGACACCAGATCGGACAACGATTTCTCCCGTTATTTGGTTCGTGAACTCAGTTGGGTGTTCGTTAAATAAATACAATGACCTCAGATACACTCAACAAGGTAAAGGAAATTCTAGTTTATAAATAAAACACCGTATACATGGCGAAAGATTTAATGAATAATTTAGCTACAGATTTTACTTCGTACATTTATGTATGTTTTTTTTTAAATGTGCATGAAGATATGATCGAGGTTCATTACGGGAACATGTGGGAAGGTATATTTAGAACAACATTGAGCCTGTTGGTTTTACACGTGCTTCTGTGCTCGTTCTTCCAATATGTTACATTTACACTGACGCGCTTATCATGCGGAGTAAAGTATAAAATGTGAAAAAATGGAATAAGCGATTGACTACCCTATTATAGAGCCATGCTGCCTTATATAGCCCTACTTGCATCTCTCTCTCTCTGCGTGGTCAGTGTCCAGTGACCCATCAAATTGAAGTCCTATCTCATTTCCTCTACATTTTCCCATTTTGCCAATGCAGTCTCTTGTAACAATGATTATATACTCCCCCCTTCTGACATGATGACTTACTTCATGTGACATTCCTGATAGGGTCCTTGAAGTCTCCCAAATCCAGCGTGCACGATCGATTGAGGCAATTTGGAAGCTGTTGCGCCCATTTTACAACAAGCTTGAAGACAGCTTTGCAGAAAATTCTGCATTCAAATTACACTTCCCAGAGCCCATTCCCTCTCTAAGCACCCAAGTGCCCCAGTGCATATATCTATTTTGCACTCGTGGTTATCTCGGGTGTTCCCATCCCCAGCACTTACTGGGACGGTCAGCCGTGGCCAAATGAGGGAACCTGCGTAGACAATACTTCGTGCGAGAAAATGAAGACCTTGAGACAGCCGATTGACGAGAACTCGGGAAAGTCCTCAAATGCTAAATCGTGGAATGGAGGAGAAAGACACTAACTGGAGGTGGGTGGCAATGACTGGAGGTGAGTGGTAATAACAGATGTACGTATGCATGGTGAGAAACAAATATTTATATAAAAATATATATATATATTGGAAATATGATGACAAAAACCAATATTGCGATGTCGACAGTCATTCATTTTCAGTGATCAATGGTTGAGGGCAAATCATATATTTACAATGGCATTTATTTATTAATGCCGATATATTTTTTTTTACTTCAATTATTAATAGTACTCGTCGAAACTTAGGGGCTCAACAAAAATGCGCCCATTGGCTTACCTAACCTTTCTGGACTGCCCGTATCAGTGCCTCGTCAAGGTTGACTACATTTTATCCCTTTCAGAAATCACAGGCCTAAGGAGGTTCACAATTTTTTTACAAAAGAACTGCCTGTTACTTAATCTGCCCTCTGCAACACTCGAAGGCCCTGTCCCGCACAGCCACGGGGATCCTCCGTCGCCGCAGGCTTTTGCTCAGAGGTGAGCTTGGGCTCTCTCTAACTCGAGAATAAAGCCCCGTGGCTGTAACAAAGGTCCCTCTTTCAGTCTCACTGGACCGTAGGGTCAAGTGCTGCTCCTGAGCACCTATTCTGGCTGCTTCAGCGCACAAGGGGAGGGCGGTCGGCACCACGCCTAGCCGCCTTTGTCTCCCCCGGTATTGGCGAAACACATCCTTCTCAAATTACTCATGTAGGCTGAGTGGACCTTGGGGAGGCCCTCGTTGTGAACATAGACACCATTTGTCAGTGATATATGGGGCTGGGAATCAAACCTCAGTGGCTTGGGTTCATCTCTGACGTTCGGTCACAACGCACTTCTGAAACACACATGCACAGACATACACACAGCAAAAGATTCTCCATTTAACCTGCACAGACCGTCATGGCAAGTGCTATTAGCGTCGCTGTTGAAGTTAGAAAGGCACATGATGGGGTGGTTTGGCTGCCAAGACACTCAGCCAGCCTTTGTCTCAGCCAGTGCTGGTGCTAACACGCTGCACCAGGTATTTATTCGAGGCTGATTTGACCCATCGGAGACCCAGGGTAGGTTCCGATACCACTTGGCACTGGTATTGTGTGTCAGTGCTGTGTATCAAAAAGGCCGTTTGTATCGTGCTAACATTTGCACCACTGCTCCACACACACAAACGGACACACACACATAGACACATGAAGACACACACAAACGTACCTTTGAGCGCTCACACTCCCGTATCCAGAAAAGAAAGATTTCGGCTATGGAGACTGTCTGGAAAGTTGCTGTTATTGAGCAGCCATTAATACCAGCATGGAACACACCAGGTGGTATTGCCAGGTCAACACCATGCTGGTACGCTTTCTCCCTCGTGCTAATGCCCATACTTGAACATCAGCTACCCATGTTTGGACTGAGTAGACCTACAAGATGCCTAGGCCATGTTCAGAAATGGTTACCCCATTGATCCACATGACTGAGTATCAAGTCTGGATCATCAGAAATATAACAGTGCGCTTACAACTCTCTCAACACAGACAAATACCCCCCTTACAGCCCTAACAGACCGTTAGGGCAAGTGCTGTTAGCGAGCAGCGCCGTTGAAGGCCATCACGATACACGAGGTGGCGGCAATGTTCACACAATGCAAAAGGTACTCTTTTGAGGCTGGGTCGACCAGGGGGATGCGCAGAACCGGTTCAGATAATCATCACTGGTGTTGTGCCTAAGTGGGACTCGACCTGGGGTCACCGGGTTTTTAGCTGCTTCCCAACACAGACACGAAGAGACGTCAATTCCCACGATGGTCATATTGACTGTTTGAGCAAGACCTGCTAGTGAGCACCAGGTGGTGTGGCCAGCACCACACCTGTCAGCCTTTGTCTCACCTTGCACACACCGCAACAGGTATCAGCTACTAATGTAAGGCCAGAGTTGACCTAGGGGAGGTCGAAACCCTCTGAGACCATTTCCCACTGATTTTATCTGCGTCTGGGATTTGAGCTCAGGTCGAGAGGTTCACAGCGTAATGAGGAAACCACTGCACCACCACTCACTCACTCACTGACACTCGTGCTTACATTGATTTATAGGACCCAGCGAGCATTTGAGTTTGTTTTTCCAGTTTTCCGTTTGCAGTACTATGACACACAATTGTCGAATTAAATAAATATAGTTTCTTATTCTGATAATATGTTGAAATACGCGTGCAACTATCATGGTGAATGTATGCTTTGCCCAGCAGCGTTCTTGGCATAATGTAATAGATAACTCTTATTCGTGACGATTTCAAATGATGAAAGTGATGATGACCACACAGATGGTGATAATGGACAAATTAATATACAATGCATGACTTTCATTATCTCAAAAGTAGGCTATATTTATTGATGGCGTTTAAAGTCACAGGGCTGTATAAAGCCAGGCCAAGACCACTCCACCAAACACATCCAATTTTCACCTTTCTTTTAATCGTCTTCACCCTCACCCCCACCTAACCAATCCTACATTTCCCATCACCCAACCACAACAACCATTCACCACCCAGTCGTTTTGCCCCAGCCCTACACGTTTCAATTCTGCGTGTAATGGGTGGCTTCAATAGAATAAATGTTTTTTTTTAAAAACCTCTTTTGAGTAAATAATCCCATCCTGTGTTCACATATACCATTGACCCTGTGCATAAAATGATTCTTATGCAATAAATAAATACACCAACATCCGTCTCTCTACAACAACAGAAATATACTCCATCAGCCGAGGGGACTTTCAGACTAATGCTTTATAACATCATTTATTTAAGCAGACTTACCCTAGAATCCCTATTGGCTGGGATGGTGAAAAAAATACACATTTTACGTATTTTTTTCCTTTATTTTGGACAGACGGAAGTTTTCTCTATCGATGTGTTACCTACAACGCTCCACAACAGCGCATAACGGATTATTTTGTAAATATCATATAATAAGCATACCTCCTTTCTGTATCTCCACTTACAAATGAAATGTGTTTTAGTCGACTGGCCTATTGGGCATTCCAGACCAATATTATCCACCAGAATTTGTTTTTCAAGCAAGAAAACCTTTGCCCGGCTTTGACATTCTGGGTTACATCAGCAGACTCACAGGCTTCTTAAACAAATGCCGCTGCCAGGGTTGGCAGATGTTATTGGCAAGAGCACTTTGTCCAGACGACAGGATCCTGTTCAACACAAAACCGCTGTATGTAAATGGTCTTTTTGACCATGCGATGAAAGTGGCCACAAAGAATATTGATATTCCGAACGGTTGTGCCAATCGTAAAATAAATAACTGGAGCGTGTGTCATTTATTGTTGGAGAATAGCCCATGCTCCTGCCAGACTGTGCCAGCTGTGTTTAAAAACAAGGGTCTATGCAGCACCCTCTAATTATCTACGATGTTTCGAACGAGCTGACAGAAATTGGCTACGCAGAACTGCTGAACTTGTTGAAAGCGAGGGAGATTTTTTTTCTTCATTCTTTCACGGTTTAATAAATCACCGGTTTGTACATTAGCGGTTGTCCATGGAAATCTTGCTAACGGTCTGAGACACTTGCGCCAAGCCCATGCAAATCTTGCTGTCGTGTGACGAAAAGGCGAAGTCATTTAGCATTTTTATTCAAAATATAGAATTACAGTTTACTTAACGCTTGAATCTTTTAAATTGTATCCGTTTGTGCTTAGAGGACATGCATTAGCATTGTTAAATACAAGGGACATTCGATCACATCCACATTATATAAATTTAAAATCACAAATTCTAAATATGAAACTTTCCTACATGTATTTTTAAAGAACAACTTTACCTAATTTATTAATATCATGGCATAATAACTCAGATTTTTTTCGTACAATATACTTGTATAATACATTAAGTGTATTGATGGTCACACAATTGAAATATAATTGCAATATCCATGATCCCTCTGTACATATATATCTCATACGATAAAGGCACATCAGTGGAGTGTGCATTTGAGCTGGGACTTTTTTTTATGACAGGACACCACTTGGGAGAGATGACTGATGAGATGGACGATAAGAAAGCCATCGTTGAGTTTCAGAGCAATGTTGAAGCAGTTAAAGAATCACAAAAAGTACTTTAATTGCTCAGGTGGCGCTATGTTCTCAAAATACTCCAATTTTGTGAAGTAGTTACAAACGGAGGCAATTTGATAGGTAAAGGAATTGCTTCCCAGTCACATTGTACCACAGAATACGTTCTGTATCTCATGCTTTTGCAACGAAATATATATATTCTGGGTGCATAGAAGCCGCTATTGTAGTCTCGTAGGCATTCTCTACAGCGTGGGGGCTTAGAACAAGATTACCCATCTGTCTTGCCACCCTTGGCAGCTGTGTGTGCTTGTGTGCGTGTCGTTATGATAAAGGTTACAGGCTGGGACATACTGGGCATTTGTGTACATGAGACAGAGGGCCTAGTGAGATATGGGCCTTCAAAATTTCCATCCATTTCTCCCTCCTACCAAAATGAACGCTATCTTCTTACCCATAATGTATTTTTATGTGCCACACCTGCCCAATAGCACTCCCAGTTGTCATGTCAGTAATTATAGAGAGAGACCTTTTCCATTTTTTCACTGGAGCCCAATGATAACTTTTATCCATCTTTTAAAAGCCACGGGGGATGTGGCAGTGTCTAGCAGAGGTCGCAACCGGGTACCCGATACCCGTACCCTACCCGATACCTGGCTACCCGTACCCGGCCGGGTACGGGTACCCGTTTGCGACTGTGGTGCGGCCGGGTACGGGTAGACCGTGAGTCACTGGTGAGTAACCGTTTGTCACTCATTTCCCAACGTCTTGTCTCTTCTCACAATTCAAGTTCCTAGAATGAACCCACCCGCGCCTGCAACATGGCTTCATCCCAGAGGTCGCAATCAGGTACCCGATACCCGTACCCTACCTGAACCCGGCCGGGTACGGGTAGGGTACGGGTACGGCCGGGTACGGGTACAGGTACGGCCGGGTACGGGTACCTGTTTGCGACCCTGGTGCGGCCGGGTACGGGTACGGGTAAGGAATCAAACCCCGTTTGCGACCTCTGGTGTCTAGGGTTGCCACTTGTCCAGGTCTGACCGAGAGAGTCTGGGAGTCAGCAATTGTGTTCGGGCGGCAGGAAACGACCTGTACCGAGATGTGGTGGTATTGTGTCGAACTTTGTGGCAGTAGCCTGCATAGTTTTCATAGACCTCGGACGACTGAGAAATATGTCCAGGTTTAATCTGTGAAAACGGTGGAAACTCTGGCAGCGGTGCGGCGGGTATCAAGCTGCATTATGAACCCGACAGCATGAATTAAATTCCCGGTCGTGACTAACATTGATAGTGAGTAACATCTGAACCCCTTCACCAACTTGCACTAACCAGATTTGAAGCTTTCGTGACTGCAAGGATTCATGCTCTTAGGTTTTTTCGGTAAAGTCACGTAGGTAAAAAATTAAAATTAAAATTAATAAAAGTAAAATAAAAATAAAATAAAAATCACGACGTTTCGGAGGCAACACAAGCTCCCGTCTTCAGGTGGAACCGCCACAGCACGATAGCTGCACTTGATACGATAGCTGTACTTGATACAGCTATCGTACTTGATACAGCTATCGTGCCGTGACGGTTCCACCTGAAGATGGAAGCTTGTGTTGCCTCCGAAACGTCGTGATTTTTATTTTTATTTATTAATTTAAATTAAAAAATTTTACCTACGTGACTTTACCGAAAAAATGTAAGAATATGAATATTGCACTAACCAGCTTCGGGGGATATGGTCAAAGAGACCCCATAAATGGCATGGTGTGGGGCGACTTTCATCCAAGAGTGGATTGACAAAGGCTGTAAATTCATTCGTATTATAATCCAGACTTTGAAATGTGCCTGAAAACAACACAACTGATGTTCACCTTGCCCTTCCACGATTTGCGTGTGCACAACTTCAATGCGTTGTTGTTTATCCCCATCTGTCCTACATGTTGCTAGCTCCTAAGTGACTATCAAATACATTGTAGTAAAAAACATTCATCATAAGCTGTGTTTTATCCACTGTTGGGTAAAGACCTACGCTCACCATTGCCCTCTTGTATGGTCCTGCAATACCATGATACATCTCGTTCCTACACATCTCGTCTCTCTATCTCTGCGGTGGTCATAATCTGGAGCGTGTTGCCTCCTTCGGCTGCTATTCCGTCATCAACCTCATTCATCAGCCATCAGCCCTTCTAGTCGTGTTACCCAAGTCCCTCTCGCTGTGTCCATGCGTCCTTCCCAGCATTATCGCTTCATGCAGATTCGTGTACTCTTCACTTGTTGTGCCGGGTTTTTTTTTTTCTCAGTGTCCACGTTTTCACTCTTTATGCCACAGCGGATACTATTCACGAATTAATACCTCGCTTCGTTGGGCACGTTAATATGTTGTCTTTCATTATCAGAATTAACATCAATATGTTGTCTTTTATGATCAGATTTAACATAGCCAAACGTACTTTAACTTGCACTCACAGCAAATTATTGTATCATAATGTCGATTCTGCTCCACGTTCAACACGTGCGCTGTTGCGTATGTCAGTTATGTTACCCCAACAAATATTTTCTACAGGTCAGCTAACTTATACGCCACTTTTGTTTTTCTCATCTGTGTCTTGAGCCCAATTGTTGTGGCGTTATTTGTTTAGCGCTTAAAAAATGTTCTGTAATTAATTTCCATTTGTTGTTATCATGCACTGTTATCACCAAATATGCGATGGCGATTACTTCCTTTATGTACTGTATGCATATGCCTTCATTTGTTCTATAGAATGTTCAGAAAATATATTCAAATGAGGCTGTAAATCGCTTTGGTGAGAGTGTATATACTTGCCTGACTCTTCTTCGGATGCGTCTGCTCTCCGCTTGCTGTCTCAATGTAACTGTTTGATATTAACAAGTACATTTGTTAGCACTTCTACATATATTCACTTAGATAATACGAATTCTACTCTGATTTTTTTTTCATTCGAGCTCCTTAAGGATTTTTTCTTCCAGTTTTCAGTGTGTGTATATATAGCTAGGTGAACAGTGACACATTGGTGAGTTGTGCTACAAATACAGATTTTTGTGTCCAACTCCCAGCTCTGCTTAAGATCATCGGTGAATGGTATACGAACTGGCCAAGACCACCCTTCCCCACCACGTTCACCAATCTGCACTGACCAGCATGGTAAAGTATTGGTCAAACAAACACCATGACTAACATGACATCTGGGGGGGGGGGTCTTCATTCAGGATTTATTTGGCAAAGGTTTGTAAATTACCACTATTATTATTGCGTATGCATTTTCGGATATCGTACATGACTGAATGTTTTCGCAGTGTTTAGGTTTTTTTGGATGGGCAGGCTTTGGGGGATCGCAGACAGCCTATTCACGGGCAGGCGCTCTCACCGGGGATGAATAATTTAGGGGGAAACATTCCCGCCGGATGCATTGTTCTGACCGCTCCTTTCTCACGCAGCAAGCTTCTTCCCCCGTGATTTGTATGGGTGCTAAATGCAAGAAAATTGATCCTCAGGAGAACAGCATTTTCTTTTCTAACGTCTGCCGCAATGTCCTCCCAACCGCCATAATCGCCTGCAGATGGATGTGTAATCTCTGGGTGTGAATATGCGGTTCGTGCACGTGTGCATATGCGCGCGCGTGTGTGTGCGCGCGAGCGCGTTCGCACAAATTTCTGCCATTGGCATATATGTACGTACGGATAAATGATTGTCTTTCAGTAGGTCAAGTCTCCCAGATTCCCCGTGAGATCAAAAGATGTCGTGTCGTATAAACTTAACAGAGATAACGAAGCAGCCTGTGTTTGTGTGCTTCCTGGAAAATGTTGTCAAATATTACTAATGTTTTTTTTAATATACATATATAAGTAAATAAACCGTTGTGTGTTCACATACCAAAAATAAAAACATACTCAGAGATAGCCGTGATGGCTCAGTGGGACCAATGTCCATCTTGGAAGAATGTGCTAAGTACAATTTAGCAGCTGGGTTCAATTCTTGCATGGTCATTCCTGGTAAAAAAAATACTTTTTCATAAGCAAGAAAGTAAATAACTACGTACAACGAGAATGTCAATGTCATACAAGTCAAAATTAGCCATGCACTACCACGACTACAGGGGAATGAACTATTATTTGGTAGATTGGTAATAATGTTAAATATATATACACACGCATGTTTTATGAAAAACAATACACCAAAAATGAAAACACAAGTGACAAGCCATCCTCTGAATATTCTGGAGTTCTTTTGTAAATTGATTGCAAAGTTATTGTCCATTTCATGCATTTGAAAAAAATCTAGACAGCTGCTTAGTTTCCTGCCTATCCAAGCTGGTTGGTTTTAAGGCTTTCCGAGCACACATAATTGATTTCAGAAAATTGTATTTACTGATTATAATTATTTTATTCAAACAAAATACATGTTTTTACAATCGTTTTGCTTTACTGTATGTGTTACAAATTGTGATTGCACAGAGAGCATTTTGAAAACGTAAATATTCTGGGCATGCCCGGTGGGAAATTGTCTCATTATTGTAGCATTAACTAACAGCTCAGGGCTTGGGAGACTCTCTCCATGGAAACTTTTATTAAATTCAAACAAAACTTTGGTTTTTCACTTTGCATCAATTTGCTATTTATATTCGAAGTGGACTGAACCAAGTATGGTTTGGTTAGGAGTTAATCTAGAGATTTCAACCAGTCTGAAAAAAGTTTTACACATCAAGTGCACTTTTTCGTATTGTTCACAATTGTATTTCAAGTTTGCTATCAGCATGCATTCATGACATGAGGCTATTTCTAGTCTAAACTCTGCAGCTAGCAATGTATCATGATTTGTTAGAAAATGGCCCTGGAAGATAATGTTGCAGAAATACTTCTGAGCATAATATAGGTTTTTGGTTTAGATCGCGTAAATATAAATGCGTTGTTAAACCCGCCACCACCCGACAAAGCCAATTGGTAATCTCTGTCACGTTAACAAAACATGCCCATTCGTTACTCGTATGGCACACCGGTGTGGAGAGAAACCCACAACATTTACAATTCGAGTACGACGTTTCACTAGAAATTACAACGAGCATCATCAGGCAACAGCCAGAGTTGTGGAGAAATTACATCTTCTGAGCACTTCAATATATCATTGATATGCTTTCCAAAGAATGTCCATTGGATATCAGTCAAATATTTTAAAGTAAAACTATGATACAAACCGAATTTTATGCAATATTTTTTGGTGATAAAGTTGGTGACTAAGCTGAGACCATCAACTTGTTATACTTAATTTCACATGTAGGCATTCACGACCGATATTATGATTCATAGTTACTTTTAGGTTAGGTCGGAATAAGTGCCAATGGTCAAAATTGTTCCTTGATTTTCAACAAAACAGTTAGCCACATTTGCCCATGCGACAACTTGATTTGGTTGACCGTGTCAGGTGGTGGAGGGCTATAGCGCTTATTAACATTAAACCTACACGATCTGACCCAAAAGAAACCAATTATGTACCGTTACACTTGAGAACCCAGATTAGTGAGGGGTGGTTGCCTGGATTCCGACCTCAGATCTAAGCCGCAACGGCTCAGTGCTCTGACTTCTGAGCCACTCAGCTACCTCTGACATGGCTGTGTTGAATGCATATTAAAATCATATATTTAATAACCTAAACCAATTAAATTATACACGTATCTGCATAATGTATGCGTACTCATTACCACAGATATTATTTTTGTATTGTTGCTGCTGTTCTTTTGTGGACTTGTCATACAATTGCTGCTGCCCACGCTCCACATCCGACTGATGCACCATTTCAATTGGCCTGCGTAGGAACAGATAGCATGGTGCACAGAATCTGGTTTGGTTGATGTGGGTAGAATTTAGTTAAGAAGTCTTGGTTTTCGCGAGAAATTGCCCGATTCGAAGCTTCACGCCTTTCCTCAAGCATTCCAACGCCACCAGTTTTGTTCCATTCTCATACAGATTTCATCAGCCGGATTACAGACATTGCACGTGTATTGGATCTGAAGATGCGGACATCTTGACTGTGGCAGGGTGCTTCAGGGATAAAGTCGGAGTAGACTTTTGTTTCTTTTAATTATACGTTGAAGAATGTAACAAGTGAGGCACACATTGACACCAGGTCCATTCAACCATTTATTATACAAAAATATTTTACAAAACTTGAGCAGTACCAGGCCTTATACAGAATCCAGCCTTATAATAAATAAAGATTTCATTTAGTCATCATTACTGTTGCTGCTTTATTTAACATTATCATCGTTATTCAAATCTATAGTGTTAGCATTCTAACCAGATGAAGATAATATAGACGTAGCGGAAGATATGGGGGAGTGGGAGCAGGAAACAATACAAAATGAAATACAAAATAATGTATACAAAGGACCTCCGTCACATTCAAGTCTAATCTTAAAAACGACATGCCTTGACCAACTACAAACTGACGCATTGGGTGGTTTTCAACATCCATTGATGACCGATGTCACTGGTAGGCACGAGGGCTTTGTTCAGGCTATAGTAGCACATGGAGAAATATTGTGCCTGCGATTTCTATGAACGGAAATATCACGACACAAAGTGTGTGCTAATTGCTCTCAACAAAAAAAGTGATAGATTCCAAACACTAAACACAAACATCGAGGCTCGAAATAAATCCTATATCTACCCCCATAACATTTACATCTTGATCAAAGTTTTTGTTTTATGTACAATATCATAAGTTATGCACACTTTTCAGCACAATTATTATCTACAGTAAGTCAGTTACACGCAAAGCATTTGTTGGAGTTGACACTTTTTAAACATTTTTAATTGAGACTCAAACTTGCTGGCTTTGTGTAAATGTTTGTATTGTCTGTGTGTGCATTAATTTAAGCTATGTGTTTACACTAATATACATTTCATTCATAAGCAACAATAATAATATGCTTATCGTTTTAAACAAAAGTCATGTTACTGATCATGTAACGCTGTCGCTTTGCAGTAGCTTGTTGATATTAATCTCTTCTCTCGTGATGCCATTTTTCATAATCCTGAATCGGATTAAAGCTCCCGTATGCGCATGTTGCAGACCATGTGCTATCCTGGGTGGTGATAAAACCTATTTAAATATTCTCTGTCCGATAAGCCTTTAAAATAAAGCTTCCCTAGAGTGTTGATATTCCATTCAGTGGTGCCATTGTTCTCGTCAGGTTACAAGGTATTGCATATCATGTGTTACTTGTATTTCAGTTAATGTGCCAGAGGCTCAGAGGAACAAAGAGCCAAGGCAGCCAAATTACATCGGGAGAATTAGTCGAACGCTCTCCACACATCACACTTTACACATTTGGGCTGCAAAGAGCTTAAGCATTTGTTACTGCATCGGGCAGAAACAGGTTTTATTTCCCACTGTTAATTAAGTAACTGGTCCCTGTAGCTGTAGCTATTAGTAGTGCGAATAATTTCTTTAAAATGTATTTAGTGTTCCCTAAATAAAAGTGCTTTCCAAATTGTCATGCACTGACAATTGTCGTATTTAAAGTGGTGACTTGGTGATACAAATGAGTTTGGTCATTAACCATCGCTCATTGTTACGGTTTTCAGATTAATTACTTCACTTAAGGTGTGTCCTATTTATAACGTTCTATAAAAAAAATATACATGAACCAGGTTTATCATATGGGAAGGTTTGTAAAGCAATTCTACGATATTTGATGTGCACTCTGCGCTCAGCTATAGCAGGCGAAGGTTACAAAGCTTCCTCTGCAGTAAAGAATTGCTGATAAATGTATGTGGCCAGATATTGTCGGAACCTAGATCTAAATTCCCAATTCCATTTGCTTCAATGATTTATCAGAGGGCTTCCACATTCCTCATGGCAGGTGTGGGCAAAATAGGTCATTCGAGAAAGGCTGCCGTATCTATGCATGTACATTAACGCCTTGGGCTGACCATCGTGTGGGGATTTTAAAGCCAAGGCAGGTCACTTTGGCCTTATCCACACTGAAGTCTTCATCCAGGTTATCCTACCTTGGTCTCATCTGTGAATTTATAGACATGTAATGCAGTGGAAGGAATGTAGAGCTTTGCCTATGAACCCTGCAGACAGCTTGTGCTGAAATAGCTCACGGCGCATCCATTCAAATGGCGCTCGCCGAGGCAGAACATGACATGAATGTTGTCCGAGTGGCTATGGCAAAGATGACGGCCTAATCTATTGCGGATGTGTTAACGAGCTGCGTGTTGTGCATAACAGACACATCATAACAAAATAGCTGAGCATACACAAATAGCCACACTTTCATATCACCACAACCAAGAGCAGTTTTTTTCTTCAGAATTGACACCAAAGTTTACAGAAGCAGTATAAAGTGTCCTTGACCCAGAGCGTTTTGCTTAAAAAAATCTCACAGACTAAGCGTCCTTCAGACATTTTGCACATCCCTGGATCAGGGAACAAAGCATGTGCTTTCCAACAAAACACCAACAAGTCCACTTGCTTAGCCGGATTCAATATGAATCTGGCATGCCGTCTGGTAACAGAGCAAATCCCCTTTCGTTCCTTCTCAACGTCCGATGACCTGCCAGCTCAGCCACGGCACTCTGTCAACCATAGTGGTGTGTCTCTTTATGCGGCAGAGACATGGATTCCCAGCTCCGTGCCTTCAGAGAAGCACCCGCCAAGATGGAACATCCAATGCCAACCCTTGCAGACGCTTCATTCCCATCGCAAACGCATCATCATCCCCATAAATACGTTTCAAATTTCCGAAGACACACCACCGATGGGCCACAAAGAGTGCTGCCTCTCTCTTCGTCGTGGCGTCGTGAGTGAGGAGTGAGTGAGTGAGTGAGGAGTGAGTGAGTCAGTGAAGAGTCCATGATGCGCTGGGCAAGCGAGTGGAGCGCGAACGAGAGGAGTGGGTCAGTAGAGGGTGTCGCTCATTTGCCGTGTTGTTGGAGAAACCGCGTGACTCCCTCATACGCCTGTGCTGTGCGCTGGCAGGGTCTGGGCCCTCATCACTTGAATGCTGTTAAGAATCTTCTTCTGGTGGCCGACCAGCGTGACTCCTATTCTGTGAATGTCACTGTAATCAGAGAGGTTCGGCATTAGATTTCTCCCCGTTCACTTTTATCCAGCTCTATTCGAGCTGCGCTATCGGCGGCGTGTCATGAGATAAGACGAAAAAAGTCGATTTCGAATGTTGCAGCTAACAGTGTATCACCATGTGTCAGAGGATTGCTAAAGGTATTTTCAATAGGTCTCTTTAGTTACATTAGGAGTGCATGCTTTTATTAGGCAGCAAAAGATTGCTCTTCATGTCAATCAAACTTAACCTTTTATGTTTCAGAACCGAAAGATGCCGAATTAATAAAATCACGTAATTTAACTTGTTTTCATGCAGTCATTGGTGACCAGTCTAGGGCCAACAACTCGCCTTAATTGAAAACCAGGTTTTTATCAAAGATGGCAGCCAAGATTCAAACCCAGGATCTTCGTTTTTTTTACATGCTCGTTGTATTAATCTTTGGGTATTAAGCATTGTTTTAGCACACGCTTCACACATAAGAGTCATATTGACTAAAATATAATAATCGTCAACTGACAATGCCCATTCGTATTTGTTTCCCCTGCAATGAGGGCATGCCGGTAGTCTGCGCATTTCAACGTAGAACTCAACCTGGTCTCAACACACCGCTCAGCGCTATCGGTCGCGTGCGCAGCCAAGTATTGTGTGGCCAATGGCATCAAGGTACCCAATCTGCTTGGGGGCGGGGGGAGGGGAACCCACCTGAGCGTCATGTGCCGGACTGCCTCCAGGGACGTATAGCCGGCAGCCAAGAAGTTGTCACGGTATCGTGCCATGTGGATGGCATCCAGCCACTCGGACACGGTGCGGACGGTGGTGTAACCCGGCACGGCCTGGCCGAGCAGCGGATCCGAAACCCTGTGGACGGCAGTGACCCGTGGTGTCATGGACAGACACGCACCCTGCTCTACGTGTGGGTGGATGAGTGATATTGGGTGAGTGCGTGAGTGGGGTACGTATGCTGAACTTCTTTCGCAATGTACACAGCCAACTGCGTGAATTGGAGGGGTGGGGGGAGGACAACAAACTAAACACAAAAAAGCATGAAGGAGTTTGTTTTCAATCTGGATTTAAACGTGCATAGCTCCAGTGGCTTCCGAATGTTGATGGGAAGAGCGTTCCAGACGGCTGCAGAAGCATATCTGAAAGCAAGCGATACAGTGACCGTCTTTTTTGGATGGCTAGCCAAAAGCTGCTGTGAGGATGACCAGAGTTTGCATGGTGGTTTATGCTCCTTCGGTGATATTGGCACGTGAAATAAAGATTGAATAATTGATTGAAGACTCATGCAATCTCCAACATTGCAGCATGTGCCGTCCTCGTCGTGGGAGAGAGACAACATCATGAGTTGATCTCTCTGAAACTGATGGCTGGAGGGGCCTCCAGTTTAGTGGTGTGCGACCCTCAGTGTAGGACAAACTATGGCCTGAAGGCAGATGAGAGGCCAAAGGAAGCTACAGCAGGGTAGTGAGATCCTGCATAATCTGTTGATGAGCACAGTGCGAACAGAAGGTCTAGCAGTCAGTGCATTGACCACTGAGCTGTTTAACATGCGTTCGAGATTGGGCTAAGGTCACTACCATGGCATTAACAAAGCATGTTGAATATTGTGATGTGGGCATTAAATACTCCGTTACTTCATTTACAGGGGCATGCCATGTGCTGAGGTTATTAAACCTGTTTGTTAAGAAACAAAGAATGCAATACTATGAATGTATACTTAATTAGTCTTTCTTAAGTTAGCCTTTAAGAGAGTGCATTACATTAGACTACCACGTGCTAAATACATTGTTATTATTAATGTAACTAAATAATTAACCACATTAATACATAAACAACTATACAATAATTCACCCCGGACAATATTTCAGTTTAACACGTAGACTTCTCTGCAGCTGGTAAAAGAAGTCAGGAATGATTCGGGCAAGCAGTCCCGGCAAACGGAGCAAATTTCAGGCTTTGCAGCCAGAAGTACATTTACGTTGCAACAAGTAGTGGGCTTGGGCAGGACGTGTCATCAGAGTGGATGATGGCAGGTGGTTGGAAATAATGATAGTGGCAGCCAAGAGAGAGAATGCACCCTCGATGACATGCATCACGGAGATGGAGCGATGAAATCAGCTCACGCGCAGGTGCTGGGTGGGGCGTTGCATTGCAGGGATCGTGAGAGATGGCAATGGCTAATGGCTTTGGGGAGTTCTTCATTCGAGAGCGGATTAATCACGGCCGACGGCGGTGATGACGATGACAGACAAATACACACGCGCACACTTACTGTGCATTGCTCTGCGAGGGGACATTGAGGCTGGCGGGGTTCTGCAGGAGCTTGTCCAGGTAGACGAGGATCTGGCCAGAGTTGGGCCTCTCTGTGCGCTCCTTCTGCCAGCAGTCGAGCATGAGCTGGTGCAGCGCCGGCGGGCAGTCCATGGGCGACGGCAATCGGTAGCCCTCCTCGATCGACTGGATCACCTGCGCCATGAAGCGGGAGTTGTACTGTGAACCCTTCACTTGCCTGACCGCAACCCTAATCTTCTGGAAATAATTTTGCTGCCATGTAAAAAGACCCTCTGTTCGTAGCAGAAGACCGCCCGATTATCAACCTTTGCTCTGAATACATTTTTTTTTCCTTGCTGTCTGCAATCAAATAATTTATTTGCATGCGAAAGGACATCTTCTAAGCATTTTTTATTTTCCAATATTGGGCTGTAGGGTGGAATGACACCTAAGTGATGACATGCTGTCAAAGCTTACAAACCTCACTCATTAACATTCTGATATATATATTCATATACTCTACATATTAAAATGAAGGGAATGTGTTGGATTTTTTTTCTAAATGCAGGCTTATCATGCTCTACCACCACAATTATTCATACTGTAATTTAGCTCTGTGCTTAGCTACTATTATAAATACATAGTGCATAAATGGACAGACGGAATGGATGAGCAGATGGACAAATAGATGCACAAATACGCAGTCATCTAACAAACCTGCAGACAGATAGATGGAGAAGAAACACATACGTACAAAATAAACACATGGACAAATGTATAAGCTGACTGACAGCGAAAAAGGTTGGTAATTGTGTATCAGCCACTTACAGACAATGTAACTGCTGCCTTCACTGACAGTCACTTCTATGCACCTTTCCGTTGTCAGTCGGCAGCGACACTTAAAAAAAACACACACACACACACACTGGGGCAACTTACATCCTGGTTCGTCATGTTCCAGTAGGGTCTCTCTCCGTAGGACATGACCTCCCACATGAGGATGCCGAAGCTCCACACGTCACTGGCCGTCGTGAACTTGTGGAACGCGATGGCTTCCGGGGCTGTCCAGCGGATCGGGATCTTGCTGCCCTGCGCGTCGGCAACACGTTTCCAACGACGTTGCATCAGCTCGCCGTATTCGCGTGCACGATGAATGTTACACACGTGGGCAAATAATCCTGTGATGCGGCATATTCCCCGGTTATCATCACAGCTGTGATGGGGAATTTAAAGTAGGTGGATGTCGCAGCAGTGCCACCCGCTCTCCATCCCACGCTTCGACAAGCACACGGTGGTTGCATAGTAACAGCAATTCAGCACTGCAATTTCGAGCAATTAACTTCTTCGAAATCCAGACATAAGCCTGGTTGATATCATTAAAGGCATTTCTCGGCTTTATAACCTTCCCTGTGTGCTCTTCCCCTTCTCTTGTTTCTCTGCCGTGTTCAAATTACAACTTGGGGCTTGTGTTGTTATAATTGTATTTGCTGGCCATCCGGACATTGTGTACCCTGGTTCTGTGTTATCCTGTACTTGTAGATGTTTAATATATAAGTTAAATAATAAATACGTGTTTTCGACTCAGCCATACATAAATTATGGGGTTGTGTTTTGTAGAGTATTAATATCAAATGTGCACATATATAACAGTTGCATGTAATTATATGCAATTTTGTTCATATATATGAGTGTACGAATTTTCTTTTTTTTTAAGTCTTATATACTCCGTACATGTACATTTCATTCAACATGGACGGTTAAACGGCATCGTCTATGGTTTTACAAATTACGTAATTGCAAATGTAACGCGGTAGCTGACTTTTCTGAGTGCTGGGCACTGGAATGGTCTTCTAATATGTATGTCGGGAATGTATCGGTGACCACTATCAATAAATGTATATTAAATTCAGCATGGATGGTTAAATGGAATCGACTATAGTTTTACATCAACTCAATTTATATGAGTCCAGTTTTCTGCCAGTCTCGTGACAGCGAAGTGAGACTGAAGTTTGAATTACCACTGCAAGTATATTCAGGCTTTGAGTTTTGATTCTCAGCATCTGCGAGTGTGAATTCATACCCAGTGTATCACAAGGTTTGAGGTAATGAGTCTAAGTCAGAGTGGGTCTCAATTCCCACTTGGAGCCTCATTGCTGATGGGGGTGGTGAGTATAAATTAAGTGGCATTAACATGAAAACTGTTGCAGTTGAACATAAAAATTCAGGATAAATGACGCTCAAAATGAAAATTAATTCTTGAGATATGTTTTGGAGTTTATTGAACTGTCAGCAAATAAATTCTCGACACAGGATTCCCAGTAAAATAGGTTTCATTTTAAAGATTAATATTTAATTCTGAATCTGAATTTCCGTGTCATGTGTCTCATGGCTGAATTTACGGAGTCTCAGTGAGTGATGAATCCCCACTGTGAGTTTCTAGGCTGGGTGGTGATGAGTCTCAGTGAGTGAGTGTGAATCTCCACTGTGAGTCTCTAGGCTGGGTGGTGATGAGTCTCAGTGAGTGAGTGTGAATCTCCACTGTGAGTTTCTAGGCTGGGTGGTGATGAGTCTCAGTGAGTGTGAATCTTCACTGTGAGTCTCTAGGCTGGGTGTTGATGAGTCTCAGTGAGTGTGAATCCCCACTGTGAGTTTCTAGGCTGGGTGGTGATGAGTCTCAGTGAGTGGGTGTGAATCTCCACTGTGAGTCTCTGGGCTGGGTGGTGATGAGTCTCAGTGAGTGAGTGTGAATCTCCACTGTGAGTCTCTAGGCTGGGTGGTGATGAGTCTCAGTGAGTGAGTGTGAATCTCCACTGTGAGTCTCTAGGCTGGGTGGTGATGAGTCTCAGTGAGTGAGTGTGAATCCCCACTGTGAGTCTCTAGGCTGGGTGGTGATGAGTCTCAGTGAGTGAGTGTGAATCTCCACTGTGAGTTTCTAGGCTGGGTGGTGATGAGTCTCAGTGAGTGAGTGTGAATCCCCACTGTGAGTCTCTAGGCTGGGTGATGATGAGTCTCAGTGAGTGAGTGTGAATCTTCACTGTGAGTCTCTAGGCTGGGTGGTGATGAGTCTCAGTGAGTGAGTGTGAATCCCCACTGTGAGTCTCTAGGCTGGGTGATGATGAGTCTCAGTGAGTGAGTGTGAATCTCCACTGTGAGTTTCTAGGCTGGGTGGTGATGAGTCTCAGTGAGTGTGAATCTTCACTGTGAGTCTCTAGGCTGGGTGTTGATGAGTCTCAGTGAGTGTGAATCCCCACTGTGAGTTTCTAGGCTGGGTGGTGATGAGTCTCAGTGAGTGGGTGTGAATCTCCACTGTGAGTCTCTGGGCTGGGTGGTGATGAGTCTCAGTGAGTGAGTGTGAATCTCCACTGTGAGTCTCTAGGCTGGGTGGTGATGAGTCTCAGTGAGTGAGTGTGAATCTCCACTGTGAGTCTCTAGGCTGGGTGGTGATGAGTCTCAGTGAGTGAGTGTGAATCCCCACTGTGAGTCTCTAGGCTGGGTGGTGATGAGTCTCAGTGAGTGAGTGTGAATCTCCACTGTGAGTTTCTAGGCTGGGTGGTGATGAGTCTCAGTGAGTGAGTGTGAATCCCCACTGTGAGTCTCTAGGCTGGGTGATGATGAGTCTCAGTGAGTGAGTGTGAATCTTCACTGTGAGTCTCTAGGCTGGGTGTTGATGAGTCTCAGTGAGTGTGAATCCCCACTGTGAGTTTCTAGGCTGGGTGGTGATGAGTCTCAGTGAGTGGGTGTGAATCTCCACTGTGAGTCTCTGGGCTGGGTGGTGATGAGTCTCAGTGAGTGAGTGTGAATCTCCACTGTGAGTCTCTAGGCTGGGTGGTGATGAGTCTCAGTGAGTGAGTGTGAATCTCCACTGTGAGTCTCTAGGCTGGGTGGTGATGAGTCTCAGTGAGTGAGTGTGAATCTCCACTGTGAGTCTCTAGGCTGGGTGGTGATGAGTCTCAGTGAGTGAGTGTGAATCCCCACTGTGAGTCTCTAGGCTGAGTGGTGATGCGTCTCAGTGAGTGTGTGTGAATCTCCACTGTGAGTCTCTAGGCTGGGTGGTGATGAGTCTCAGTGAGTGAGTGTGAATCCCCACTGTGAGTCTCTAGGCTGGGTGGTGATGCGTCTCAGTGAGTGAGTGTGAATCTCCACTGTGAGTCTCTAAACTGGGTAGTGATGAGTCTCAGTGAGTGAGTGTGAATCCCCACTGTGAGTCTCTAGGCTGGGTGGTGATGCGTCTCAGTGAGTGAGTGTGCATCCCCACTCTGGTTCTCAGACTGTGCGAGGAGCGTGCGGGGGGCGGGGGGGGGAGCTGCTCACGTGGGTGGTGTAGACGGCCTGCGGATCGTCCTCCAGCCCCCGTGACAGCCCGAAGTCGGACACCTTGCACACCAGCTTGCTGTCCACCAGGACGTTGCGAGCGGCCAGGTCGCGGTGGATGTAGTTCATGTCGGACAGGTACTTCATGCCGGCTGCAATGCCCCTCAGCATGCCCACCAGCTGACCCACGTTGAACTGCCCGTCCTGTTTCTGTTCAAACAATTTATAACATCTGTGATGTTTCGTCCCTGTGCACAGCCATTCAGACACTTACAATCTGCTCGAATTTATAAAGCAGTTCAAATACTTGCCTGTATTGCCAAGGGTCCTAGGCCTCCAGGCTTGCCTTTATAGTACTGCATGTAATACAATCATAGCCATTCAAAATGGATTCAAAAGATAATATTAATTGAACATGCAGGGTTCAATCTGATTTTGGATATTACATGATCAAGACACCTTGTTGAATATTGCGTCATCTGATGTCGTTATATTATAAATACATACATGATACATAGTGAAGGAAGCTGTGGTGTAGGTTATAGCGCAGTTAGTGCACCATGGCCTAAGTTCAATTCCTGGCCATGGCTCATATCAGTGGTGGGTGATATCTGAATCGGTACTGGGGGGCCCTTGTCACCAACCCACACTGGCCAGTGTGGTGAAGTATGATAAGAGGCATGGCATGGGGAGGTCTTCATCTATCAATGGATTTGAAGAAGGGATGAGGATTGTAAATAATTATTCCATAAATATAACCTTCCACGTAAAATTATACGTCTGACTACTATGATCCCACTATTAAATTTGACTGCACTCGATAACATTGATTGTCAATCAATATTTTCCTCCTTTGTCATGGATCTATTAATTAATTACAATACTTTCATCATCAGCTGTCATGTGAAAACACACGTGCACGGCCATACATGAACACATGTATCACTCATGGAAATCGCCAAATACAATCCCCCTTCCGTGACAATTTGAATTATCACCATCATTTACAAGCATTCGGGTCATCGTTATGACGCTAATTATTGGCAATTATCGCCACGTCCCGTGGTCGTCATTCATAATTAGTCTCTAGGAAAGCTGGCCTGGAATATGTGCGTACTGTGTGCCCATTAAAACAGGACCATTGGGCTCCTAATGCATTCGACTCCAGCAAGTTGAGCCCACATTGAATACAGAAGCTACATTTCACCAGCTGAGTGTAATGAAGCTCCAACATTGGTTATGCTCGCCACCTGTTCTGCATTATCCAGCTGCTTTTGCTTGTGTCTTTTCAATTTGAAATGCATGCTGCCTTCCTTCAAAGCGAGACGATAAATTACCCGGTAACAATGCCAGATAGGCTGCGTAAGTGTTTCAACTTCGATTTGAGATTAGGCAAGAGGCTGAAAATAAGAGAATTAGGTCTCAACTTCACAGCAGGTTCACGGAATTTCATCTCAATTCCGGTGAGATACACTTTTCGGACACCCCCTGTAATTCACGTGAACGCGGCGCGGCGCTTTACCCGGAGGAAGGAGTCCAGGGATCCATTCTCCATGTACTCCGTGATGATCATTACAGGCGTCGCTGCAGGCAAAGCACAAGAACCCGGTCAATTCCTGCACATTAACGAGACGTTAGCCCTTCCGTTTCACCTCGATTGCCACAAACACGGGGGGGGGGGTGCGGGGGATGGCGTGGACATTAAGGGGTTATAGTGTTGAATATATTTTTTTGTCGTCTTTGTTGCCGGTGTGATGTGGCCACCCCTGTCCACGTGTCTTTTTTTTTTTTTACAAAATACCAATTTGGAGAAAGAAAAAAATCAACGAGTTCAGTCACCGCTTTGCACCGTCGGAAACAAAGTGTCCGCAGTTGTGCAAAGCAACGCTTTTGTGTCTAAATTGAACACGGCTTGGTGACTGTGGGGCTTTACCCAAGCAGGTATTTGGGCTGTGTTTCAATCGTGACAAAACATATATTACATTCAGTATTTTAGATATAACTTCCTCAAACTTTCTTTCAATGTATTAATTCAGAGATAATCAATCTGAGTATTCTTTTAAAATCATCCCCACGTGACTATTCCAAATACACACTTATTTGAAACCCCTAATTTCTCATCGTCTCCATTCACTTTAAATTTCACTTCAGTGTGAATAGAATTGACATATGTGAATATAATATATATATAAATAATCAGGCACCTATAAAGGCCAGCATGGCGCACGAAGGAGCATTGTGATCAGCACCATGCCCGCCCAGCTTTGTCGCCCCTGTGCCAATGTTTACGCACCTTGCCAAGTATTAATTTAAGGCTGAGTCGACCTACTGAGCCCTCAGACCTACTCAGATATTCATCACTGATATTTTCCATGAACGTGATTCAAACTCAGGTCACCAGGTTTGTTGTGCAGTGCCCTAACCCATGACACGCACAACAAAGAAAAAGATCCCCCGTATAGCCTGTAACAGACTGTAGGGGCAAGTGCTGTTAGCGAGCACCTATAAAGGCCGGCACGGCACACGAGGGGGTGGGTGGCCAACACCACGCCCGGCCGCCTTTGTCTCCCTCGTGGCGATGTTTACACATCGCACCTGGTACCCATTTGAGGCTGAGTCGGCCTAGGGGAGGCCCAGGACCGGTTCAGATAATCGTCACTGGTGTTGGCCGTGAGCAGGAATCGAACTCGGGTCACCGGGTTCGCAGCTAGCTAACCGCGACATTACCGCTCCCCACCATGACACGTACAGCCACTGACTCACATGCAAATAAAAAATACCCTGCTTATCCTGGAGACACTGCTGCTGAGTGCACTGTTTTGGTAAGTGCCTATAAAGGCTGGAAAGGCACCATTCCTGGCTGTCATTCACTCCAAACTGCTGATGTTGGCCACATCATCTCTCGTGTACCAAAGGCGACGCTTAAACCTAAAATCACATAAATATGCAATGCACCTGGGATCTGAAAGCCGAGGCAGTGTTGAGCCTGGATGACCGTTGGATGGGTGACCGTCAAGGCTTGCCAGGTCGTGTGTGAGGTGGCTAGGAGATGGCAGTGTTGAGAAATTGTTCCTCGGCTTGTGTGGATTTTCACCAGTTCCTCTGGTTTCGTCCTAACGTGCCAAACACTCATGGGTGGTATTCTCCAAACATCCCAATGCAGGACCAAAACTAAAAAAATTGTATCTTCTGGTAAATAATTGGCATTATGATTGTAAATAGATACCAACTACTACTGGTGTAAATTTGCCCAGAAATCGCAGTGTGGCTACTGCCAGGTGGTTCGTGTGCTGTGTTCATATATGTGATCAGATATTCTTAGCAAAGATCTATACTTGCCTTAAAGAGAGAAGTTTAATAAATTAAGCACAGGTGTGCTTTAGAGCTGCTAAAAATAGTCGTGATTAATTTCACAGTTTCATTATTCTCTCCACAAGACCTGCCACTATTCTCTTTGATTATGCAGAATAACTGGTGGAGCGTAATCAGGAAGAGGGCTGTTAAAAATAGAAGCGCATGCTACATTCACAAACCCCCATCCTGCAATGTCTCACAAGGCTCCGTTCTCAGCCCACGGCTCTTCTCATTACGTCTCCTCCCTCTTTGCAAGACCATCTCGTGTTGTAATGTAGAGCGGCGTTTGCACGCTGATGACAACCGGCTCTACATCGCCAATGACCCCATGACCCCGACCACAATATGCACTCTCACATTCTTCCTTGAATTACTCTCATTTCGGATTGGGTTTCAACGTCCTCCAGCTAAACATTTCAAAAACTTATACTCATCAGCAAAAAAGTTCACTCTCGGGAGAGACTCCGGTTCGAGTGTGCTCCTACTGAACTCTGATGTTACACTGGCCGATAGTGTGGAAAATCTTGGCAGGTGTCATTGATCCTACGCTCTCGTTCTGTCCCCACATCTCACACCTTCGATTAGCATGGTTTGCCACGTGCAGTGAAAAAGAAGTTCAACATGTGCGTACATAAGTATGTATGTTGATACATACTTATGTACGCACATATTGAACTTCTTTGATACATACTTATGTACGCACATGTTGAACTTCTTTTTCACTGCACGTGGCAAACCGTGCTAATCAGAGGTGCGGGGGAAGGACAGCAAACTAAACACATTAAATTGTTCTAAAACACGATTTAAAGCTTTCGTGGCTGGAGGGATTCATCTTCTTGGTTCTTTCGGAAAAGTCACGTAGAAGGGAAATAATAAAATAATAAAATAGAACATAATAAAATTCTCACGACGTTTCGGCCACAATACAAGCAGCCATCCTCAGGTGAAGAAACAGAGCTGTCAGAAAGACAGCGCTCCAATGAACACTGCTAAGCTTGGCAGCATATTTAAGCTGGGTGGGAGGAGAAGAGCGCCTTGACAAAGGAGTTTACATATCAACAGAAAGAACCAAGAAGATGTTCTAAAGCAGTTATTTTTCATCTTCTTGGTTCTTTCGCTAAAGTCACGTAGAAGGGAAGTAATCAAATAATAAAGATAAAACATATCAAAATAATCTCACGACGTTTCGGGCCACAACGACGAAACGTCGTGAGAATTATTTTATTATGTTTTATTCTTATTATTTTATTACTTCCCTTCTACGTGACTTTACCAAAAGAACCAAGAAGATGAATCCCTGCAGTCACGAAAGCTTTAAATCGAAAAAAAGTTATTTTTCAATCTAGATTTAAAAGTGCATAGCTCCAGTGGCTTGCTAATAGCAGAAGTAAGAGCATTCCACACGGCCGCAGAAGCGCATCTCAAAAAAGATGCGGTGACCATCTCAAGTCTGCAGGACCTCATACCTCCATTCATGCAATATCTCCCACATTCACCAAGTCCTGATCCCAGCTGCCACTGATAATCTCTTCCATCTCATCGTCACACCCTGACTTCACCATTGAAGCTCTCCCCAATGTCCTCCTCAAATCACACATCTCCAAAATAACGACGCCAGACTTATCACTAGCACCGTGCAGAAGACCAATCCCACCACTGGCTGCCAATTAATTATTGGATCAATTTCAAGATCACAATCACCATCTTCAAGATCCTCTCTGGACTGGCCCCTCCCCCTACCTCTCTCCTCTCATCTCACTCGAGCTCCACTCCACACAGTTTCTGCTCCAGAAACCGAGGGTTTCTGTCAACCTTCACTCAGTGGGAGAGGTCGTTCATTCCTCTGTTACCACCATTGTCTCGAGCTCTCATCCCCCACCCATTCGTGGTGTTGACTCCCTACACGTCTTTAAGTCTAGGATCATGAGCTCTCTTTTTCCTCTCGCTGCCTCTTTCACAAAACGAAATATGCCCTCGTGTTTCTGGACAGAGTCTCGATGTATGGTCTCATCGAGACGCTATATTGTGTTTCAATTGTATCGTATCCAATAATGTAAATAAATAAATAATATGCACATCGATATTAACTGGGGCACCGAGAGCGTGCATTCTTTCTGCGTCCATTGTGAATCAATGAGCAGGCGTGCTGAACCAGCACAATGAGTGCGCCAGCAACAAAACTCACTTGAACGTGTTATTAGTGTATCATTACATTTAAATTGGTAGCCACTTGGCCTTAAGAATATCCAATGGGGATTTTTGTAACTGCTGCATGTAATTCATATTCCTCTCAGGGTGATGCAATTGAGACCGTGGAGAGGGAAGACCTTGGTTTAGGCGAAGAAACTCAATGTCGATGTTCTGACGTCAATATGTGACTGGGAGCCACATTCCAGGTTCGTGTTGAGTATATTGTATGTCGTGTGTAATGCACACAGGTCCATTCAGCTCTTAGTTATTGTCGCAAAACCATTTTCCCATCCATAGCGTAGCCATCTTTCTGTTTTATTCAACCAACATACTCACTTAATGCTCAAACCACAACCGATAACTGAATTTGCCAAGACGTACATTGTACTCATCTTTTGGTGAACACTCGAAAAGGCTAGACCAATCGGAACTTAATGGAGCTGCGCAGAATGGCTAGGGACGTTTCCCACTGCTCTGAGCTTCTTCGATGAATTGTAAGAAAGCCTAAACGTGGTCCGGTGTGGCTTAGACCACTTTCAGCAACACACACACTTATTAAATACACTGCTTGTGAATGTATTTGTTTTTCAATTCATTCAACTAATTATTGCTCGCAGTCGTGGTATAAGTCGTGTGAGCATTTCCGTGCTTGTGTCTTAGCACATGTACGCACTGACTTTGTGCTCCGTAGGACACGTGCCAGTCACTTCCCGCCACTCGCCGTTATCACTCGCCAGGGATTATCGCAAGATTTTGCTATCGCGGCAAAAAAAATATTAATATTTTGTGTAATGCCTAAAAGGTCCAAGGAAGTGGTGATTTTGTCAACAACAAAAAACGACACTCACAATAGATTTTTGTCTTCACATGATGCAAACCAGCAGCTTTCATTTGATGCACATCTTATATTTGTGAAGATAATGTGTGGATGAAGGGGATTTGGATACAGACGCGTGTATATTTGTGTGTAACTGTGTATATGTAAAAGATATCATGATGGGGAACCCTTTTATCTTTCTCTCCGTGAGAACGCTTAAAAACAGTGTGTGCTGCTACAGCCGCGAGTGTGAAATGAGTCACAATTTTTGCGTAATCAAGGCCAACGGGAGTGTTCTATTTGCTCAAATGGAAATGCTATTTTAACGAGCTATTGGTGGGGGAGAGGGGGAGGGTTCTCCCAAACAGAATTCTCCCAAATTCCCGTTGAGCATTGTTGAAAGTTTATCCCCAGCGTAAAGTGCGGCATCCATCTTCCAGAACAGAGAGATAAGTGTTGCCAACTGTGACAGCCAATCCCTGCTAATAAGACAACTGTGAGATAATTTAATGTAATAGCTCTTGCCAGACCTCCTTGGCCTGATGATGAAACAATAAATAAGCCTAATCTCTGGTTGAGCGCAGTAATTGCGAGCAAAAGGTGCACTTCATGAACCACGACTCATTTTACGCCGTACGAAATAACGAAATGTTCCTTTGAAGCCCAAGACATGTTAATGGAGTAAATCAAATAAATAATAGACTGTGAAAATATGTCTATATTGCACAAAGTGCATTCCCAAAGCTAATTTGTGCCTCGTAATAAGTAAAATGACCTTAGCTACCCTGGACACGATATACTGGTTGAGGAGCCACACAACTTCAACAGCCCTCTTTTGGGACCAATTATGCACAACAAATACCATTTCTTTGCTAATTGACATTGTTAGCATGCAAGCGCCCCGTTAGTGAACAACATCGCTTAATTTTCTTCGCTTGGTGTAACAAGCAGAAGACGGGCAGGAGGCACTATTCTTAGAAGTGCATTGGCAATTTGTTGGGGTTTTTTTGCTCTCGTTAAAACTCACAAGATATTCATACTCTGCCCATCTAGCGCACGGTAATGAATTTGCGCAACAAATTCCTCAGAGAACTAAAGCAACTTTGTTGAAATGTACCATCACTTGCATTGTTTTCGTGAAAAATGTACGTGAAACGAAAATATCAACATCATCAACAACATCACCACCATCATCAACAACATCACCACCAGTGTTGTGTACACATGCGTACACGTGCACACTGTATTTGTGGTGGGGAGTAGTGGCACATCGGGTTGCACACTTCATTAAAATTCCCAGTCGTACAGCAACCGCCTGTGTTGCCACTAAGTGGCGGGGTGATATCTCCCGCGCTTCTGCCAGGCTAGGTTCCAGGCCATCAAGCACACCCCCAGGGGAGAGCGGCATCTGAATCTGTCCTGGGCAACCCCAAGTATCATAATCCTGGCCACCTCACCCTCTCTTGTGACATGCCAGCCACTTTCAAGGCTCAGTACATTGGCGATCTTGTTCGAATGTGTGCTATGACATCACAAATAATTCGTTTGTGTCGGTATATTCGGAACCCCTCTTGTGATTCGATGAATTTCTGTAATCTTAGGTCATGATTTGATTCAAGAATCAATTATTGTTTTGATATAACAATGAATGTAGCATCTCGAGTTACCGCAAAGAAGTCTTGAATATTATTTTTTTCAAATCATTAATTTCTCATGCGTGAGATATGTGCACGTAATATATCGCGAGCACACCTATTGATTTTAATCAATTCACATGTATGTAGTTACTTGCCAGGTATTTGCGCGTGTGTGCATGTGCTCATCTGTCAGTGAAGCAGGCTCGTGAAGGATGCTAGTGCGCAGATGGAGGCAATCGCCTTCCAAAAACAACGTCGGGTGGAGGAGCGATGCTCACAACACCGAGCAGAACGCCGGGTGGCTAAAACACAGGTGACAGTGTGAAGCACAGGTGATGCATGAGCCAATCATCTCAGTCAGTTAACCGATAACACCTGCGTCTGTCCCATGACCTCCTACCAGCAATTCTTCGACACTTCACGTGGCATCAAGGTGCAACTAGCCTGGCACAAGCGCCGCAGTGATGTCATTGTAATTTTTGGCGACGACAGGCGCCGTTTGCTGCTGCTGCTGCTGTTGTTGTTAGTGGACTCACTCTTGGTGACGACCCCTTCCAGGCGGATGATGCTCGGGTGCTCAAACTGGCCCATGATGCTGGCCTCGCTCAGGAAGTCCCTGCGCTGCTTCTCGCTGTACCCGGCCTTCAGAGTCTTGATGGCCACCGGCGCCTCGGCCTGGCCCGGCACGCGCAGGACCCCGCTGTACACCTCCCCAAACTCTCCTGGTAGCGATGCAGGGGTGGGGGGGGGTTCAATTAACAGCAGCAAATGGTTAATTAAACTGAGCATTATCAAGCGTAAGTGTTAATCCCCCCTCGCCGCCCGTGTTTCTCGACAGCAGGCCTCAAGTCTCATGCCTGGGCAGGCCTCTATACATTGCCCAATCTTCTCCTTTCACACATAACTTAGGAACGCATTCATATGGAGATTAAAGAGCGCTTCGTGCATAAAAGGGACAATTCGTATGCAAAGTAGGTGATATATATGTTGTATTGAGTGGGCACACGGTGAGAGGCCAGCTAACAATGAGTTAATTTTTGGACGTGAATGCAGCCTCATTAAGTAAATAACTAATTAGGCAAATACATGCAGCACATACTACATTTTCTGGTAACCCCCCAAACATATGGGTGTGTGTCGAAGACATCACTCAGGCTGCTACACAAAGCAAATAGCCTTGGGCACAGAGGACAACAATGGGCCAAAAACTAGCAGCAGACTGGTAGCGAAGAAAGGGGACACTGTTGAACGGATGACCAAGAGGGAGATGGATGAGAAGTGAATTAACGGTAACACAACCAATATCATGTTGCGACGAAGAAAAAACAAAAGGGTTTTTATCCAACAGGGAAATAGTATATATACACGTCAGCGATGATTTGATTGAAAGCGCTTTGTCAATTCGCTGCTGGATGAGGGCTTCCGCATGGCATGTTGGTCATGGAAGGTTGTTTGGCCACACAACACGCTGGCCAGTGATGTAAGACATGGTCGGGAATCATATTCAGATGACCGAGTTCATAGTGCAGAGCACCCAGTGCTGCTGCCTACTTTATAGACTCATATTCCTCTTAGGTATTTTGGGTAAAGTCACGTAGGTAAAAAATAAATATTATTATTATTTACAAAAAAATGAATACAAATAAATATTTATTTAAAAATACATATTAATATTTATTTATATATTATTTATTGATCATTAATACAAATAAATATTTATTAAAAATAAATAATATTATTTTTTTTTACCTACGGGACTTTACCGAAAAGACCTAAGAGTATGAATCCTTGCAGTCACGAAAGCTTCAAATCTAGAATTAATACTTATAGACTGTATGTTGAGATATTTGTTTGTGAATGGTACTGCAAAGAGATGTGGCACACTAGTGTAAATGTTAAGGTTAGGTATGGGCCTACTCGGGTAAGTTAACCCACAATAATCCCTTTAGTCGCACAAGTTAACAGTTAAGGCAGCAAAGAGAGTGCCCCAAAGGCTTGCGCAGAGGCAGATTAATGCCCCGGTTTCACCCCAGGATACTCTCATAAAAAAGCCATAGCCCTGAACTCACAAAGAATTCAAACCCCTGTACCAGAGCCAGTGGAAGGCTCATTGACTTTCATTGAGCAATTTTTTAAACAATGATCTTAAGAGAGGATTTTGTGGTCTAAACCTAATTTTTTATGTTTTACGGCTACAAAATACCCTCTTGGCTCAGTGAACTGGCATTACATCCATCTTTTTTTTAGGTCAAGATTTTTTTTTTTACAGAGGTTGACTCATTCTAAAACGAGCACCTCTCTTCGCAAGCGCTTAGAGTGACACGGAGGCAGGAGAGTGAGGTAATGACCCACCCATTTCAGCAGCTGTCCAGTAACAATCAAGTTCACCATGGTAGCCCTGACCCCCCGTGACACATCAGCATCTCAACAGGACTGTGATTGCGACCATCCTTCGTGGTGTTAATAAAATCTAAGCGTGAGATGTCATGCGTGTATTTTATTTGGCATTTATAAAGTGTGCTGAGTATAATTAATTCCGGTGCACACAAGTGATGATGTGTGCACATATTTTGCGTGTTTCGGGATCTGCATCAGCATATTTTGACCAATATTACATTATGTGCATTTTGCTTTTCCAAAAAAACTGTGTGAGATGAACAAAAAGCAGATGAAGGAACTTTTTCAAGAGCATGTTTTGCATGTTACACTATTTTATGTTTGTTTATTAATGTATACACCTGGACCTGAATACTGAGAAACTTGGAAACAATATTTGATATTTTAAATCTGCCTAATTATTGAATTACCGACAATGCTCAACAACAGTGCATGATGAGGATTTTTATTGGTTTTGTAATTTATGCACCTAAACATTTAAACCAAGTCAATCCTAGCATAGAGCTAGGCTTGGTTTGGTTACCGATTGCCCCCTGTTCTGTTTCCGTGTTCTGAAATCAAACCCAGGCTGCTAGGATTGTAATACAATGCGCTAATCAGTAGCCCACCACTTCCTATATCTTACATACCTTTGCAAACAGAAGACAAAGATCTCCTGTATAGCCTTAACAGACTGTTTGGGCAAGTGCTGTTATAGAGCACCTATGAAAGCCAGCACAGCACACGAGGGGGTGGGTGGTCAGCACCACGCCCGGCCGCCTTTGTCTCCCCAGTGACGATGTTTACACACCATACCGGGGACTTATTTCAGGTTGAGTCGATCTAGGGGCGGCCCAGGACGGGTTCAGATAATTATTGTCACTAGTGTTTACCATGAGCGGGAATCAAACCCGGGTCGCCGGGTTCGTAGCGCAGCACGCTCACCGCTACACTAGCACTCTATGCACACGCACGCACACGTACACCACACTCGTAAGAAACACACGTCCCAGCAGTGTCAGCGATCTCCAGGTGGAAGGAGTCACGGCTGCAGGTGTTGTGTCCAGGGTTGGATTGACACAGGGGCCTTATACGGGGACGGGTGTGGGGGGTGCAGTACAAAGCCTCGGAATTTTTTGAGGCCCCAAAAAATGTATACACACTGCTTGGAGTACAAGACTGCAGCACTGCCATACATCCTATCGTGCAAATTGGTCATTGAAGCCGTGGCATAACTGCGTGCATTACTGCCAGTTGCGTACCGGCATTAAAAGTTTTGTTCGTATTAACTTGAATTTAGATTTATAATTAGGACTTGCCATTTTTTGAAAAACTCATTAACTAAACATCCAAAGTGAGGAGCAATAGGGCATCTCGGGCACGAGTGCTGGTAAATCAGTGAAGGGAAGGAGGCCAATGCACAAAGAGGGGACCCCCAAAACTCTGACAGTAAAGCGTCCGCAGTCGTGGCGAGCGCTGCGCTCTGAACCTAGAGCCCTGAGCTCGATTCCCGGCCACTGTTCACATCGGTGACGACTGACGTCCAAACTGGTCTGGCTCCCCCCCCCCTACCCACCCACCCCCTTTTCACCAACCTACACTGACCAATGTGGTGAAGTATGGCAAAAGAACCCCACGACTGATACAGCAATAAATAAACAAAAACCTTCAACCAGCGGTCGATTGATGAAGGTCTGAATTTGTTTTTGAATGTAGTCCTGGTTGCCTTACCAGCTCCCACCACCCTCTGGATGGAAATGCACGAGACGGTGATCTCCTTGGCAAACTCGTGCACGGCTTGTGCGGGATCCTCATACGTGTGTGGGTCCACGTAGGTCTTTATCCTCCGCAGTTTTACTGTTCGCGCAGACAGAGGGGGGTCCTCGTCAACTCGGCTGTCACAGTGCCAGAGCGTTGGCACACGACGAGAATGGCTGGCTTCGTTCAAGTCCGGCTGAGCTGTTTATACTTTTATGGGGGAGTTTAAATGCGTTCTTTGGTGATGCTGCATTGGCAGTGGTGCACAAATAAAAACTAAAACTCAACACACTCGTCAACTACACTGTCTTAAAAGTGAAACATATAATTGACAATGTTCCGGGCGATTGTTCTACTTCATAGCACATAAAACATGAAGAACGGCTTTGCCATAAATTTTGCTGATTATATGTTTTTTTTATTTTAAGGCAGTGTTGTTGGCTAGTGTGTTGATTTACATATATTATATGTGGAAATGCTGTTGAAAACCAAAGTTGTAAATTTATGCCTATTCATTGCATGAATTTAAAACATGTTCAGAGACATTGCAAATCATAGCATGGAAAAGCAGCAGATGCCAATCAGCCAAATAATTTGGTGAAATGTGTTTTTTTGGTAATTTCAACCTCCTCCGTATGAACTAAATTGTATATGTTTTCAAATGACTCATCTATAATTTAAACTGGTGGAGCAGTCTAGGAGGACTTCTCCAGACATACAAACATATCCTAGATTAGCCGCGGTTATCATAGAGACTGTACCCTATATGATATTAACACAAGCAACTTTGACCACAAAAAAGTCTGAACCAATCGATGACGTTTCCTTGGCTAGATGAAAACCCGCCAGAGATGTCAATTGCTGCTGCATCGAACATGCTCAGGAAACAAACAAAAAAAGTGATCTTTGTAATCATAGCACAATGTTTAGGCTATATCAACACAATGATGAAACTGTCAATTATCTTGGTATACTTTACACCGGTACAGTGCCAGTTACATTTTTGTGCACGTGTGCTCAACGTTTTTAGTTCAGAGTTTCCACCAACTGTTCACGTGTATTAGACAGGACCCTGTGCGTACGAAGGACTTACTGTGGCCACTCCAGAAGTTGAGTTTCTCTTCGTCTGGCACGTGGCCTCCTTTTGTGTGTCGGCAACGTCTAAAGGGAAGGAGGAAAGTTGCAGCTCTTAACCTCTCACCCAAAATGCCCAATGCAACGTTGTTCCTAAAACATTTTTCACAATTGCCAATTATATTATTACGACTAATGCTCCTACATTTATTTTCCCTGTGAAGCCTCGTTGAGTCTCAAGACTCTTTTCCAGGTGAGTCATTCCAAGGTTCGCACTAGATGGGGTTGCTATTGCTATGCGTTTCCCAATGGACTAATGTGCAAGTAATCTTGCGGATTTGCAATATTTTGGAACAATCCTTGGGCACACAACAGCCTGCTCGATTTCGAATAACATCACGGGGTGTTTAACGTCCAGGTTCGCGCCTCTGGGCTCGAACCTTGAACCTCTGCACAACAAGCGGTGAATGGTCTTTCGCTCGGTCATGTCACCACCCCAGCAATTAAATAATTCATCACTCGCTTACTTCATTTATTTCCGCTTTCCCATGCTGGCAGGAAACTCCAGCTTGGAGCGAGTTCCTTTCATCGTAATGGAAGCAGCTACAATGCAGTAGCTGTGGAAGCAGGGTCGTACTGCAAGCATGCAGAAAAAGCATGAAGCCGGCATGGCATGGCTTAATAGCTATCTTAACCTTTTGCGCTCACACTCTCAATCCAATGAACTCTCGCAGACGACAATCCAATGGATTTTGCAATTCGTAAGCCTTTAATGCTAAAGGTTGACTATGAATTGGCACTAAATGTCTTCTTGGCTGATACTTGCAGTAAATAATAATATTAAAAGCGCAGTTTAATCCCAGTCAAGCAGCAATGTAAATTGCAGGACGTTTTACTGCATTGCGGTCCTCTGTAGCTCTTATCTTTGGAGATGACATGATGAAAATTATTGCCAATTTAGTTTATATGGAAGGAAGGGGGTCGGGGGCACATTTTTTTCAACTGATACAAGGAACATTAATAATGCCACTATCGGTTCAGCTGTCTCACGTGAATATCCAGCTGTTAATATAATCTATCATGTTCGGGCAGCGCTTTATATTTTAGGGCATTCGTTTTTCTAGTTAATGCCTTGTCACAAAGTTGATGGAAATAAGACTTCCCCCAGCTTCAGAAGTTTGGGCTTCTTAAACAAGGACCATGAAAATATAACAATCCTACGAATATAATACCGTGCTAACATGAAATATAAATGTAAAACAAATCCACGTTTCAGTAAACACACCACCGTTATTATGAACCTGTCTCTTTGTGGTAAATGTGCTGTTTGAAATATGCGAGCCTTTTTTGGGTTACACACACACACTGTGTGATTAGAAGAGGAAGCCCGGATAATCTTGCTCTTGTTTAAACTTCACTACATTTCCTTGGGAACATATCCCCAGGAAGAAAAAAAAAGACCTCCCACATGTGTTACTTCGCAAACAAGTGAATAAATAGATAAGCAAATAGAGATGTAGCTCCTCGCCTGCAGTGGGCCATTCACTGCTTGTTTACACAAGCATGGAAGTGCCCCACTATTGTGAAAGCCGCGGCCTCATTTGTCTGGCACAAAATTGCCTCCGCAGTTCCCACAGAGTTGACGCGCGGCGAGGATGCGTCTGCCGAGTTTGTGACCGATGGTGCAGCGCTTTCGATGGCGGTCCTCTGCGAGTCCGTGCAAAGGAGGGTAATGCTCGAGGAAAAACGTTTTAGCTCGCGATGATGCAGTGGGTTATGTGTTTTTTTTTTTACGCGATGTGCTTCGCACGGAAAGTGGCGTTCGCGAACGTTCCACAAAACCGCAACAAACAAGCTCTGTCCGTGACTGTTTCAAGAGCATCGAGTGGTGCGGCTAGTTTTCTCACGCACACACACAAAGACAAAGGGCTGCTGTTTAGCGTTACACACCACCACATGACTAAGTGCTGTTAGTGAGCACATACCAACAACAACAACAACCGCCATTCGCCACTAAGTGGCGGTGATGTCACCACGACGCTTGTGCCAGGCCAAGTGCACCTTGAGGCCACGTAAAGTGTCGAACGCCCGCTGGCAGGAGGTCACGGGGCAGACCCAGATGCCGCGGGTCGACTGACCGAGATGACCGAGATGGCTGCACATATCAAAGCCAGAATGACATACACTCTGCTGCCTTTGCCTCCCCAGTGCTGATATTCGCACACCGTGGCAACTATTCATTTATGGCTGAATCACAAAGATTAAAAAAAGACCCCCGTGTAGCCTTAACAGACTGTTGGGGCAAGTGGTGTTAGCGAGCACCTATAAAGGCCAGCACGGCACACGAGGGGGTGGGTGGCCAACACCACGCCCGGCCGACTTTGTATCCCTAGTGACGATGTTTACACACCACACCAGGTACTCATTTGAGGCTGAGTCGACCTAGGGGAGGCCCAGGACAGGTTCAGATAATCGTCACCGGCGTTGGCCGTGAGCGCAAATCGAACCCGGGTCGCCAGGTTCGCAGCGGAGCGCGCTAACCACTACACTGCCGCTCCCCACATACACACATAGACACACAGAGAGATGGGGGAAAGTGCTGGAGGGATAAGGGGATGAAGGCAGCGGTTCAAGTAAAGGAGTGTTCGGGCGGTGGGTATGTGGCACATACCCTCCGCTGATGAAACAGGCGATGAAGAATATGAGCAGCAAAATCACCATGGAGACACAAGCCCCCAAGATGGTGATCTCCTTCATTTCTCCTGTCAGGGGGCTCGCTGCAGGAGACACGCGGCGGGAGAAAGGTTAGCAACTCCTTTTGAAAGTCGAGAGATTTATCTTAAATGAGATCAGCAACATGTGATCAATGTCTACAAGAAAGAGGAGAGCTTAAACCCATTTTAAAACTAGCAAAATTAAAATTCTTCCATTTTTATGTAGCACTTTCATTCATTATTATTATGTTTATTCGACTGCACTTTTGTATTTTTGAGGTGTGGGAGAGAGAGGTGAATTTGTTGGTGGATATTTAAAGCCACTTTAGAAGGCCTGCTCATTCCAAAAACACAATTTTCAAACACCATTTTTTTTAGACTTGACCTAGAGGCTGTTGTTCTCAGGTCATCCACCACCCTCAAACTACGAACTGTGTTTTCCACTGTGACAAATTTGATTGAACTATAGGCCGCAGGCTGTCAAGGCAAGCGTTGTTAGCGAGCGCCCATTAAGGTCAAAGTGCCACATCAGAAAGTGATTTAGCCAGCGCCGCAAATACCCAGCCACCGCACTTCGGATCTTCAAAATACCATACAAATTTCAGGCTTTAGTTCACCAAGGTGAGGTCAACCGTGCATTCTTTTTGCCCACTGCCTCTGATGTGTATGGCCAGCAATAAAACCCAGCCACCAGGATGATAGCCAGGTGCGTTATAATTACACCACTGCTCCACGCGCTGCATGAACGCACACAGTAATGTTCAGCCCTTGATGCATCATGTCCACTGTGATGGACTGCTATTGTTTACATAACTGCCATAGAATTCTCTGCATTAAAAATACAAATTTGGAGGGGCTGATTTGTCTACGAAAATTATATTCAACCTCCAAAAGAGTTTGCCTTTCCTGTTAATAATTCGTGCATGAAGGTTAGTTTGCAAATAATCTTAGGGAATAAACAAAAATACACAAACTCAGTAAAAACACAGAGAAGAAAGGAAAAAGAAACGATAGATGAAGAGCGATAAATAGATACTGAGATGGACAGGCTTGGTATAAAAAAAGACACGCACAGAGACAGTATGGGAAAGAAGGTGATGAGAGGTGAAGAGGGACCCGGAGACAGGGAGACAGACAGACAGACAAGCACACAGTCCCGTCAGGCAGACAAGCAGATCATATTCTTCTTCTTGGTTCTTTCGGTAAAGTCACGTAGAAGGGAAATAATCAAATAATAATAAATAAAACATAATAAAATAATTCTCACGACGTTTGTTTTATTTTTTATTATTTTATTATTTCCCTATCTATGTGACTTTACCGAAAGAACCAAGAAGATGAATCCCTGCAGTCACGAAAGCTTTAAATCGAAAGATCACATTCCGTGAGAAAGAGGCACCTTGGCTGGTGGAGTAGAAAACCCGGGCGCTGTAGGCTCCGAAGCCTGCGGCTGTGCGTGCGCGCACGCGGAACGTGTAGACAGCGCCCGCCCGCAGCCCTGACATGGTGGCACCACGAGCGCTGGCCTTCACCAGCGTGCAGTTCTGCTCCTTCGAGTCCTGAATCGCAGTGATGCGCAACGTCGGATCGCGGGGCTCGAGCCCACGCCACAGCTTGCGCCGAAGCGGTCTGTTGCGCTTGCAACTCCCTGTGCAGTGGCGACGTGACAGCCGGCCTGGTGCCTCTCGGGTCTGTGTTTATTCGTTGTGTGGACATCGCCGCGTGGTCGGCATTCTGGTCGTGTGTGTGTGTGTGCAACCCATTTGTGCGTTCGCACATGAATGAGACGTTATCCCGGTATTGAATTGAAGTTCTGTGTTTGCCGGTTTGTGCATCGTGCGCTTTGTGGAGATTGACGTGAAAACGTTTTGATGCCGAGTTGTGCAACAAAAAGTATCGCGCCGTGACAATTTGCTCGTGGATTTCTACACGTGAATTATTACCGACAATATTTGCACAATACATAATGCAACTATGCCAAGTATAAAATACATAAAGCACATTAATTTTGCACATGTATATATAAACACACTTTTAAAATTACTGGAACAACTTGCTAGAAATGAAACCAGTCACGTGATTTATTTTACAACCAGTCCAATGGCATTCCAATGACAATTGAGAATTGTGAGGTGTAGGTCTGCTCATAAATTATCGCCGAAATTGTGCCGAATCGTAAATGACAGTGATGCTTCCTTGAGGACCTCCCCTTTGCAGACCCTCCATGGTTGCAAATATGGTGCGACAAACGCCACTAATATTGTACACGCTCTGGAACATTGGCCCATGTGGGGGACTCCTCTTCTGTGGATGTCCCTAAGGACCGTGGGTTTGAGGGCCACTGCCATGTGAAATTGAAACAAGTCTTCACAGCAGTAACCTGCTGGGCTCCAATTGGAATTTAAAATGTGCACGCGATCATATAACATCTCTGACAAACCCTCTTAACCCTATACATTCTGCCCTACTTCTCCTCGCCCCCCCACCCCACCCCCTCAAACCCACATCCCCCCACCACGATGGTTGTTATATGCAGACAACTGAGGTAAAGGTTAGTTCCCTGGCCGAATGGTGTGTCTCGTATTTGAGGGCTTGCATGGAATTGAGACTGTCGGTAAAGGTGAGACGCATTATACGGTAATTTCTCGAACAGTGTTATGGCGGTTTTAAAACCAAGCAAATTATGCCTGATGTGTCAACTTGTGTACAGCTAGTGCTACCCTTCGGAAGATGTCTACCCGCGCAGGTATCATAGTTACGATGAGGGACTAGCGTTGTTTTGGCAATGAACTTTGCATTGCGGCAGCCTGGTATTGTACATTGCTGCCCATCGACTTGTGTGCGAGTAGTATGCCCTGGAGCAACTGTTCACTAAGAGCATCTGTCTCTGTATTCCCAAATAAGTACAAACAAAAAACAATGTTTTCATTAGCATTAATGCCCTCCCACACTGCTGTGGGTTTGATGACCTGTCAAGCCAGTTAGTTCGCGGTATGCTACTTCTTAAAAAATGCTTCATGCCAGATGGTCAGATTGATTAAAATAACACAGTAAGGGCCGTGATCATTTGATAACGTCGTCATTAAAATCATGCATTAACTTCATATGACCAACACATAAAAACAATGAAATGGGCACATGCCAATGGTAATGAGCAATATGAAACATTTTTTACTTGTATTTCATAATCACATCATAAATGTAAAAAAAATTCCGACCATAAGCTGACACACTGTGAAATATCAGCAAGCGGGCTTTGTCATTTGGACTAAAACTAAGACGAGAGGCATCTGTGCATTGTGGGACACCAGTTTGGGCCAGAAGATGCCTGCTCTCCACACCCCATTTGCGTTTGCAATTACTGCGGCCGATTTGCTCAACTGATGTGGCAGCTCGCTCAGAATTGTTGTCAGAAAATCCCCTGGGATGAGTCGCACTCCAATTTTTGCGGTAATGTGGAAACTCTTCGAAAAGATTCCAAATTCGCGTTTAAAATGTATCCCACGGGCTCTGGTGCAAATTCAAAATCTGTGCAGTTGTGCAGAGTGTTTAAAAATGCATGTGAGGTTTCAGATATATGCGTGCTTATTTTAAATGACTGGTTTAATACTTTGTTAACACTATCAATTCGATTTGAATTATATTGCTGCTTAGTATACAATTAGAATTGCAGACATACTGGATCAAATAATAGAACATTAAATTAATAATAACGTGACTCCAAATCCATATTAACAAATATTTTATACACAACACTCTTTGATTATCCATCGCGTAGCGTGATTTTCAGCTCTCTCAAACTTTTGCTTTAATTATTGGAGACCGATCCATTAAGTACTGACCTTGTGGCAGCAGCTGAGTTCGTATTCCAAAATGATTCCATTTGGCTGCTGGGGTTCACTCCACGACAGCGTGAGGCTGTCCCGTGTCTCCCCTTCTTTCTGAATCACCAGGATCTCAGAAGGTGCTGGAAAACAATTCGCGTTATACACATATATATATATAAATACGGCAGTATGGCGGCATGTTGCCCTGCTTATGATGTACGCAAGCTGAAAGAGTAAAAAATTTAATTTTTGGGCCTCATGCATGTGCTATCATATGTGGAGCTTTTATAGCAAAGAGAATAAGCATTTATTATGTATACTGAATTGAGACTGATCCAAATTCATGGGTGACTACCTGTGCTCACAATCACAGCTCATTCAGCCCATTTACAAACATACGCAAGTCTGCCTGGGTCCGCCGGTTCAAGTTTTTATAGCTGCCTAGCAATTTCCGCAGCACATTACCGATATACACTCCATGTTGTAAAATTAATGTCATAGACCCCGTGGTGGCTCCCTAATGTAGGGTATTGTCTAAAAGTGCCATGGGCCAAAACTGCCCACGGTTTTATTTTGTAATTTACAAACATTCACCAAGACCTCGTGCTGCCTGGCCTTCTCACGAGTGTGTGTGTATATGTGTGCGCATTTAGACGTAATGAATATTGCTGCAAGGATGTGGGTGTATTATTTAATCACAATTTTTTTCTTTAACTAACATCATGTTAGCCAGAGAGAACATTGCAAAGGAAATTGGTATAAAATGATACACAACAAAAGAAATATAAAATGTAACCATGCAACAGTACAAAATAATGAAATAATGTGTCCTCTTACACTTCAACAGACACTTGAAATGCATTAACTATAAATTTACATTTGGAATATGATAAACATGGCTTAATACAGAAGCACTTTATAAATATATAATTAAGTTCATTAGTATATTACAGAGGTACATGCATTTGTATTTCAGTGTTTTAAATTGTTTTTGATTTATATTAAATCACACTTAACAAAGATCCCAACTTTGCTACCAGATTTACATGATAGTAATAAGAAGTATCATTCCATAATTAGTGGAAGATGGTGAAATGTCATCAAGGAATTACCTCAGAAAGATGATAAATCAGAACTACGTTTTACATCCCTTCATTAGGCCTCTCTTAACCAACACCACACAACGCTCCTTCTCACTCAATAGAGAATGCCAGTCACTTGCAAACCATTTTTGTCCAGGACGTCCTTGCTGTATATGTCAAGGATGCCCTGTACAAAAATGTACATCCCACGTTTAGAATTTTAATATAACCCACACTGATTATGTATAAACCAATTCACAGTTGTCTTTGATAGCTTTTACCTATGTCATCTTTCCACAGATGAGGTCACAATGAATTAAATAATTCACTGTCATTCATCCTCTTTAGTAGTCTGCTCAAAAAAGATTACGTTTTCTGGACACTGAGCTTCTTGGGTTATCACATTTTTTTCAGCATACTCATCCTTAGTCCTCAGAGTTGAAATATTCCAAAGTAGAATGGACCCCCCATTTTATTTTGCATTGCCTGCATTTGGAGGCACAATCAATGGTAAAATCACACGGAAATATAAATCCCATCTATTGAGTGGCAGACATCGGATTTCAATATTCAGTTCTTTAACAAGCTCCCAGCTCTTGGAGCACGGAGCGAAACATTGGACATCAAGACGAACACATTGGAAAGCTGTACAGTACAATCACGAAAACCTACAGGGTCGAATTGAACGGCAATCCTCGGCAGCCTGTTTGGCCACCATGTACGTATATAGCCTATCACATTGTGACACTGAGCAACGAATACCAGTGACATATGCACGGCGTCGTACACCTATCACGGCACGGACGCGGTGATCCTCACCGGCCTGGTTGGTGGTGAGCGACACGGACACGGCCTTGGGCGGCGCGGGGCTGAGCCGCGAAACCCCGTTGAGCGCCTCGATGCGGAAGGTGTAGTTGGTGTGCGCCAGCAGGTGCGCGATGGTGACGCCGGGCACCGCGAGGCCCTCGCGCCGCGGCAGGAAGCGCACGCTGTCCCCGCACGGAGCGCACGGCGACGCAGCAGCCGCACCTGTCGTCGTCGCCGCTGTCGCGGCCGCCACGGCGGCGTCCCTGCCCCCGCCGCACGTCTGGCACACGAGGCGGTAGCTCACGTCGCCGCGGCCCCCGCTGTCCTGGGGAGGGCTCCACTCCAGGATCACCGACGTCTCGTTCACGCTCGAGATCACGTTGCGCGCCGCCGACGGGGGGCCTGGAGGATGCCACGTGGTTAGCGAATGACGCCTTTTGATTTTCCGACCTCCTGTGAGATGGCGAGTGTGCCGAGCATGGTGGCCACAATGTGCCCTGCTGGTAGCGTCGTGAATAATCGAAGGTGTCATGAACATATGAACGATATAAAAGTATATATATATATTTTACAAGGTAAGGCCCACTGAACTATGTAGCTCTTTTTCAGAAGCGACCTCGCCCCAAATGACAGCTCAACGAGGTGGCTCGTCATCGTGTGGACATTTGTCACAGCCACACTTTCTAAACGCGTGTTGATTCTAAATGTGGAGGGAAGAACCGCAGGACCCCAAGAAAAATCCACGCGGCCACGGGGAGAGAGACATGCAAACTCCAAATATGCAAGCGTCAGGGTCAGGATCGAACCCACGACCTCCTGCATACCAGGTGAGGTGGTTAATATCTGACTACCTCCGTTCTCCGTCTCTGCATGTAAATATAATCAATGTTTAGTCGATCGGCAAAGCGGCTTTTCAAACCAATGTTTCCCCAGCAGAATGTGGAAACCAGCCCAGACTTTCCTTGCTTAAGCAAAGTCTGGGCTGGTTTCTAGATTCTGGGTCTCATCAGAAGAGTCAGGCTCATTAAACAAATGCTGCTGGGTTGCCAATTGTTATTGGAAAGAGCACTGCATCTCAATGATCGGACACTGCAAACAAAAAAAACTTAGTTCCTAAAAGAGGTTGGTTAATTACCCTGACACTGGAAAATAATTTGTAGGACAACCACCTGCATATGCAGGATTGTTGTATGTATACAGAATATGTAACCGAGACGATTACTTGGTGGTTGAAATACTGTGAGGCAAGGATGTTATCCTGGATGTTTGAACGTTTGGCCCATGGAACACTGAGTAAAATTGCCGCAAGGCAATATTCAGCATCTGGCTAATGTCCTCTACATGTGTCTAGTATACGTGTGCCTTTGTCTGTGTGTATGAGCCTGTAGTGGTTCCAGCATAGTAACAAATTACCAGCATAAAAAAACAAAAGACCTTGACAGCAGCAATAAAACTTTTCTTTCCACTGTGACGGTGGCAATCAGCACGGGTTGGCCTGATGTATGCAAAGTTTTAAATTTGTTTATTTTACAAGCCGTAACTACAGGCGCTCGTGCAACCTTGTTCAGTTTAACAGATTGTGCAGTCAAGCATGTTTATGGCTTGCTGGAACACTTGTCCCGCATTAAGCCTTTACACAGCGCACCCAAAAAACTTGCAAACAGCCTTCCCCTAACTTCCACCCCATACTCCAGCGCTCCCTGTTCGTTGGCACTTTCTTCCCCCATGGAGCTTTCTTCCTGTCGCCTTATTGTCGGCTTTACAACCACTGGCCAACGCATCGGTTGCTTTAATTGCTCCGTGTCATGAATGATCCGAAAGGGCTGTTCCTGAGACCTGGACAAATGGCAGACCGGGACTGTGGTTTTATGGGGTTTTTTTATAGCCTCGGCCAACGTAGGCGAGATGTCTCAGTGAAATTCATGCTGAGCTCGGGTTTAGCTCGCCACACAGCTTGCACGCAGAGTGATGCCACTGGAATTAAAATGTCTCCGCAAAAGGAATTGGATTGGTGACAGTGCATATTTAATAGGATAGTCTCTTCTTCTGACATGGTAAGCACTCTTCGAGAAATAGTAATTTTTTTAACATGTCTTTTTTCGAGTAGAAATCGAAATCCTTTCCAGCGTTCCCTATGTGCCACATGGCATGTAAAGCCCCATCATTAAACGGTCGAACAAATGAATAGTAAAATAGTCTAACAAGTTGCAGCTGTACACTTTAACCAATCGAGGTTTTGTGCCTTTTGTTTAAATCGTACACTTCTGTCTTGAAAAAGTTGTTCAATTGATGCAGTCATCCTTATCGGCTACTAAATCAAAGAAAAATTCCACGCATGCATTGGAGACACTCTCATTCACCCCCTCCCCACACGGCCTGCTTTCTGTGCGAGAATATTTCCCCTGAAAGGTCCCCGCGTTGTTGTACCCATCGGGGCAGTGGAACTGTAGCAGCGAAAGAGAAGGCTGCTGGATGAGGACTGATGAACTCAGCAGGGTTCCCAAGCAAATGGATCCTCTGGACCGTGAATGAACAATTGGCGCAGTGCGCAGATTCGCACGTGGGGCCCGAGAGCCACCAGCCACCAGCCGCCCAGAAATTCGCTCGGTTAATCACAGCGCCCATGTTCATCCTCCCTTCCCCCAACGCCGGCCGGCCACAAAAGCCAACCGGGCTGACGTAAGGGACGTTGGAAGGGCGAAGGAAGGGCCGATTGCGCATTAATCACGGAGGCTGAGTGCTTGCGGAGTTTGTGAGAACTTTGTCAATCCCGAGGCGTTAATTGGCACGTGTTAGGCCGCGAAGTGCTCCGTTGTGTTGTGGTCTAGTGCCGGCTGTAGAGCCGGCACTAGACCACGCGCGTGTGTGTGTGTGTGTGCGTGTGTGTGTGCGCACGTGTGTGTGTGTGCGTGCGTGCGCCTTCCCGGAAAATACGGTGACTTTGGCGAGAGGAGCCGGAGGAGGGGAGAAGCGGGAGTTGGTGTTTTGGTGTTTTGGACGTTTTTGTTTTATTGCGTGGCTGCTTTCAATTTAAAGCTTTCGTGACTGCAGGGATTCATCTTCTTGGTTCTTTCGGTAAAGTCACGTAGAAAGAAAATAATAAAATAATAAAAAGAAAACATAATAAAGTAATTATTTTATTATGTGTTATTTAAATTAAATAATTATTTTATTATTTTTCTTATGTTTTATTTTTATTATTTTATTATTTTCCTTCTACGTGACTTTACCGAATGAACCAAGAAGATGCGTGGCTGCTGTTTGTGAACTCGCTGAGAGGAGCAGTCGTGCCTCGAGGCGACAACAACAAAAAGTTGCCTTTTATGTCAATGTTAATGAACGCACAAACTCATTTACGTTTTGCAAATATAAATAATGCACGCTTGCTGTTTGCGTATTTTTGTCACTGAGATTTTTTGTTTTTAAAAATACGTATGGACTTTTGAGTCTGCATGCAGCACGGTACCCAAGGAACATTTGAAAGACAAGATAAAAAATAAATATAAGCACTGTTGGTACAACATACCTTCATCAATCCTGATTAAGGGCACACGTCCCGAGACATTGCCTCTATGTATATTTCTCCTCCAGGGTAATTTAAAACTCTCTGATATGTGTGAGACGGAGTAAGTATCATTTCCAGGCTTGTGAACAGTTTGATGAAGCGGCATGTTAGAAGGTAAGTGGTGGCGCTAAGTAAATATGAACAGAAGCGGCAGATGTGAAAGAGGCTAAGCAATGTGCATTCGTCTGTGGCAGTCAGGGAAGCTACATAGATGAACACTGATTTCAAATGTATAGCGGATTTCAATCGACAATTTTTGCGAGATGTTAACAATGCGTTGTCTCCAAATTGTTTAACAAAACGAGAATAAATATCGTAACAAAGTCGCTGCTATATTTGTGGGCCTATGATCTGTTGAACGTATGCTGTCAAGAGCAATTATTATAAATTATGGTCTTTTCAGACTTTGATTCTTCAATTTATGCACACGATGTGCCATTAAGAGCAAAAACATAAATTAATGGCTGGAACATGATGTTTTCCATCTCGGCACATGATTATGATGATTGTTTTGGCGAAGGGTTGATGGTGGTAATGGATAAGTGATATAAAGTTTATGATGATGGTGGTGCTGGCATCAGTGTGGGGAGCAGTAACGCACGCTGCGCTATGAAGCCGGAAACCCGAGTTCGATTACCACTCATCGCCAACACCAGTGACGACAATCTGAACCGGTCCTGGGCCTCCCCTAGGTTGACTCAGTCTAAAATAAGTACCTTACACGCTGTGTAAACATCGGTACTAGGGAGACGAAGGTGGTCGGGTGTGGTGTTGGCCACCCACCCCTCGTGTGCCATGACCGGCCTTCATAGGCGCTTTGCGAATAGCACTTGCCCCAACAGTCTGTTCAGGCTACACGGGGCATCTTTGCCTTTGCTGGCATGGTCGGCGCTGGTCGCGGTGGTATTCTCTCACGTGTGCAAGCCATGTTGACGGCGTCGCTCTCGGCCTTGTAATAGCCGGCCTCGCAGAAGCAGCGTGCCGGTGTCTCCCGTGTCGAGTAGCTGTGCGCAGGGCACAGGGAGCAGCGCTCGTCCCCCGCAGATTCCTTGTAGTAGCCGAGAGGGCAGGCTGCAGAGCAGAGCAGATCGGACACACGCCGTGAACACAACGCAACGGACACATTCGGACGATCGGTCCGTGAACCTTTAAATGCAGCGTAGAGCTATGTAAATTAAAATGTTTTACCTGAATGCCTCTGCACAAAATCAATGTAATTGGTGATGTTTTTTTACGTTGTTATTTTGCCCAGGTTGAAAGGGGCTGGTCCATAGGATTATGTTATAGGACTCACACAAACAATGTCTAATTCTCTTTTTTTACTGCTGTATTCAAGAGAATGCTCTTTCACTAGCCCACGTCAATGCACACACACACACACACAAGACAAAGATCCCTCGTATAGCCTGGACCAAGTGCTGCCAGCCAGCACCTATGAAGGCCAGTGAGCGACACAAAAGTCGGGTGGGTGGCCAGCACCACGCCTGGCTGCCTTTGTCAAGTACTCAGGCTGAGTCGACCTAGGGGAGGACCAGGACGGGTTCGAATAATCGTCACTGGCGATGGCCACGTGCGGGAATAGAACTGAGGTCACCGGGTTCAAAGCGCAGCACGCTAACTGCGCCGCCACTATCCCCCTCACACACAGCGACACACAGATAGTTTGGCTGTTATGTACGAGTTGAATCAGAATACTATTCTATATTGTACTCATTGTGCACGCTGCATCAACATGAATTGGCCATCACTCTGTTCACAAACATAGCAATTTATGAGCATGTAACATGGTTTTTTTTCTTCCTCAGTAGCACAATAATTTAGTTCAATCTACGTTTAATAATATATTCAAGTCATTTAACTGTCTTGAAAAAACAATTCAACTTTTTTTGGAATACGTGCTGTGTATATGGGACCTCACAGATTGCCAAAACTTGGCTTATTATAGTTTAATTTCATTTACACGTTCTGTGGGGAAAGGGGTTAATTGAGCCTTGATATTTCAATTTACATTTTAATTAGGGAGGCATGCAGCATTGCTCAATGCTAGCATTTAATTTTTTACTTTTTTTTATAGATAAAAAACACCATGATTTAAAACGTGTGATTGCAGAATTTCTGTTGGTCATGCTATTGTATTATTATCGTTATTCTGTATTCACGTCTACAGTCTGAGCTCTAAATTTTGATTGTAATGAAACTCAACTTGGCAATGTAAATCATCTGGCAGCAATCCGACGTGTGATCTGGGAACTTGAAAATGACATCAACTATATCCTATCAGTTTGAACTTAGGTTTCTGAACGAAATATTATTTATATAGATGTGCTCATCTTTGGCTAATAGATGTGCTATTTTAGCCAGGGTCAATTTGTTCTCATTTGTTATATGTACAGATAAAACGATAATGTTATTCCAACATAAAATACATATAACCAATAAGCTCATCGAAATATGCGTTGTGATTTCCATTCTTATGGTCTGGCATTGTCATATGTACGTGTTTTTTTTTTCATCAACGTGACGATATTTTACAATGACGGTGATGATATATGATAGATTCACGTTCATGTATGTATGTGTAGCTTCTGTCGCACCAACCGTGCTAATCAGAGGTGTGGGAGAAGGACGACGAACTAAACATAAAAACAGGTGTCATGAAACTAGTTTTCAATTTAGATTGTAGGTGTATTGCTTCCCTGTAATACATTATTTTGCTCAGCCATTCCTATCTACACTTATTTTCCCTATACATTTTAGATATGCTATAAGTTTGCCAGTTTAGCAAGCTGGTCTAATATATATAGCAGGTTAACCAAAATATTGAACCCTTCAAAAATCAATAGACATCACAGAGTCCTGTGGTCTTGATTAATTGATCAATTTGGACATATTCAACACTCTATCATTATTTCACTTCCTAGCAATCATCATTTATATTGCAAGAAAATCTGGTAATAACAAAACAGTCTATTGTCTTCCAAGAGCATGGGGAAAGTGAATCAAACTTAATATGCCTTACTGCGAACATTGATTTTGAAAATAATCTCTTCACATGCGCAGATACAGAGTTAAGTCCGTTCACATTATTTATGATGTGAAGGCCTACTTATTTTGTGACTCCTTGCAGGAAAGTGCTTTTAATCTTGCACAGTTGGCACATTTGCATTGGCAATTACTTCTGCTAAACTAACAATGTCAGGGAAGCCTCCGAGTTATGCTGAGAAAAAAACATTACTTCAGCAAAACATGCAATTTGTCTGCATCAAAGGCAGTGATGGATTAAAAATATATATTTTTTCATTTCCTTAGAGCCATTTATTTAATTTCTACGTTATTGTCATGCTATAAGATGTGAGAGAATATAATTTTGCATTCAAACATTTCGAATAAGACTAAATATTAAGCAAAAGGAGATTGCATTAAAACAAAACATGATGCAGACCTCTTGTCAACTGTCAACTAATCTATCACAACTCACTTAATCCACGCGAGTTGTACGGTCCACACAAAACTCTTGTTTTTCTGATTATTATCCTCATCAGTAGCCCCACTCTTCTTTGTATTATCCACAATCCTTTCATCCGAATAAGTGGAGAATATTTGTGGATAACAGGATCCACCAGATGGGACCCCCCACATTACCCTCACAGAAATGTAACGAACCTTGCGTTTCATTTTCTAGTCACCATTTTCTAACGGGTTTTTTTGTCATTGTTGGCGACAGGCACTTTATAAATCCAAAATTGAATACGTAACTTTGATTGCATGGCACATTGTGTTGCCACCTTCAGTGTCGATGATCACGTGTAATGATGTTTTAATTATGCTGCAATTTTAATTATAGATTTGAAGTTTTCGTGACTGCAAGGATCCATAATCTTTGGTTTTTTCAGTAAAGTCACGTAGGTAAAACATTATAAAAATGAAAACAACTAAATTAAATCACAAATTAAATAAATGTCAATGTTTGCCCTTTGTAACCTCAATGCAATATACACATGCATTTTAGAAATATATCATAGCAATTGGCTGTACGTAGGCATATTGTACGGTATAAATGAAATGTTTACCTATTACTTATCTCATTGATACAGCAATATATTAAGTAAAAATATATAATTTTTACTCTTCTGCCAATAAAAAAAACCGGTTTCAATGTAATTTACAAATGGAATGATTTCCCTGCACGTGTCGTTTCACAGCCGCGATATATATATTTTTGGCCACTTACACAAAAGTCATAATTCAGATTTCACACGTCTAAATTTTATGTCAGGCTGTGACACATTCTCACGGGTGACATCATGACATGGATAATGTTTTATGTCCATAATAAGACGTGTACCCTTTAACTGTGTGCATCCACTATTAAAGGGAGCCCGTGTGTCACTGTGGCCCTGTTGCAAGGGCAGGCAATGCTCTTATCAATAATATAGACCTCCTTTGATGTGCTGCTCCAACTTAAAGTGACGACGGTACACGTCTATATACCCACAAAGAACTTGTGCGCACCTGTGCCCCAGCCATCTGAAGAATGTTTTTGGAGGAAATGTTGCCGAGCCAAAGTTCACTTTAACTGGCGACACCAGACACAGGGCATGATTAAAGCAGAAATGAAAACCTGCAAACATACAATCAGCCCCTTCAATGGAGATGATCCCTCACCCGGTAAACAGCGCGAGGAAGAAAGAAGGTACGTGCTCAGAAAGTTCAGTGAGAGGACAGACTTTGGGCGGCGGGGTAAAATGTCAGCGTTAAGTTACGGCTTCGACAACAGCGGGAAGGGGTCGTGACAGCGGCCGTGGTCTCGGGTTATTGGACGTGTAACACAAGCGCTGTTTAGTATCGCTGCTTCGTCTGATTAAGCTACGATCGCTGAGTTCGGACATGCAAACAGAGGCTCGGTTTTCCTGCTGTTTTGCAAGCTTGTGTGTCATCAGGTGGTAAAAATTTAGACCCGAGTGATCTTACAAATTGAAGAACACTAAGACTGTTTTTTTTTTCACGCATCAATTTACAAATGCAATTTTGATTTCATTTTCATTTCTTGTTGCTGTAAAATTGGTAAATCGATGCTACTTACAGGATAATTTATATTTAAAATGTAGTATTTGCAAAGCAATAACCAGACAAAAAATCAAGCCTTTTGCGAAATAAATTGGATAGTTTATGTACTTAACCTACAACTGATGGCAATGACATGGGGCATTTTAAACTTCAGCCAAAGCTATTGAGGGTGCGAGGGAATAACCATTTCGAGAGTGTCGGTAAAATAAAAGAATAACACAATCTCCATCGTTCATCTTTTATATAAAATAAGCGCAGATTACAGCAATTGGTTTCAAACGAGAGATTGCTTCGCGATTCTTTTAACCGACGCATATACAATTCCACGTCTTTATTTGCTGCCGTGTTTACATATTTCCTACAGGTGGCCTCCACACTGACGTTAAAATCCCCCAAACTGGAATGTCTCACGAGGGACGATCATCCACTCTCTGTTCCTTTGTTTACCCATGTTTTCTTGGGACGTTGCCTTCTCATTACTCACCATTATCTCACCTGCACAACGCAGGTTCCAGCCTTGGAATCCAAATTCCAGGATGGGATGAAAGAGATTGGCAAAAAAAAAAAACACGCCACGGGATTGAGTTACTCAGCATGCCGGGTGGGCCAGTTTCTGTTTGGGTTTTTTCTCTCTCTCTCTCGGCCCGGTCTTCTTTTTTTTCCTTGTTAAAAGCTTTCTTTTGTCTCACTGTTTAAACAGAGTTGCTATGGCAGGGACAGCCATTTGGGTATATTGCATTTAAACGGCCTAAAACTTAAACAATAGTACTACAGTCCGCGGAACAAGTGCGGGCCGTCTCGTCAGTCCGTCACAATGGCAGATGAAGACCCCAGATATGCATCTGTCGCCTGAGCTTAATGTGGCGGAACATTGGGCAGCCCTGCCCAGCGATAGCACTGTTTATTTTCACCGTGGCCGTGTAAGTGGAGTGTTGTGCCTTTGCCCGTGGGTACCCCTGGAACGCGTTTATGCCAACAGAGGGCGATTTCAATACCCTGCTGATCTAAGGAGCTCAAGGAGAGACAGAGTTGTTGATCGCTCAGAGTGGCTGTGTGCACGTGTTCTACGCGAACAACACAACAGGCTTTGGTTTTTTTTCATTGTTCCATCTTCTCCGATTCACCTTTTCCCCACCAAACTCACTCTGTGTATCGGCATCTCTCATTTTCACTTTTCCTATTTCTCACAGCAGAAACATTTCTCGCCGCCCTTGTTTTCTCCTCCGGATTTTCTCTTTCATCGACTGGATGTATGTATATATGTTCAACTTCTTTGGCTCCATACGTAGCCAACCGTGATAACCGGAGGTGCGGGGGGAAGGACAATAAACGAAGCATATGTTTGGGTAGGAAAGGTTGTGCGGTGGTTAGCGCACTGTGTTAAAAAACCCGGTGACCCAGTTCGATTCCCGCTCACGACCAATAATAGTGTATAATGTCTCAACTGTTGCTGGGCCTCCCCTAAATTGACTCAGCCTTAAATAACGACCTGGTGCAATGTGTACAATTACTGGCCACCCTTGCGTGCCATGTCGGCCAGCATAGGTGCTCACTAACAGCACTTGTCCTCACTATCTATTAAGGCTATAGGGGGGTATTTGTCGTTGTTGTTGATACATATACGTATGTGCAAATGTGCAATGCCATTAATTCGAATAGATGAGATCATGCTCTGGCAATGGGTGCTCTATGCAAATGCAATTGACCCCGTAGCCAATAATTAGAATTTAATGCCACGGATTGTATCAAGATCTTACGCCCCACATTCCCACCATCACTGACCTCTGCTAGGACACCGCCAAATGACTTGAGCAATCGAATGTGTGTACGCTGGCAGTTTCAAAGAGAAGGGGTGGGAGGGGGAGGGGGAGGATACAACTACCTAAATAAATAAGCAAAACTAAATTCCCCACGATTATATTGAGGGCCTCTCATGAGTGACTGCGTTCTGTCAACGCACACATTTTCCCAAGGAGAGGAAGTTGAAATGAAGCGGTTTTGAGGGATGGGATGTCCCTTCATTCCTCGCCGACGGTGCAAGTCCTGGACCGAGCCAGGAAGATTAATCTCCGGGGTTACAGCTCCGTGCAACCCACCGTGTCTCCCCGCAACAACAAAAAGACCTCCCTCCACCTTAACGAAATCGTGCTCCGCATTTGATCTCGTCGCTACGGCAACATAATTCGCCCTCTAAAATAAACTTCACAAACGCGATGCCACTGGGTCGGGAGGTTCATGGAAGGCATGGACAAGGAGGGGGAAGGAGGGGGGCATGGCGTTAGGGGGGGGGGGGAGGGGGAGGCCACAATTTGTTTGGGACAGAGGAGTAGGGGGTTCACGGGAAACCTAGAAGAGGTTTAACACAGCCTCCTTTGTATTCGTCAGTCCAAACCCATGATTAAGATATCACTTGTGCAATTGTTTGGAATCGCCGGGCAATTAGACCGCAGCTGATCCAGTGCCTGACGTTTCCCTTGTAAAATCCCCCAGCCCTGGCTGAAGAGGCAATTTTTGCATCTGAGTACCATCAATTAGCTTCTGAATAGCAGTGGCAGTTATTTGAAAGTTGAGAAAGTGCCACTAATTTATGGGTAATGTATAAATAAATATATTTTTCTTCCTGATGACGAACGCTTGAGATTGAAACGTCGTTTTTTAAAATTATTTTTTGTTATTTTATTTGAACCTATCTACGTAACTTTACCGAAAGACCCAAATAATATGAATTCCTGCGGTCACGAAAGCTTTAATTCAAGAAATATATTTGCTTAGGTTTGTGCCCTGCGAAGCTATAATTGGGGCTGTTTTTAGCTGTTTTATAGTATGAAATAAATCCCATAAGAATAATAATACTACATTTATTGGTATGGATCTTAGTATGTACGTTTATGTGTGGAAAGCGAAATTGGGTTTAAAATATTTTACGCAAATTATGTTAAAAAAAAAGTTTTCTTAACTGAAAAATAAAATCCTGGATATATTTTATGATTTTACAAAAAATATATTCCCGCTGTTTTCATGCAAATAGTTTTATTTAATCTCACCGGAGAAAATGTAAGTATTGCTTTACAATTTGCGCGTAGCTATTATACACATGCGATGGTTATCAATGTGCCACCCTTCATAAGTCGTCACTAACCATACTCTCCTCAACAGTCTATACTGGACAGACATATAACTAAAATAACGAACCAAAACTAGATTTTAACAGCGCCATTTATACGAGGCCCCATGGTGCCTGACATAAACTAACCCAACCCTTCACAAATTTACATTTTTAATACATATAAAATGAATAAGAATTAAAACAACCTTAAAAGCACATAACCTACATGGACAAGTATGAAAGTGAAGATAAATGTGTTTTAAGATGGAACCTAAGAGACTCCACTGATTGAGGGTCCCTCATACTCTGGGAAACGGCGCTGTTCCACAGATGCCCTAGGCGTTTGGCTGCTGCTGAAGGCTCCATTATCACAGTTTTGTCCTGGGCACACTCAGGTGCTCGGATTCTGTGGACCAAATTCGACAGCACTTTAAAGGGAATCTTTGTCCTGTGAAGTAAGAGTAGCCCGTACACTGTATCGACGTGTGCGAAATGCACAATGTGCTTTTCATAATTGGGCCTTCTTTGTCGTGCTGTGGGCAAGGGTACGAGAGTTGAATGCAGAAATTTGGAGTGGAACATTGGAATGAAACTCCCTGGAGCCAATTTTAAAGAATGTTCTAGTTCACGATTGTGCCGGAAATGTATGCTACAAAGTTCTTAATACATCGCAATAACCAGCCGCATGTTTACGCACAACCGTGCAGGTGTGTTACGGCACATAGAATGGAGTGGTGGCACAGTGGTTAGCATGCAGCGCTAACTGAACCTGGAACCCCAGTTTTCCCAGTCACGACTAACAGCATTGTCAAGTGAAATCAGAACTGGTATTGCAACCAGTTATCAAGTTTTATCAATATATAGCATTCATTTTAATGCAATAAATTATTTCAGGAGTAGAGCGGTAGTGCAGTGATTGTGCTATGAACCCGATCACCTGGGTTAAATTTCCAGCCAATGTTAACATGAGTGGTCAAACTAATCCTGGGTGCAACGTTCACCAACCTGCTATGACCAGCCTGGCAAAGTATGTAATCAAAATCATGATTTACATACCGTGGGGAGGCCTTCATCCAAAGGTGGATTGAGAAAGGCTGAATTTTTTTTTATATTATTATCAGGGGCATTAGAGCACACGTGTGCAAGTGAGCATGCAGGTGTGTGCAGGTGGCTTCTTTGATAATTGCCCTGTGTGACTCGTCAGCAACGCAGGCATGACAAAGTCTGGCAATTGGTGGTTTGAAGTCCAATTGCTCCCTGGTGAAAGAGTTGGTGACAAGTTAGCTTGAAAGGCAGGGGGGACTTCAAGCTGTCCCATTCATTCTCAGACATGAAACTTCACGTGGCACTCTTGGCAAGAATATGACTCCCGTGTGCCACTGTGATGACAACATAAATCACATTAATGGCTCGCTCTAAGTCATATTCCACAAAACAAACAGGCCTTCCTTGGAGATAAGTGGTTAGTGGGGTGTAATGAAACTGGGAATGAATAAAACAGTGGGTAAAATACTACAGATACTTTTAATTGGCTTTCGCATTATAAATTGAATTGATTTGGTAATGTGCGTGAATGGCGATAATAAAAGGGTAGTTTCCATGTTTGTATCATCATATACACAGACTTGTTAAATCGATCAACTATAGAGCTTTCCTCACCCGCTTGTAACTGATGTTTGTTCTAATTGTAATAGTAAAACAAGTATATTTTAAGTGTAATCATACACATGAGGAGCAGTAAAAGTTTTGAAAATGGAATAATGCATTATAGTGACGTACAGCTAATAGTTTATTTGCTTTTAACTTTGTTGGCACTGTTTTTGAAAAACTTTAAATCTTAAACTTGTTGAAGACTTTGCATATTATTCGTATTCTAACTATAATTGTGTATAACTTAACAAAATGGGTGCCCGTTCGTTTCAATATGTATAATGACAGCACTGTGCTTAACGCTTTTGCTGTTATTCGTTTTTTGGATGTGTACTGGATAATTATTCTTCCCCACCAAACCCACCTCCTACCCCTAAAGCCGTTCAATGAACTGGTATGATTCAGGGTCGTGGTTCAATTATTATTTTTGTCCACTGTTTACCATTTCTGTTCGTAGAGTTTTTCAACGGTTTGTGAGTCTATTTTTGTTTTGTTCACTCTGTTTGGCCAAACATAGCCTCATACTACAATTTGTAGAAGTGTTACATGTTAAATTAGTTCATGCACAATTTCAATACATGTAGTGAATTTGTATGTATAGATCAGGGGTCGGCAACCAAAATAACAAGAAGAGCCATTTCTTTCCAATTCGGTACAAAATTCAGTATTTCAAGAGCCGCAATGCATCTGAGTACATACTGTACATACGTACATATCGTCAAGAAGCAGCCCGTAAAGAGCCGCATGCGGCTCCGGAGCCGTAGGTTGCCGACCCCTGGTATAGATGGTTACATGTCATCATTAGTTAGATCCCAGACAAAGAAACGTGTATTGATACTCATGCTGTGTAGTAGCTCTTGACAAATCTGGCGTTTACAGTTTTTAGCCCAGTCACCTTTGTGGCATCAACTCTCAGAAGCCTCCTCAGTAACGATCGTGAATTGGAAAACATCTCTCAGATATTTTTATGAGATACTCCAGAAACTGAGTGATAAGCATAATTAATATACGTGGCTTTTTGTGGATAAAGTAGGACAGTGTCACTGTTGTTTGGGTGCTCGTCACTGCAAAGGTCACGGAAATTCAAATCATATTTTAAATGATTACAGTCTCAAGTGTAATTTGTCTGCATTACTTGTTCACAACCACAGGGCATATTTAGAGAAAGAACGCTTCTTTAACAAGGTTGAGAACAAATTAGGCATGAACTAACAGTCGTGTAAAATTACCTGAATCATGACAATCGTGTTTTAAACACTATATTCTTATATTCTTTGATAGGTTGCCAAGTGAAATACCATGAACTAGCCAGGAAACAATAATCCCTAAATGTCATCATCTAATGACTTGACATTTGAGTTAATTATTAAATAAATTATAATATTCCAACTTTCGGTATTGAATTGGGCCTACCCTTTTGTTATGTGACCTCAATTATCCATTGCAAAAAAAATGCTGAAGTTCAACCTCTAGCACAGTGCCCACACCACTACAAGCTCATGGACCTTTGTTTCCGAGGGCCGTTTGGCCTACACAGCCACACTACATCAGGGCTCACCCACATTTTACCCCGCCGCACGTACACAAGTCATGATCCACGTGTCGACTTCTGGTCGTGTCCCCTTATTTAGCTGATGATTTGAAAGCCTTAATTGCAAAAGGGGAAAAGGAACCCACCCCCCAGGGGCTTTGAATATAAAAATATAAAATGTATTACATCGAATAAGAAGCGTCAAACAAGCCGTGTCACCTTGTGATATGGTGTTTCAATGAAAAACAGTGTCACAGCTAGACTTTGGTTGCTATCCAAAGGTTAAGCAATTTGACTCCAACACATGCCACTATCCCTTAGTCTCAGCTTTAACTCTTAACCCTGGCCTCATCCATAACTCTAACCCCTAGCTATAAACCATATCCTGAATAATATTAACTTTCTCTAACTCCTAACTCATAACTATAACATAGAAACAGAACCTTAACACCGAAAGAATAGCTCTACGAGTCTGGATTCTTAGTCTATATAGATCTCAAAGGCTGGGCAAGGTTGAGACTGAATCGCGCATGGTGGGTGACCACCATGCGTGACAGGCAGGTGCAATGGGCAGTGTGTGTGTGTGTGGGGCACATGGTGTCAGTTCGAGTCGGAAGCTCCCCCAACTATCCAAATACTGTATAGGGACTCCTCTTTAACACGTAGGCTTTCGCGACCAATAGTATTCATAATAAACGTTTTTGGGTTTAGATCGCGTTATTTATAAATGTGTCGTAACCCTCCACCACCCGACACGGCCAATCAGCAAAAAAGTGTCACGTTGACAAAAGACAAATAGTTCACTACTTTAGCCCACCAGTGTGTTGAAGCGTGAATCCACAACATTTACAGTTTTTGAGTACGACGTTTCGCTGGTAATTACATCCAGCATCATCGGGCAATTCGCTTCAACACACCGGTGGGCTAAAGCAGTGAACTATTTGTATTTTGTCAACGTGACAATTTTTTACTGATTGGCCGTGTCGGGTGGTGGAGGGTTACGACACATTTATAAATAACGCGATCTAACCCCAAAACGTTTATTATGAATGGAGGGACTTCTCTACTTACGACTGTTCGACTTACGAACTTTCAGAGAATACGAACAAACCTGTTCGTATGTCCAGTTGCCTATTCGGGCCATAAGTCGTAAGTTCAACCGCGACGCAATAGATGGCGGTGGTGGCATCTACATCTACAGGAGATTATACAACTTTTAAAGGCATTCCCCGTACTTCGTGTACATGGCGTACAGCATGTTTAGAATCGACAGGACTAAAGTTGGACTTACGAACAAATCGACTTACGAACAGACCTCTGGAACCTAACTCGTTCGTAAGTAGAGGAATCCTTGGACTCATCAGGATGCTATTAACTGCATCCCCAGCCAAGACAGCTCATCAGAGGCTCGATGCTTTCCCAAGCGGAGTAACATTCAGGCCTCGCCCTCCTATCCTCTCACCATATCTGTCAACGCCTTATCAGTGCCCAACTTATTACAGACCAATTCAGACCTCATTGGTCACCCCGTTCCCCTACAAACCTCAACGTTCATCCTACAAAGTCCCATTACAAGGGAGAAACACAAACAAATAGACAAAAACAATGTTGAAACGGCTGTACGCCCTATGGAGCTGAAAACTCAATTTCCCTGCACAAGAATACGGCTAAACCGTATGGGTTAACAGTGATGTCTCACCCACTGATTTTGGCGGGAAACTAATCTCAGTTTGACAGAAGCCATGTTGCCAAGCAGTGAGGCAAGTGAGAAATGGGCTAAAGTAAAAGTGTTACTTCTGGTGTAAAGGTACTTTGCTATAAGGTAGGGAATAGCAGGGTAAGGTTACAACTTCTACGGATAGAGTTATGCGATTAAGAATTGAACACAACTCTGTAGCATTCTGAGGTAAATCTTGAAAAAAAAATACGGATTTAAGTCGCAAATGTCAACATTCATAGTTACATAGTTTAAGTTATTTTCAAAATTCGTTTGTAAGTGTGACTAGAATCAAAAATAGATGTGATAGGTAAAAATGCTGTTTTGACATTATTAATGACATAAATAAATACAGCATTTAAAGCTGTGAAAGTCTATAAAAGCACACGACATATTTTAACTGTATATTTAAGCATTCAGAATAACATTCTTAAGTAGCTTACATGATTTTGAAAAAATTCGTTTGCAAGTTTGCATATGGTTACAAGCAAATATGACAGGGAAATATGCTGTAATTAGCGTTTTGAAGGAAACAATTAATTATCTTAAGGAGGCAAACGAGCATAAAGCATAATAATCCTTTACCAATTATATGATAATAGTATAATAAACCATTTAAGTTGAATAAATTAGATCAGACCAGAAACGAATTTGTTAAATGTTTATTTTATTAAAAGTGACTGCTGTATTCATTCACATTATTAATGAGTCCATGAGAGTACCGGTAAAAATAGTTTTTAAGGAACCTTGCTAGAAAAAAAATTGTGGTACTGTTTGTTAGCTGTTGCATCAAATAATCCAGTGCTGTAGTTTTTGCCAAAGAGTTTATTTGATGTGAAGTTAGTGTTATACTGTTCAATATTTTTAAATGCGTTAATTACTGTTGAATGCCCGTAATTATATTGTTGATATTTACGTGAAACCGTACGTGGATAGAAGAACCATCCTCAGATTGACAGCAGCGATATTGTCAAGCCGGTGAGGCAGTGAGAAACGGGCTCAAGTAAAAGTCGATTAAAAAAAAACTCACCTGCAAAGAAGTCTCCACGTTCATTGCTGTGCGCCCGTTGACATCTGAATTCCCCTGATTTTCTTTACTTTTAAACAATTGAATGTGCAGCCACCGAACTGAACATACGCTCGACAGATCGGAAGTCCTGCATGTACACCAGAGGGCAGTGCGACAAAACCAATTGCCCCGCATCCCGCCTCACCTTCACCAACATCACAGGTACCACTGCCGAGCACGATGACAAATGTCCAAATGTGTCGCAGCCCGCAAGGCGATGGGAGGCCCTCACCCAGCCAGCAGCCATGGATTGACAATGCCGGCCGTACATTATTGTTGTAATTACTGGCGAAACGTCGTACTCAGATTGTAAATGTTGTGGCTTTGCTCTCCAACACACCGGTGTTGCTGTACTAGTGACACGTTCTGTTTTACGTGACAAACCTTACTAATTGGCTGTGTCGGGTGGTGGCGGGTTTAACGACACATTTATATATTTAAGCGATCTAACCCAAAAAACCTCTATTATGGATTATACTGGTCGCGAAAGTGTTAAACCTATAATCTGCCAATCGCTGTCTCACATTGTGCCAATAGGCACCGCAGTCGCAACGCGGTGCCAATCGGCACGGCGCCCCAATGAAGAACCGTCCGGCACGCGGAGCGGGGCCGCAGCGGCGACGACGTGACACCGACGCCTCACCTTTGCAGATGCTGCCGATGGCCTCGTAGCCCGGGCGGCACACGCACTGCCCGATGGGCACGAGCCACTCGCCGTCCGTGCTGCAGTGCATCCTGGGGTCGCCGCTGGCCACCGCGTTGCGCACGCACGAGCCGCGCACCTCGACGAGCGAGGACGAGTCGGTGCCCGTCACCGTGTCGGGGAAGGAGGCGAATTCCCGCACCACCGCCGGGCACTTCTTGTAGTAGACACGCACGGACACGAGCGCCACGCACGCGCCCACATCCTGGAAGGCCATGAAGAAGCCCTTGCGGCTAAGGAGGCCGATCTCGCGCACCTCCGTGTTGAGCTTGAGCACGCGGTCGCCCACGTCGACGTGCGTGAAGCTCTCGTCGGCCGCGATGGTGTCGATCTTGGAGTAGAGCCCCTCCTGGAGCTCGGGCTCCTCGTCCGAGTCGGTCTCGCGCACCAACAGGTTGAACGTCTCCTTGCAGGTGCGCGACACGCCTGGGATGCTGTTGCAGTCGCGCAGCGTGAACTTGAGCTCCACGTAGGCGCGCTGCGCCCCGTCGCGACGGATCCAGTGAGTGCGCAGCCAGTTGTTCTGATTCTGCTTCATGACGTTGCACACCTGGTAGAAGCGGTCCGGCATATTCTGGTCTCCGATGCCGCTAATCTCTTCCCACTGGAAGTGAGAAGGCGCCCGCGGAGTGGAAAGGGAAAACGGCGCAGAATGAGTGATTGTCATCACTGTATTTCAAATTCATTTCTTTATAACTGCTTTGTGTATTTCGTTTGTTCTTCCCCCGCACCTGCGATTAGCACGGATGACGATGTACGGTGCGAAAGAAGTTCAACGTACATACACACACACATACATCGTTATCATCAGCCATGTTCACTTGCCGCTGATGTTAGCCGTGGCCAGGGTTTGCACTCGGGTCGCCGGGTTCATAGCGCCTGGCGCTAACCACTGTCCCACCACTCACCATTGATGCTAGGAAGCCAACTTTTTTTAGTTTTGTATGCGGAAACAGTATACAGTTTACTGTGTCTATCATCATCAACAGCCACATCAGTTGTCATCTATCCACTGGATGATAGCCTCTCATCGTCCTCTAATGCAACAATGCACCCAGCACATGCCCGTGCTGGGTGCATTGACGCCCTCTTGGACACATTCTCTCATTTGGCTGCAACTCACATTGTTGTTATTCACGCCAGCCATAATCCCTTCTAACGACGTCTTACGCCCAAGCTCACTTTCTCTCCTTACCAGTGGAAAACGATAACCTCTGTACCGTTCTCTAATCTGCACGCTCCTCACTGACCAATACTAACCTGAATTAATATCTGGCCGCAATTGGTCAGCGCATCGTACGACTTGCCTCGGTGTTCGCCTGGCTTCCAATTACGCCGTTTTAATCTCGACGCATTTCCGAATGACGATTGGATCGTGTAATTTTGAGCACAAAAGGGCGGACATGTAGTTAAGCAGCTCTAAAATTGCTAATTTAACATGGTGCGTATGATACCGTTGGGCCCATTGTAGTCAAGCCGCGATAGGGGCAGAGCGTTTGAAAGGAAACCCCAAGGTAGGACTTAATTGGAAATCTCTCCTGCACATTTGTTAGCAGGTAAGTGAGCAGACTGTTAACGCAGAACACATGTCTGACAAAAGAAAATTAGATTCCAAATGCATTGAAAGAGGTCACTCAAACAAAGATCCGAGTCGCAGTCACAACAATGAGAAGACGTGTTCGACCTTCAAAAAGTTTGACGCGCTCAGGACGTTCTCGGATTCCATTACATACCACGGTTAATACATTTCATCGCGTATATCATCGTGAACTATCCGTTGCTGGATGAATTAAATTGCTCATCATGGCTAACGTTATTTTTCGGCGAATGACATCTGAACCGGCCCAGTACCCCGCACACCTTTTCCCTAACCTGCATCGACTAGCTGGGTGAAGTATGGTCAAATCACACTGTGTGGGGGAGGGAGGCTGTCATCGAGCAGTGGAATGACAATTGGCTGTACCCGGTGTGTTATTTTTATCGTGTATATTCATACTAAACCGAGGCGAGCAATGTGGATATAAATAATCCTGAATCATGTATGTAACAAGGGAATACATTGTAGAATGTAAATATCATCTGTGGAAACACGATGAGGCATTGATACAGCAGTGCATATATCAGATATGATGAAGATGGTTTTAAATATATATTATGCGTTTGGCATGTAATGTTATATAATGCCCATTATGTTCATAAAAATGTTCAATTTGCTTTAATAGGACGACAAAGTGCCGCGTTGAAAACTCAAAGGGAATGCCCTTTTGAAGGACGACAGGATTGAATGTATCCCGCCTAGTGGTCTCTCGTGCAGTGCGGCGCCATGAAAAGTATTCTTTAAAAACACACACACACATGAAACATTAAGCATAAAGATCTCTCAGTGATAAGTGATTTGCGATCATTTGACAAAAGGTTTACCACCAATAGCTTCAAACGCAAAGTACAGGCGATGATGAAAGCCGCGTCATGGCTGTTTCGCAAATGAACACGGGACAATTTCCATATTTTTCCCCGTCTCGCTAAGCAACTGATGCCCCTCCTATTACCGCGCGTTTGACGGTGGGCTCAGAGCAGCGTGTGTTGTGTACATGTCTGAGTTGCACACGGGATGTGTTGGGAAGTGATGGCTACTGGGAAATTGTGGTTCCCAGTGATCACATTTTGTTGCTTTATTGCAGCGACTCAAACACTAAATCGCTGTGGGTGCTTCTTTTACTCGTGTTAATGGTTCATTTTGGAATTCTGTCTGCTAAAATTGTGTTTGTGCATAAGGTGTGAACAGTAATATTATTGAAAATAATTTGACCTTTTTGGCCTCGGTCTGTAAATAAGCTTAAATATTCGATCTTAAGTTTCATGGCCAAAGTATAAATCACTCAATTTATCCTAAACTAATTAATTTGTATGCAAAAAAAGTACATCCACATCTCATCTGATTGAGTGATGCTTTACTCTGAAACTTTACAACAGAGCCACATATTAGATAGTGTAACTATTACGGTATTTACTATCACAGAGCTCCCCTTGGTATGCGAAATGTCCTTTAACAAATTAACTCCCGTTGCTGCACATGTCTTGACAATGACACTGAGAGCTGAATGTGAAAATTACAGGAATTCAAATGTGATTTCGCTCAATCACCCAGTGTCTGTAGCACACCGGCAATGGTTGAATGCTCTTCAGCCCAATACGCGATACTTTAATGGTGTTCTAATCTAAGCTGAGCTTCTGCCAGTAAGGGAATGACAGGTGGAGACGGGGAAATTGCGATGACTTTTGACAACAAAGCAAGGTCATATGGCGTCAGTTACTTGGCAGAAATGTGTCCACAATATGTTAATGTGATACGTATGTTTATAAGTTGGGCAAATAGTTCTTAAGCTCATGAACGTACAAATGCATGTGCTTGCTAGCTATTAAGCAAATACACATTGTGTTATTTAGTTCAATATGTTTATAGCTAAAAGCAATAGGACCAAATGTTACACATTAACCTTCAACACTGAAGTTAACAAGCAAATCCGAACATTTATTTATGTTTACAGCTACTGCACTGCAATATTCCACATGGTAATGAACAAAATAGATAAAACATGTTAGAGCCCCCCCCCCACCACACATCTCTGCAAATAGCTGGGGAATAACACTGAGAAAATATCGAGATTGCCACTCGAGGCTTATAAAATGCAAGCAATAAGTAAAGTTCCCTGTAACAATGGTACTTTTCAATACTCACCGCAGTATATATGTTTTCCCTCGTGTGAAAAGGCTGCCCTCTGATTTCTGGTGATCGTACTATTGAATGTTCCTTGGCACATACACGTGTGCCACAAATCGGCTTTGCTAAACATTACGTGTGTTCAACGTCGGTTTGCTTGCCGTATGCTTTGACCATCGAAATGAACGTCATCACAATGTGTATTCGTGCAAGAGGGCCAGCATAACGCCTTCGCACGAAACAGTTGTGAATAATTTAACGTTGCTCCAGAGTTGTTTGGAACCGACAGGAAAGGGCCTGCTTTACCGATCGAATACAAACTAAGTGCGCATGGTACGGTACTTCCATTGTCAGACACGTTAATGCAGACACTCGGTCTACACGCAACCTCCACGTTTTCTTTAAGGTTCCCTAGAATCGGCCTGCGTGCGTGTGAATCCGTGCCGTGCGTTGTTAACTTATTTTGGGAAGCACACACACCCTGTTGTTTCCGAGCTTCTGACGTGAAATGAATAATTCAGAGATCAAGCGCACAATGACCTTACAAGCCAATATTGTTGTGCGAGCACACTTATGGTATATTACATAACCCGATAGTTGTGTGTGTGGGCTGAGAAACCCGTAAATGTCAGCTGTAATGTCCCACAGCGGAGCACACTTTACAGCTACCGATCCATTATTCTGCACAGTCACAGGCCCCGGAAATTCATATATATTCAACTTCTTTTCATGACTCAATCTCCCTACACTCCCCTCTCTCCTAACACCTATGGCTACCTATGGCACTCACCTCCCACATGCAATGACACATATTTAACACAATGATTTTAGTACAATGGCGTCAACGTTGTTCGGTGTGGATTAAAAATAAAATCTCACTGAGCAAAACAAACGCAGGCAATTATTTCACACGATTTTTTTTCAGGGTGTGCATCATTACTGCATCAAGGGAGTAGTTATTTTAACTACCTGAATCACTTTGGGGAAAAAAATGTCAATTTAAAATGCCAAAAAGAAGTTGCGTGGCTAAGATATGAAATTTGTCTAGACACTTGTCATTTTCAATATTTCCACCCCTTCCATATGTGTGACATCGTAATATATGACATGAATTATATATAAATGTGGTCCTTTGAAAGAGCTTAAAAACAATTTTAACATAAAGTATTTTTCCCACTTTTCGCTGACCAGATTTACTACATGTACGGTATGCATAAAAATACGCCAACAAGTATTGAGTGATGAATATAAATCAATTTGATGTGTTTGCAATTTACTGGCAATTCCCAATCAACATGATGGACACCAATGACAATTCGCTAGTTTACAAAGACAAATGTCCCCCCCCCGTGTAACCTTTAACAGACTGTTGGGGCAAGTGCTGATTAGCGACCACAATCCTCATGATGTGCACTCTGCATCATAAAATAATGTGTGACTTCAACGCCTTAATTGTGTTTCAGGTAGCATTAGCGGCATGCGACCTTCTGTGAAGGTAAGTCGCAGAAGAGTGCATCAAGTTTTAGGATCTTAAGTAGCTTACGCTTGGCTTTTAAGCGTTATCGTCGAGTACAAAAAATTATCTCGAATGCAGCCAAGATGACTCTTAGATACTCTTATCAGTTCTCTCTTCTGCACGATTGACTGCAGCAAGGAGCGATATTGCATGTGCATTGCGCATCCACCCCAATGCAGGTGTTCGTGACAGGCAGAGGACCTACTAATGCGGCTTTAATAGGAGTGTCAATTCCCATGCCACCAATATTCACTTACCCTTATTAAAGAGTCAAATTGGTGTCGTAAATGAGAGTCCTCTAAGGTTTCACTCATTTGGCCATTAATTCGCAAAAAATTTGTAATTTTTCTTCCAAACGATTACATTATGCACACTAACCGGTAATTTAAGATAAGCTTCATATGAATCACATGCCATCGGTGCTATCAAAAGATGATTGTAGGATGTGGAATGCATTACGAATGCACGTCAAGCGTGTGTTGTACAGCGCGCGTAATAGCCACCATCAATGTCCAATATAACACGAAATCCCAGAGCACATGTTTTAATTAGCTGTGGTTTTATCCGACCGTAATCGCGTAACATTCAAAATAGCAAAAAGGAAAACCAGTTACCCTACACCAGCTAAGCATTCCTACTCGGGCAGGGTCACTCTAGAATGGTGAGAGGCTGATGGCCGAGCACTGTGCACATACTCCTGCTTGTGAATGTGCCAGTGTGCATGCTTCATGCCTGCGGGGTAGTTAGTCTTGAGCGAGAGGCAATGTGTTTCAAGGATATTATATACTGTATGAGAAGCCTTAAATGACTGAATAAATAAGACGTCCCTTCCTGGCATGTGCTTTGTTGTCATTTAGTTTGGCTCCAGACCCTGATACCACCCCACCATGAAAGCGCGATCCATCTCATTCGGTCCAGCAATCATCTCAAATCATTGTGAAATTTGATTAATTAATACCCTTATTTTGTGCTAACTTGGTTAAGCGCTGTATTCAGAGGATAACCACGCAGTACTGTAGAGTGGAGACCACACGTTGTTGCATGCTAAATTAATTTGTTCAAGTCAATTCCAGCACGATATTTTTTTAATTAACCCACTCCTCCAGGGAATGCAGTTAGACACTCAGGAAAAGCATGTATTTTCAGTAATCCCAAACAGACATTTCTGCTTTAACAAATCCAATCTGTGAAATTATGTACATCTGTGAGAAGGAGCTTCGTACATCATCGGATTTCTCCAGTCTCAATAAAGATTCTGATTCTTAAATCAAAGGCAGTTTGTATACCGCACAGAGAAAAACATGCTCTGAGTATTTCCATCAAAATCTAGGCATTGGTTATTTTGTAACTATGGCCGACTGATGAGGGCTGAGAGGACAAATCCTCTTCGAGTGTGTTGTGCATCAGAATTGCTTTTTAGAAAATGCTGTGCTGTCATCTTTCCCCCATAATCAGATGAAATGTTGCTGACTATATACAGGGTGTCCGTAATGAGTCGTGGTGTGCTACACACACACACACTAGAATCCTGGCAACCCGGTTTATATTCATGACAATAACACTGCCATTTATTTAACCAGGAAAGGCCCCTCGAGTCTCCCTCCAGTAGTTTTGCATTGGGCTGTTCAGCCAATTCCATTAATGAGCGTTCGTTCGATTCCTGGCAATACACAACACTATTAGCAGCTAATAATCTGAACCTAACCTTGGCCTCTACTCATCCCGAAATGAGTATCAATGGGAAAACAAAGGCGGCCGGGCACAATTGTGCACTGCACTGGGGGGCTTAGTATGAGCTCGCTAATAGCACTTCGCCTTGTCAATCCCCTAGGCCTCCAGCAGGGATCTTTGTCTTACCATCCACACGCTGGCGGTGTGGGCGTGCCCATCTGCCTCGTTTGGGCTGCTCGCTCTGCGTGAACGTCACCACCGGCTTCGTCCGCTGTAGCCGATGCGTGCGATACGCGCGCGCGTCCGTGTCGCGCGCGTGACGGACGCGCGCGTGCGCGTGGATGGGGGAGCGGTGGCGCAGTGGGTGAGCGCGCCGCGCTACCCACGACCCAGGTTCGATTCCCGCTCACGACCAATAACAACAGGGGGCGGTTATTTGACGCGGTCCTGAGCCTCCCCTCGGTCGACTCAGCCCCAAATTAGTACTCGGCGCAATGTGTAAACGTCGCCAGTAGGGAGACAAAGGCGGCCTGGTGTGGTGTTGGCCACCCACCGTTTCGGCCTTCATAGGCAGCAGCACTTGCTCCCAAAAAAAATGTTAGGGCTATAAGGGGGATCTTCGTATCCGATTAACCAGCCTTGGGTCTCCCCTAGGTCGACGCGGCCTTAAATTGAGTCGGTACGGTATCTAAACATCAGCGCAAGGGAGACAAAGGCGGCCGCGCCTTCATAGGTGTTCGCTAACAGCCAGCTTAGGCTACACAGGGGATCGTTGTCTGTGTCCCGTGCGCGTGCGTCCGTGTGTCCGTGCGCGTGTGTCGGGCAGGTGCTGCGCAGTGACGCCCACTGCTCTCCGTGGTGCGGCGGGGGTCAGTGACTCACCCCTGTGGGAGGAAACGCTCGCCAGCCCATCTCGCCCTGGATGCCCATCGTGTTGAGCAGATCCACTGTTACAGGAGCGGTGGAGGGGGCGGTTGAGAGGGGGGGGGCGGTGGTTGTTGTTGCGGTGATGGGAGAGGAGAAGAGGGTGGAGAGATTTGGACAAGTGAGATACTGTGCACTTTTTTGTACCAACAAAAATACAGAAAATTACCAAATATCACACGTGACATTTACAATTAATCAACAATACATTTCTGGAGGTGCCATCTTGAACCATGTTAATGGCTGATTAAATTAAACCACGTAATCTTCTTCGTCGTATCTCCTGTCCAACCTCTATGGTATTTTGCCAATATTCTGCACAGGCCAACGCTTGTGGTGTTGGCATTGATAAAATTCGAGGAGTGCATTGTGGTGCTGCAGGACATCTCAGGAGATGATCCATGGTTTGCTTCTCCTGACAAGCACAACCACGTAATGACGCATTGACTGACGTCCTGTCCTTCATGTAGCCAAGTGAGAACACAAAGAGATTCGTTTTACTATAAACAAGGGAGGCCAGACCTCGGAGTAGCACGTGTTTTTAGAAAGGCACACAAAGGGGTTAATGTAGCAATTGTCAATGGGTTAGGCCTATTTAATATCCACTTGGCAGAAAATTGTCAATATGTATTATTGTTACCATAATATAAAATTACACTTATAAAGTTAATTTCTACGACTCTAGTAGGCATAGCACTTTGATAATACATCACAATATTGTCGTTCCCACGAGCCTATAATGCAACCATCATCTATTTTTTAGACTGACCCAGTGGTGAATGTTCCAATTGCTGGGCAAGTTTATTCAGCTTCACCAAGCGTGGATGTGAATGTTGTGTCTGGCTCGGACTACTTTCACGGCGTGCGCGTTCTGAAGGCGAGAGTGTGAGTGGGGCATTGTGAGGCACCATCAGCGAGAGCTGGCACGCAGAACACACGAACACATGGAAGGATGGCGATTTGTCTTGGTTTCTTCACCCATCGTGTAATTTGATAAATTCACCACTGAACTCAATCATGATTTCTTATTCGGGGAAAGACATTTTCCCCGTGCACTCCAGTTCTGTCCCACGCACCAAAAAGGCGGGGATGGAATTGTCCAAACATCCCAATGCTAACGCCTTCCTGAAAAAAAGTCTTGTAACTGCGAGTTTGTTGTTGCTTTTTTTTTCTCCTGAATAGTGCATTATATTGCGTACACTCATTGTTATTTAACAACGTAATAAAACGTCCAACTTTCGTGGCTTAACGCGCAGTGAAAACCAGCGAATAAAAACGTACCATAACCCGTTTTCAGATAATAAAAAAAAAATCAGTTCATCATATTCGGAGGTGTTCGTGAATGTGCACAGATGTGTTGTTTACGGGGCCGTGACTCGAGTGCGTGGCGTGCACATTAATAAAAAAAAAATGACCACATTTACAATTGCAAACACACGGGATCAACCACCACCCGAAGCTTTCAATACGAACGAAACCTCTTTCGTTCTGCGCGCCGTGATTAACAATATGTGTAAGCGAACGAGGAACATCTGCGCAAAAAAAGAATTAAAAAAATAACGAATGAAAGCGGCAGGTAAGTGGGTGCAAAAAAATCCACACGCCCGCACACACACCCGCGTGCGCTTTGGGTTCAAAATCGTATGACATCTGAAGGTCTTGTTCGTAATATGTACAAGATAATGGGCCGTTTGACGCGATAATACCACGAGAAATGTATACGCTATAATTTCAGCCCTCGACACAAAGAACAAAGCGGAAAAATGTTAGTAGGCACGTATCCGGAGGAATAATAGTCATGCCAAAATGACATTTGCAGAATACTCTTACCACAGCCAACGCGAATCCTGTAAAACATCCAATTCTACATTTGGCGAGCCGTATTTTTAGCTTCACAATGCACAAAGCTGCAAGCATTTGATCGTATGCGCACGTCCATTGTAGCCTTAGAGTACGCTTCCAGGACAATGCTGAGTGTAGATCAAACGAGGACAATATCTCGCGTGCAACGGTAAATGGCATTTCGATTATTAGTCGTTGACTTTCTTCTCGCGAGCGTCAACGAGAATGCGCGTAGCTTGACCACGTCGTCGTATTGTTTGCGCCTACACGTCCATTAGGAAGAGCGGACGCGCTTCTTCACGGTGCTCAAACGCGCTCGGCTCAGATTGAGCCCGAGAAGTAAAAACGATCTCACGAAGTGGCGCCGATGCCTTCGAGAACACCACCCCCCATAGCCTCCTCGCCGGGAGGCTCGCGAAACGCACGCCGCCAAAGTTGGATGCGATTACGCGAAACGATGTGCGGGGATTCATACTCTTAGTTCTTTCGGTAAAGTCACGTAGTTAAAAAAATGAAATAAAAATTAATAAAAAAAATTAAACAATAAAATCACGACGTTTCGGAGGCAACACAAGCCTCCGTCATCAGGTGGGACCGTCACAGCCAGATTTGCTGCATCAAGTGAGGGGATGTGCGGGGCGCACGATAGTCGCGACCGCCAAGCGACAGCACGCGCCACGTAGCCCGTGCCGTCGCTGATGCGCGGCGTGTAACTCTGGAGCAGCGTACGTCGACGGGTGTTTACGCGTAATGATAACAATAACAAGAGCGACGTGCAACGGCTATCGTCAAACGCACCAACATTGAACACGCGCCCGCGCGCTTTAACCCGTCTCGCGCACGGTCGTCAAAGATGATCGTGCCCGCGATTTAACTAAACGGCGCCAGACCAGCGTCTCGAGTCACAGCGCCACGAGCGCGCATGAGTGAGCCGAGCAGGCTCGGCAAAGCGCGAGCACCGGCTTCTTCGCTTGTTGTTCACACGCGAACTTATTCCCCGGGTCACCGGAGACCAGCGCAGCCTTTAACGCACGAATCAAAGCGCGCACCGCTGCTTTGACGCCGCCGCCGCAACAAAACAAGTTTAACTGTTCGTTGCGAGATACACGTTGCTCTGTGTGTGTGTGCGCGTTGCTCAATGTGTGCGTGCGCTGTATTCACCTTCTTTGGCCGTGCAGCCGACGAGATAGCAGCCGCAAAGCAACATCCACATGCAGGAGACGAGAAGCGCGGCGGATGAGCAATTCTCCATCGCACCAGCTTGGGCCGTGTTGGGCTCTGCTCCGAAGCGCAACTGATCAGGCGCGGCGCGGCTCGATGGGTTGGGAATATAGTGTGGGGGGGGGGAGGTGCTTCACGCGCTCCGAGCTGCCAGTTATTCCTGCCAGAGAAGCGACAAGGGCGGCGCTTACACCCGTGGGCGAAGACGCAGGAGGAGGCCGTGCGCTCAGCCAATCGCGACAGGGAAACCCGGCCTTGATAAAGACATCATCGTGTTGCCTCCCCCCCCCATTGTAGGTTGATGTGTGGGTGGCATTACTCATCTGTGAACATAAATCAGTGGTGGGGATTGCTGCAATAAAAAAAACTGAATTTAAATTTTATTCTCAATAGCATTTCAATGTTGTTGTTTATTATTATTTGTATATGCACGCCGTGGTCCAACGCAAAGCAAACTTGAGACCGGTGCTTTTATTCTAAGGCAGCACCTACAAAAGAGTTAATATTGCCTTAATTGGATTTGTGCCTTCCTGGTTGCATTCTGTCAGATAGACGGTGGTGGAAATGTTGGCAGTGTGGAAACTCATTCATGCCCCTGTATGGCAGGTTTATCCGAAAATAATGACCCTTGGAATCGCATCGTTAAGACGTCTTCTCTTGCGCACAAGATATATGGGCAGATGCTAAAACTGCAACGCGATCCCGACGACCACTGCGCACAGGAGATTGAACAGTGCTTGTGGAAAACAGATCAGTTGATTGGTGGACCGTGTCACTCACAGCCTCACAGTGGTCAGGAGAGGACCTCTATTCATACGACATTGATACGATTTATGATAAAAATTCAGCAACGATCCATCACAAAGAGTCCAACATTTCCAACGCGTTGCGAAATTCCCCACAGACCAACGTCATCCTCTCTTAAAATTACGATTGCTCGAGCGGTTTACGTTCAGAAAATTGCGTCTCGGAATCTTGCATCGAATCTATAAAATAAAATAAAACCTGCTGGCAGAAACTTTGCTTTCATAAATGAACAATTATACTAAAAGTGTACTCGGGCGTAGCGCGTCGATAAGCGACATGGGTGTGGATTGATGGACAGAGGCAAAGGGCAGTGGTTAGCCCACTGCGCAATGAACCCGGCCACCTAAGTTCGATTCCTTGTCACGGTTAACATCAGTGGCAATGTATATTTGGACGGAGCCAGACCCGCCCAGTCACAGACCTTAGCTGATCAGCGTGGTGAAAGTATGCTCAGACAACGCTCATGATCGACGCTGGGTAGGGATGCCTTCATCCAACATCGCATTGACAAAGGGCTGCAGATTGATGGACAAAGCCAGAGACAGGATTGTAGCTAAGAGGAAATAAAACACTCACACGAAGGGAGGAGCACAGTGGATATACAAACATCAAATCAGGGGACAAATTTAACTGCGGTGTATCGCAGCTTTCCCGTGTCGTCAACACGATGATGATGATGATGACGACGACGACGATCTCGTGCCGATAGCACAGAGCACATGATGTTGTGATGATGCGTCTGCGTTGTTAGTGGGTCACAAGAACAAATAACAGCAGCAGCAGGAACAAAACTCAACACATTCGTCAAAAACACTGCCTTTAAAAGGCAATATATATAATAGACGTGTCGCCCAATGGCCCTTCTTTTAAGGCAGTGCTATTGACAATGTGTTGTGTTTTTTTATCGTACACAGCAGATGGTGATGCTATTTTAGGACACTATATACTTATATAGCGTACGTCGTGAAACCGTGGAACGTATCTTTGTGTCTTGGCTGGAGAATTTGAAACACATCAGTATCTCTCCCTCCCCAACCAGCTTTCCAAGATGTAATCCTTGACACCGGTTGTCACCGAGTCGACTTCTGCGCCTCATTGGGGCCATAAATGAACCGGAACCCACGGAGTTCAGTGGAGGACGGGGCACGCACCAGCCCTGGTATAAGGCGCGCGTACATTATTCATTTCGCTGCTTGTGTTTGCACTGCAGTGCACACGTGCGAGCACCTTGCACGTGATCGGAGAAGGGAAATAACGGAGCGTTAGCCCTGGCATGCAAATCGGATGCTACACGCAGATCTGCAAATAAGTGTACGGGGATTTTCTGTGTGTGTGTGGACGATTGTGTAACGGGAGCCAAGCGGCGATGGGCTCGTTGATAAGGGGACCAATCGCAAATCAGAGACACGGTCTTAACTGTTATGAAATGGAAGTGAGCTTGACCAGAACACATCACTGGGAAGGGGTGGGCGAGGCTGGCGACTGAATGGCAGCTAAAGGAGAGAACGCTCCCCCAGAGGGGCCACCGTGGAGGGTAGAGAGATACCTTTACGTTTTTTTTTAACGTCAATACATTGCACGTGTACATCTGTGTATAGTGTAGCGGTTAGCGCGCTGCGCTTTGAACCCGGCGACCCGAGTTCGATTCCCGCTCACGGCCAACACCAGTGACGATTATCTAAACCGGTTCCGGGCCTCCCCTAGGTCGACTCAGCCTCAAATGAGTACCTGGTACGGTGTGTAAACATTGCCACTAGGGAGACAAATGCGGTCGGGCGTGGTGCTGGCCACCCACCCCCTCGTGTACCGTTCTGGCCTTCATAGGTACTCGCTAACAGCACTTGCCCCTACAGTCTGTCAAGGCTATACGGGGGATCTTTGTCTTTGTGGTGGTGGCGACGCAACCCTCGTGTGCCGTGCCGGTCTTAATAGCTGCTCGCTAACAGAACTTGCCCAAAACGTCTGTTAAGAATATACGGGGGGAGGGGGGGGGTCTGCGTCTTTCTGTGTCGATCATACCAAAGGATCCATAGCCTATCAAGCCGACGGCGTTCGATACTTGTGCCAGTGTCTGAGTGCTTGATAGGCTCGCTTATTTAATAACATCACCCGGATCGCAGGCTGCTCAATAATCCGAGGCTCCCTTTATATTCGTCAGCCGCTCAGGAATGCGTTTCATTAACAGCGAGGCGATCAACTTTAGTCTTCATCATACATCGCGAACATCAAACAGGAACCCCCCCCCCCCCCAATGCCATTCAGTTTGTGTCTGATATCCACAACATCTAAACCTACGCACATTCACGATACCTGTTGATCTCAATATTGGCATTCCTGGGTTATATAATTACCATCTGTGCGTGCGTGTGCGCGCGCGCGCGAGAATTCTAGGAACAAGCACTGGAGTGTAATTGCAAATTCTTCTCCCGGGATTATTAAAGGTCAGCAACATAAAATACTTGCGGGGGGCGAGCGGGCGGGGGGGGGAGAAATGACAAAAAGTAGTAAACATTACATGAGGCTAATTATTCGACAAGGGAATAACGCCTTTCCACTTTAATTTCCTGTGATTATAAACAGGCTGCGCGCGTGTAAGTGCTCGGATATTATGCCGCCTGCCAGCTCGCAGCCAATGCACAGCCCCGTCACATGCAACTGGACGGAAGCTATGCTTTCTTAGAAAAAAAATGCTTGGGTTTTCTCTCTCTCTCTCTCACTCCCCCTCTCTTTGAAAAGTAAGGACACTTTTGTAGAGAGCCTCGCGGTTCGTTGGATGCTGGTGGGAGTGAGCATTGTTATGAGCAATGCGTGTGGAGTGTTATGTCGGCTGGCACTACAGCGTGGGATGTCGGCGGTTGTGTGACGAACAGCCCTGCTGTGTGCATTGGAGTTGTGGTGCTGCGTGCACGTGCCGAGAGCCGTTGACTTCCAACGCGCGCAACGAAACGTCGTGCGGAATAGCTCGCGGGAACAACCATAACCCAAGAAGCTACTACGTGCAAGCGGGGGACGAGCACACTGCGCTACGATCCAGGCCACCGTGGGTTCAAATCCTGAACGTGCACGCTTCAGTGACAATTGCTATCTCAACACAGTAACAGCATGTGTTGCCGCTTAGGTCAATTCGGCCTTGAATGAACAAATCCGGTCGGTTTCAACGTCAATATATCATGTAATTATCTGCGCTAGGAACCAATTAACCTGAGCTCGATTCCGGGCCACGGTTCACGTCCGAACTGGTCTGGCTCCCCCCACCGCCCATTCACTAACCCGCACTGCCCAGCAGAGTGAAGTATGGTTAACCATCCCCATGGCCAACCACGGCGCGTGGGAAGTCTTGAATCTCGCGGTGAATTGACAAATAGCGGTAGGTGGTTGCTATTAATATTATTATAATTTAACAAAAAAATATCATAAATTAATCTGTTACAAAATGAGTACTCGGTGAAGTGTCTCAATCTCATAGAACCGGAGAGACAAAGGCGGCTGGGCGAGTGTTAGCGTGAGCTTAAACCGTAATGGGTGTTGTGCTAACAACGCTTGTACCAACAGCCTTGTCGTTCAATAACAAGGGGGGTGTAGGGAGGGTTGTTATAATGCACCGTGTATGTGCCCGTGTACATTGTCAACGTAAATGGTTATTGACTTAGCAATTTGCACATTTAAAGTCGCAATTCTCCAGCAGAATGCGTTGCGCGCGTGTGATTAATGTGTGTGTGAGAAATACTGGGGAGACAAAGGCGGTCGGGCGTGGTGCTGGCCACCCACATCCCATTGTGTAGAGTTCCGGCTTTCATCGGTGCTCGCTAACAGCACTTGCCCACCAGTCTGTTAAGGCTATATACGGGGGGATCTTTGAAACACTGGGAGTGTCTCTAAGAAGTACGGCGCCTATTAGACGACCGTGCGTGAGAGGTAGACATCCTAATGGTGTTCTATAAAATCATACATTGGCACAAATATGGTCGAGCATACATTTTTACCTAAAATAATCCAAAAAAACACATTTTACAACGTGGACTCCACAAATTACGGCCCACAGGTTGACTCGTTTGACACGTAGCTGCAGGCAGGCGCAGCCTATAAGTTCTAAACCGTTTTAAGTCTCGCGATTAACAGTTACAAACTAGCAAACCAAGTATTTCGCCTCCCACGGAGGGCGACACTAAAGCCAATAGATAGCGATTGACGTCAACACGTCAGGTTACCGGCATGTGGGTTGTTGATTGGTTCCCTTTTACATTCAGGTCACATAGTTCGGGACTCAACAGACACTCCAACGCAGCAGTGGATAGACACGGTTCAGCTTCGTGCCAGAAGCTGCGTTGGCAAGTGATCCGCGTTTATGAGCTGTCTCCGTGTATTGTTTCTCAGTGGGTCCCAGCCCCAAGAAGGGGACTTTTCGAGCGAGTAACAGAGGTCGCAAACGGGGTTTGATTCCTTACCCGTACCCGGCCGCACCAGGGTCGCAAACGGGTACCCGTACTCGGCCGTACCCGTACCCGGCCGTACCCGTACCCCAGAGGTGTGGACTCGAGTCATGTGACTTGGACTCGAGTCAGACTCGAGTCATGAATTTGATGACTTGCGACTCGACTTGGACTTGCATAACAATGACTTTGTCCCACCTATGAGATGTGGACTCGAGTCATGTGACTTGGACTCGAGTCAGACTCGAGTCATGAATTTGATGACTTGCGACTCGACTTGGACTTGCATAACAATGACTTTGTCCCACCTCTGCCGTACCCTACTGGCGAAACGTCGTACTCAGATTGTAGATGTTGTGGCTTGGCTCTCCAACACATCGGTGTGCTGTACTAGTGATGAATTGTCACGTTCTGTTTACGTGACAACCCTTACCAGTTTTACTAGTTAGCTGTGTCGGGTGGTGGCGGGTTTTAACGACACATTTATATATTTACGCGATCTAACCCAAAAAAACTCTATTATGGCCTTAACAGACTGTTGGGGCCAGTGCTGTTCGCAAGCACCTATGAAGGCCGGCACGGCATACAAGGGGGTGGGTGGCCAACCCCACGCCCGACCGCCTTTGTCTCGCTCGTATTTGGGGCTGAGTCGACCTAGGGGAGGCTCAGGACCGGTTCAGATAATCGCCACCGCTGTTGGCCGTGAGCGGGAATCGAGCTCGGGTGGTCGGGTTCGTCGCGCTAACCGCTGCACCACCGCTCCCCACAGTGCTGTGCAGTCTCTCACACACACACATCGAGAAGCCGTGGTGCGTTCAGTTAGTGCCGAGTAGTAAATCAATGCTCAATGCATCCTAGGGGGACGTCGTATATACAAACACGCGCGCACGCACACATACAAATCGCAGCAGCGTTGTCAAAGGGGGATATCCGACTCGCGGGGTATAATGGTTGGCGAAAACCCACAAGCACCTATATCAACACAAGTTCTCGTCCACGAGAGCTTGTAATTAAATGCGTGAGCAGCGGTGTTGAAGAATACGAATTTGGAACTGTCATCGTCTTACAGAGGAAGCTGAAAATAAATGTAGTCAATGTTTTTCGGACAATGGGCCTTTTGTAGAACAGTATACATTACAGTACATGAAATATTTATGCACTCAGGGCCAAAAACTAAATCTCGCTGACTCCCAAAATACTTATTCATGAGGATATCTGGCTGGGGAGATTTGCTATTATGCTATTATGAATATTGCGGTGTGTTTGTAGATTAAATTAACACATTTGGACAGCGTGATGAAGCATATTCCATGACTCACACTCATCACCATTTTAATGCATCGGCCACAGACTTCGAATACACGCATACATCGATACATCCTCAAGTGGGTACAACTTTTATTCAATGTATTTATTGTCTGACTAAAACTTGTTTTACACAAGCACTGGGAGCATCAACTACACGTGTGTACGACAGTCATCTTGTCACCCAAATGTTTGGTTAATTTCCTAATTATTTACGTTCTGTGTATGGGAGGAGACGTCAGTGGCTGCATAAAAAAAAGCACACCAGCGAAAAACATGCACACTTTCCCACAAACAGACATGCCAGACAACCTACTTGCTGTACTGCCCCATACTGGCACCTCGGCGTGTCTTCTTGTCTCAACTCGATCCACCAATCCCGACCTTCAAGTTTCTGGATTCACAGGAGGGCGTCACCACGTGTGTTTATTTGTATGGAGCGCAAATGCGCAATCCCTCTATAGATAACCCCGCTGATGTTCAATTACCATCTTACTTTCTTCTCAGTAGGCGATTGAATGTTGTGATATCGATAGCTATGATGGACGAAGGTGTATCACAGTGAGTGTTACAACGTGTAAGTGTATTTGTATTGGTCGGAGAATATTTATGATAGACTGCGTTTCTTTCTCGCTATTGTTATAGATGAGGTATCTATTCGTGGATCGCCTTGTGTGTGTGTGTATATATATACACGTTTGTGCACGGTGTTTTTAATTTTAGCCACAACAGTCCGGCACGCTTCTCCAGGAATTATGTTGGGCACGCCACATCCATCTCGACTCAGTTTGCCCTAAACCGGTCCATAGGATTAGTGGGATGTAGGGCACGATAATATAGGATTGTTATGGATAAGTGTACCTTGCACTCCCGTGATAGTGCCGTACGCCGATAATCCATGCTCCAAGCCAGCTTAGCGGCGTTCCGGAAAATATCGAGTGGGCAACGCCTTGTTTGTGCATGTGTGTAAAGGTGCGCAAACCAACAGCTCACATTTTGTCGCGTGTTTATTCTGGACGAGTGTGGAAGCCGCGCTTCCAGCTGTGAACTAACGCATAGCGGCAAGACCCCCGCTCCCCCCCCCCACCTTCTCCCTCCTGCACGTGTGTTTACCGACGCACCACCCCCAGTCTCCCCGCATACCGACCCACTCCAATTATACCCCGAGTGTGTTGTTGGGGCGGGAGGGGGGGATAGAAAAAAACCCGGCGTCTGTGCAGCCTCCGCGCGTGCCGAGTGGTCGAGCTATTTATTGAATGGGCGGTGGGGCATGTAGCAGGGTCCTGTCGGTGGCCAAAGCTCACAGGCCACCTGGCGCCACGGTCCGATTGCTGCCTCCGCTAACTGATTTCGATGCAGAATTACCAAAGCGCGTGAGCTTCTATTCTTGTTTTGTTTTTGTTTAATTTACGGTCACCGAGCACGGCCGCACCGAAGGCCCAACACGCCACGGCGATGTGTAACAAACACCGCGACTGAACGTGCAAGCAGTTTTATAGATGCATTCTTATCGGACCCCATGGTGTGAAGTGCCGTACTTAAACTCGTATCCACTCTATTTGTATGCTGTGAAAAAGGGCCATAACCTGAAACGTCGCCTATATATGTTTTCCTTTAATAAAAGTGTAATTGAAGGATTTTGAGGTTCATCTTCTTGGTTCTTTCGGTAAAGTCACGTAGAATGGAAATAATAAAATAATAAAAATAAAACATAATAAAATAATTCTCACGACGTTTCGGCCACAACGCAAGCAGCCTTCCTCAGGTGGAGAGCAGGTCTGTCGAGTAGACAGAGTCTGAATGACTCTGTCTACTCGACATTCAGACTCTGTCTACTCGAAAGACCTGCTCTCCACCTGAGGACGGCTGCTTGCGTTGTGGCCGAAACGTCGTGAGAATTATTTTATTATGTTTTATTTTTATTTTTTTATTATTTCCATTCAACGTGACTTTACCGAAAGAACCAAGAAGATGAATCCCTGCAGTCACGAAAGCTTTAAATCGAAAGATATTGAGGTTGTTTTTTGTTGTTGTGCTTGTGCACCACTGCCAATGCAGTATCATAACATGTGTTGTTTATTAGTGAAGGCATGCTAGGTAAGAGGACATACGTTTCTTGAACTGAATGGTGTGCGTCTGGTGAATGATGATGTTACAGAGCAAAGGTCACATTTGAAATTGACCTGCGTACATTACAATAAGCTAATGGTAAAAGTCGATTTCGGAAATTGCGCCAATCCAATTCTCCATTTCTAATATACGAAACATATCCTTACCACAGCATCAGCCGGAATACACTCGAAAGCTACGCCTGGTACAGCAATGGATTGAATCTACCTGGGCCGATCTTTGAGTATTGCTCGCAAGAATGCGAAGGTTTTCGCAAGTTAATTATCACATTGACGGCAAAACTCCCATTCGTTGAACTTTATAAACATCCCTATGCAGCAGGGCCCTTCTGGAAATAAATCGCGAGACTCTCCTGGGTAAAGGACATTTATTGAGCTGTTAAAACAAACGTGCATTGATTACAGATTCCTAACATCATTGTATACGTAATGTTTAATCCGTACGGCTGAACTCTTTTCAAACCAAGTTCTCCATTGAAAAAGATAACTGCTGGACTCAATGAGCTTTTATCTAACTATCAATGAAGGTCTATTATTAATTACGATTGCACCTCTAAGGGGTAGCACATTCATCGTGAACAATGCTTGCATTGGCTCGCGTGGATGGTGATCAATGTCCACGTTCTAAAACGAGCGAATCATGTAAGAGCAATGTATTCATATTCTTAGGTTTTTTCGGTAAAGTCACGTAGGTAAAAATTAAAATTAATAAAAGTAAAATAAGAGCAATGTATTGAGCTGGGTGAAGCTGTGGCGCTGTGGTTCGCGCGCACGTCCCTGTAAGATCTGGAACTCAGAGTTCAATTCCGGGTCAAGGCTAAGATAACATCAGTGGCGAGCGATCCATGCAACGATCCCCACTCATCTCTCCCACCAGCCTGCGTAGTCAAATAAACCCACTCCCGACGCGGAGGGGGGGAGGAAGGCTTCAATCAGCAGTGTCTTGAGAAAGGGATATAAACAGTGTTAAAGTTGATAATAACCATAGCATCCTCAACCACGGCTGATCTTGAATACGTGCAAGCGAAACCAAGATGACCATTGCAGTGACCGCACCGAATTAAGACAAGCCGCCCGCGTCAGTTTGTGTGTCACATATTGGTTTAATATTGAGCTGGGCACCTATCATAGCCAAGCAAATAACAACGGTAAAAGCCACGGGAAAGCACACGGTGGAACAACCGGATACCATCTGAACGCAGCGCATTCGGAATAAGGGTAGAACAGTGAGTGGATGAGGGTGACAATATGAAACATCACATATTCTTAGGTTTTTTCGTTAAAGTGACGTAGGTAAAAACTTTAAATAAAAAATAATAAAAGTAAAATAAAAAAAATAAAAAAAAATAACGACGTTTCGGAGGCAACACAAGCTTCCGTCTTCAGGTAGAACCGTCACAGCCACGACAGCTGTATCAAGTAAATGAGAGATTACAAGAGCTACCACTCCGTATATATAATGGTTGAGGGGGGAAGGGCCCGGAAAGGCACACTTTTTATTAATATGGTAAGGTGATTTCAATTTTTTACCTACGTGACTTTACCAAAAAAACCTAAGAATATGAATCCTTGCAGTCACGAAAGCTTCAAATCTAGAATGAAACATGACCTTTGCAGGGGGGGGGTACGTAAGCCGTGCCTACGTGTTCATACGAGGTGGACTTAGGGAGCCCGATTATTCGCTAAGCAGTCTTGAAGAAAATCCAGAAATAATTTCCTCGTGTACGAAGGTAATTTTAGATGATGTGGGACGCCTTTGCCAAAGTCGTGCGTGCAATGCGTACCATCGACAGCCGCGATCAATTCACTGCTGGAATAAGCCCCCTCCCCCCACGCTGTTACTAGTTGATGAGTTTATTTGACGTACTTCAGCACGCTCGTCAGGACGGGTTGATGAAGGAAGGGGGCACGTAGACGTTGGAGCATTGCACAGTGCTACAATGGGGTTTCTTATGCACTGCTCTCTACTGACAACAAATCCCCGCATCAGTCGATACAACAGCAGTCGTACGCATCGGGTTGCTTTTTTTGTTTTCGCGCACAAGCCCTATCCGCACTCGAGAAGCCCGCTTAGCTTCCGAGATCTGGCGATATCTGGCACGCTGTCACCAACGCAGCGCTTTTAGAAAATAAATAAATTAGCACGTGCTACTGCTCTGGCAGCGCTGCAAAAGCCCGAATAACAAAGCACTCAACGTGTTCGTCGATAACACTTCCTGAGAAGGAATACATAAATAAATGTTTGTTTTTTGGGCAGCGGTAATTGACGGACGTTTAGAGTCCTTTGTTATATCTTCGTTCATTTTGGTGTCATCGGCATAATGCATCGGGAATTATATTTTCCATCCCCGGCTATATAGTGTCACCACGTCCTGTAAGCAGCGTCATCATTGACACCTGATGTCACCAATTATCCCTCCAGAATGGCAGAGCTATTTATACATTTAATTGCCCGAGGGAGTTTTCATTTAAATGGGGCTTACGCGATGTTATAAATGTTTGCCATTACAGCCGAGTCCGCGTGTTCCTATTAAACGAGCTGAGAGCATCTCTTATCTCCGGCTACTGGGGGTGGGTGGGTGGGGTTAGCACAATCCAGAACATCAGCCAATGTACAAAGTACCACGGGCTTTGTCATCTTTCCAACACGGGCCCCCACATCTCCCTGCACCTGTCACACCAATCCTCGCCCCCCCCCCCCAAATAAAAATGCAGACCCGAGTATATGGCCGACACTCTTACGAACTCCGGTACTGTTTATTTTCCACGCACGTATATTTAAAAAAAAATCCTGAATCCTGGCCTGAGTCCACCAAACTGATTGCACGTGAGAGCCATTAACGCAAACCTAAACCACATTTTGCTTGTCTGATCCTACCTTCAAACCAGAACCTCTATTAAACTTCGGCATACGTGCCGTGACATGGCTATTATCCGCCGCGACTCGTTTAGCGAAAGCCTATAACGCGTATTGGAGGGTGGGGTGGAGTTTTTTTAAATTGAGTATTTAAGTTAATATTCGCCACAGACTTCTAAAGGGATGTGGGGGCAATAGACTAAACATTACGAAATCTTTGTTATGGCTGTGCCTCTTCTTCTTCGTTTTTTGTTTGAAGGACTCTGCGGTTCTTCCGAGAATGTCTCACTGCGAATGGCGGAGCGCATTCTTGATGGGAAAAATAAAATATTGTGGGCGACTCACTCTCACAAAAGTACGAGCGGAATCCAACCAGTGCACGTGCGCCTCCGTCATCTCACCGGGGAGAAGTTAGGGAAAGATGATGAGTGACTTGGGGCTTATTAGCACGCACTCCTTAAACTGCACACGTACATGTCTTCATGCGACCAGTGGAGCATCATTGTTATGCTGTACTTGTTATGCTCCCGCGTCTGTGATCCCCGCCTTCACCAAGCCACACTGACCGTCGTGGTCAAACAATGATTTGGTCAATTCTAGATTTGAAGCTTTCGTGACTGCAAGGCTTCATACTCTTAGTTCTTTCGGTAAAGTCACGTAGGTAAAAAATGAAATTAAAATTAATAAAAAAATAAAAAAAATAAAAAATAACGACAGATTTTTTGCTGTGACAGTTTCACCTGAAGACGGAAGCTTGTGTTGCCTCCGAAACGTCGTGATTTTATTGTTTTTATTTTTTTTTATTAATTTTCATTTAATTTTTTACCTACGTGACTTTACCGAAAGAACTAAGAGAATGATTTGGTCAACCAAACCCCCATGAATAACAACAACAACAACCTGAGAAGATTGTCTCCTGGCAGTTGAAGTACAAAGGGCAACACGTGTACATCGGACGACTGTAGGTTGATTCCCGGCACTCGGCAGCATGGTGAAGTATGGTCACATACCTCAATAACAGACAACAAGGGTTGTGGCTTTACCAAGGGGTGTAACATACAAACGTACGTGTGTACGTCTTAGAAAATCTGTTCGCAGACACACATGTTCACATGCTAATGTCACGTGGGTGGGTGGGGGTGGGGGGAGAGCTTCAAACAGCGGCTCTGTTGGGTCGTTGATGGAGAAACAACTTCTCCACCCCCTAACCCCTCACCCTGACCCACCTCGCACGAGCTCCTTCCTCGTTTCTCCCCTGCACGTCCCCATCCTCTTTACTCCCAAACGTCTGGCCGCCGCAAAACACCACTGCCGCCACCCTCCCCGCTGACAGATCCGCTGAGCAAAGCAAAACGGAGCGGCCCCCATCGCCGCCCACGCTGGGGCCGGCCATGCGGAGCCCTACCGACCCGGGTCGTGCTTTTTGACCCGCGGCCCCCATCCATCATCCCAAACCCACGCCCTGCCACAGCACCTATAGGACGCACACAAGGTCCGCCCCCCCCCGCCCCCCCTGTCTGTAGTAGCCAGGGCCACTCCGTCAAGAAAGAGAAGGAGTGGGGGGGGAGCTCTCACAGCTATCGCTTTAAACGCATGAGAGTAAAGAGAGACATCAGAAACGATTATGACTGAAGAAAGCGTGCCTGCTTCGAGCTGATGATGAGAAAAACGTGTGCAGTGTGTGTGTGTTATTGAACGTGGCGCAGTGTTGGCGCACCGCGTTACGATCCCGACGAGCCGAGTTCGATAACAGCGGCGAGCGTTTGGATTTGAACCGGTTCATTGGCCTACCCTAGGTCGACTCGGCCTTCAATGAGTACCGAGTGCGGTGTGCAAACATCGGCATTGTGGAGACAAAGGCAGCCGGATGTGGTGTTAGCCACAACCATCCCCGAGTGTGCCACGCCGACCCTCCCATCGGTGCTCGCTAACAGCACTTGTCCTAACAGCGTGTTAAAGGCGATGCGGGGAGATGTTTGTTTAACACGTCGGCTTGCGCGAACAATCGTTGGCTGTGTCGGGTGGTGACGGGTTTTAACGACACATTTATATATTTACGCGATCTCATCCAAAAAAAAAAACCTCTATTATGGGGGGGGGGGGATCTTTGTCTTTGTGAATTAACGTCACGGTTATCTGCAAGTACAAAACAATCGCAATCTTATTTTCGACCACCAACGCTTGCCCAATAACAAACAAAAAATAACTGCCGCTTACTCTGAGAAAGCCTCTTTGACGGGCCATTGTTCGAAACGTTGGACTTTTATTCTGTGATACAGCAGTGTGAATAATGCCGTTTATCTTATTGTGCTTGTCCCCCATTTCCAGCCTCGTCCGCCTAATCTCTTTGGCTTTTCTTAGCTGTTTATTGAAGTTGTCTGCCCAATTACCGGAGCGTTTAGGATGATATAATAATGAAATTGCCTCTCAGCTGCAGGAGCACGAGGGCCTTGTATGTTAAGTTAACAGCAATTGTGCCTTCTAATTGCATTGCTCCATTGGTGTCCACACATAACCATGTATTGTACTGATTCATGTTACTGTATATAAAATCATTCGGATATCATCTTGACATGCAAAGCATGCTGCGATTCGTATTATATATTTTCCTGTTAAAGATACCCATATTCCTGTACACAACGTCCATACTGACGTATAGAACGTTGCACATTATTCGTACTGCGTAAAGAAAGCTTCACGTAAGAATATACACAAATGTTTAAGTGCTGTATGTGAATTAATCAAAAGGAGCACACTAAGCTACAGACCTTTTGTTTTGCAATATCCCTGCCAAGTGTATAAAGCGTACGCCGAAAGCAATGTGTCTCCGTACATTATCCAAGTTACCAACACAAGACAAATGCATCTTCACCTTCTCGCCCGCACCTATCGCGCCGTAATTAACGATGGCGCCGTTAATGATGACAGATCCCTGTACGAGCGGACAACTCGCCACGGTTACGACTCAACGCAGACGCTCGCCACGGCCGCAGCCGTGCGTCGAATCACTCGCGACGTCTCATCCGCTCCTCGAGTGCTGCAACGTGCAAAGGGCTGCTCGCTCGCACCGAGGAAACAGGAACGGTTCGTTTCGCGCTAACGACGGAGAGATAGGTGCGTCCTTCAGAGGACTCCTTCTCTCGTGGAGATGGGGGTGGGAGTGGTAAGAGCGGCGAGGCGAGACGACAAGGCAGCGATGTCCCCAACACCTCTGGCTCAGCGGGCGGGCTGGGGTCCCGGGGGTTGGGGCCCCTGTTGCAGGCTCCCGCCCGCTCGTGGCAGTGATTAATGACAACGTTTGAACGCCAATTACGCATTTGGGCGCGTTGACCATTGTGAAGACCATCGGGCAATAGCATTTATATATTTAAAAAAAAAAATTACAATTCTCACATACGCCAAGCATGCAGTAGGAGTAGCGTAAGCTATAAAAGGCATACGGATCTGTGTCGTATTTACCACCATCGCCCCCCAATTAATTCCCGTTTGTCGTGAGTAAACATATGCGTAAACGCGCGCGGCCAGCGCCGTGACTCAAGGCCCGCCAACTTCTCGGTAAACGTGGAATCTCTGTTTGCTTCATGCCACGTGCGAGCGAGCGAGCGGGGGCGCGCGCTTGATGGTGTTTGTACGCGGTCGTTGTTTATTCATTTCCACCACAATTTCAACCGAGTGGCGCGTGTGTGCGTCCCCCTCGTAACAGGCACGCGCGACTCGCGGCCTCGCGATGTGCTTCGCCTTGCTCAAACAGCATCGTAAGAGTTAATAAAAGTAATAATGGAAATAAAATAAAAAATCACGACGTTTCGGAGGCAACACAAGTCTCCGTCATCAGGTGGGACCGTCACAGCTAAAATTACTACTTGATGCAGTCATTTTAGCCGTCGCAGTACCGCAAAGTTTAGCGATGTGACTACTTGATGCAGTCATTTTAGCTGTGACGGTCCCACCTGATGACGGAGACTTGTGTTGCCTCCGAAACGTCGTGATTTTGTATTTTATTTCCATTATTACTTTTTATTAACTTTTAATTGTATTTTTACCTACGTGACTTTACCGAAAAAACCTAACAGTATGAATCCTTGCAGTCACGAAAGCTTCAAATCTAGAAGCATCCTAAGACGCTGCGGCTGCCTCCACAAATCCGATCATCAAACGCTCCTCTTGAGACGAATTAGCGTCGATCGCGAATATGCAGTGCCTCGATTGGTCGTGTGTTGCGGTTCCACTAAGCGGTGTTCACGACGAGCCGTCGGTTAAATATAGGTTCAGTATAGAATCAAGATTAAAAATAGAGAATCGAGATAGATTCGTAAGGTTGGCACGCTGACGGTGCGTCCAAAAGTACGCGCGAGAAGCCACTTGTTTAAATTCATGAGAATTATGTTGCGAATGTTTTTTTTTTCTTCGAATGTTACATGCAAATTCAATCAGCCGGCTTAACGTCACACGACAAAAAATAGAAAACAATAAAAAATCGATTATTGACTTTTTGGATTGGTGGTGGAGGGGGACAATCGTTGAATTTCATAATTATCATCAGCCGTGGTCTATCCACTGCTGGAGATAGGACTACCATAGGCCGTCGCAGTACCGCAAAGTTTAGCGATGTGACAATCCGTCCACATTCCTTGCGCACGAACAAATATCTCCACTCCATCTCCGCCGCGTTAATAACGCGCACTCCTAACACGGACTCGGTTTCACATGCGTCAAGTTTTCTCAGACTTATTTGAAGTTACTCTAAAAGGGTGTTTGGCGTTGGGATTACTCCAAAAATCGAGTCCATTTAAATCTACCACTGTGGGGGTGCTTTAAGGTTTTTTGTAATATATACCGCAGGAGCAATTCCTGCAGTTATACTAAGAAGCGGATTGAAGGCAAGTGGAAATATGCGTTTAATGCTGTAAGCTAAGCTAGCTGTGTGTGCGCATGGTTTAACGTATTATTGATATTTGTATCGGTCCCAATACACCCCGAGCTGCACAATGTTACAGACGTTTGTCAATCCAGTGTTGGATGAGGGTTACCCACATTGTTTCACTCATGGGAGCCTGCTTGGCCATACTTCACCACGGCTGGTCAGTGCGGATTGATGAAGGGGAGTGAGTTCAGGAGCAGTTCAGATATCACGCAACTGATGTTATCCGTGGCCGGGATTGAACTTAGGTCGCTCCAGTTCATAGCACATTGTGATAACCTAGACATGTGCCTGCATGAAACATAGACAATGCTTCATGCAGACACATGTGGCAGCATGTATAGGTTGACCAATACCGTTGACGAAATACGGTGCAAAATAAGTTCAACATTTGTACATATGTATACCGGAAAGCTTAATCGAATCTAATGATGAATTTTCAAGAGGGCCCTATATTGGGATGTATTGATCAATTCCTGTAATGAGCGTTTGTCACCCGGGGAGGAAACTGGAGTACCCGGAGACATCCCACCCAATACGAGGGGATCATACCTCACGTTAAAATAATTATCAATCTCCTGGCCACCTTGCATGAATGACACCGCATCTGTGATGGCAGATTCCGTTTCCTACAATACATGCGCTAGCTAGACTGTCCAATGCACAGACAGCATTCGCGTAGGAAACAGAAACATATCTTTTTTTTTTTGTAAGACCTCGACATTAATCTCGAAGGATGAATGAGCCGGGGCTGAAGGACACATTCTCACCGTATTGCACTCTATCCTAAATATATCTTCAGTAGATGGCATTATTCTTAGTCACATACAGTACACTCTCGGCCAATTGCATGGAAACGGAATTACAGCACGGGACGCAACCTGATAAATCACGAGCTTTAACTAAAGCATCGCGTGGGCTATAATGGTTTCTTTGAAGTGTTCTCACACAGCGGGTCGGTGCAGTATGTGAAAGAGCCCGATTCATCGCCGTGTCTAATATGCTTTCGTTGTTCTTGTAATTCCGTTGCCGCGGAATTGCTCGCATGCATCGATACATCTGGCTCGAGGGAGCGGTGACGCAGTGGTTAACGCGCTCCGCTATGAAACTGGCGACGTCTTGATACTTACTGAGTTCCAGTATCGGCCACGGCTAACTTCAGCGGCGTGTGATATCTGAAATGAGCCTAAGTTCCGTGCGCCGTCACCAACCCGCACTGACCATCGTGGTGAAGAATGATCAAATAACACGGTATGGCAGTGGGTTTACATAGGGCTGGGAATTATTGTTATGCAATGTTACGTGGCTTAACGTGAACGTTATTTGTTAATGTGTGCAAATAAGAATATGGAGTAATATATTGACACGCATGTGAAGGAGACGTCCGCTTAATCATTAACACTATTATGGATCGGCGTACCTAGTGGTAGTGCCTTACACCAACAACCCCGACATTGATACCTATTAGTGAGCGGATTAATTAATGCCGAGGTGGAGGTGGGGCAATTATTTTGTTCGCCCCATGACTCGCACGCGCAGGCAATAACAACAACAACAACAACACAAAAACAAAACAACCCACTCCCCCCCCCCCCGCGAATCCGGTGGCGCGGAAGCAAGCGGGAGCCACCGCTGATCCGTGACTGCGGGAATCCACTTTCCTACGCTGGCCGCTGATTGCCCTGGCGGGGGCGGACAAACTATAGCGCGGCGGGGAAGGGAGGAGGAGCAGCAGGAGGGAGGAGGAGGAGGAATCCCCGAGCCGTGGTCCTGGACACCCGAAGCCGAGGGAGGAGGAGGCTTCTCCTCTGGGAGGGAGCACAAAAGCTCGCAAGCACCGGGCCCTCCTTTTGTTTGACACGGCTGCCCTGTGTGCGTGCGTGGGTGTGCGCGCGCGCGCGCGTGGGTGTGTGGGTGTGTTCACAAGCATTGCTTAGTAAGACTGGATCAAATGAGCGTGGGTTGGTGGAGTGACGGGTCATTGGCGGTAGTGTAGTGGTTAGCGCTAAGAACCCGGCTGCCCGAGTTCGATTCTCAACACCAGTGGCGAGTATCTGAACCGGGCCTGGGCTTCTCCAAGGTCGACTCAGCCTAAAATGATTACCCGGTGCGATGTATAAACATTGCCATAGGGGAGACAAATGCGGCCGGGCGTGGTCCTGGCAACCCACACCCGTGGCGTGCCGTGCCGACCTTCATAAGTGCTCGCTAACATCACTTGGCTCAACAGCCTGTTAAGGATTGCGGGGGATCTCTCTCTCTGTTCTGCTTGTAGTGCTATGGTGATGGATGGTTGGTCGTGATGGTGGTGGTTGTGACATTAATTAGTGGTGGTGGGTTGGTGAGCGTGGTGTTGGACGGAGCGGATTGGTGTTGATCGTCTTGCGCAAGTGGTGAATTTGCGGTTGTCGGTGGTTGTCGTGGTGGTGAGGAGTTCGTGGTATTGTTGTTGGTGGTAGGTTGATGGGGGTAGTGGGTTATGATGGTGGTTAGTGCATCGGTGGTGACAATGTATCGGCGGTGGTGTCAAGGGACGCTTGCCACGATGCGCTTCTGTGTCAGCGTGAATTCCTGGCCTGGGGAAACTCGCCCACGCCAGAAACCATCTCCTCCACTTTTGTCCCCGTGTTTTCCTCCCACTCAGACGCGCGTGCGGCTGTCCCCGCTTCTAAGAAGAAGAAGAATTACAACGCCAGCAGCAGCAGCAGCTACAATACAACAACGAAACACCACACGCGACACCATCACCCGGCGCGCTTGACGCTTTGACGACCAACACGTGCAACTCGAGCGTAATTCTGACAAAGTCTCAAACTCGCCCGATGTCTTGTTTTGTGTGTGAGCACTGCTCAGTGCTGCTTTAAGGGAGGGAAGGGGGTAGGGGATCACTAGATCCACCCACACGAAGGGGGTTTTTCATCTTCTTGGTTCTGTCGGTAAAGTCACGTAGAATGGAAATAATAAAAATAAACATAATAAAATAATTCTCACGACGTTTCGGCCACAACGCAAGCAGCCGTCCTCAGGTGAAGAACAGGTCTGTCAGAAAGACAGCGTCAGGTCTGTCAGAAAGACAGCGTCTGACAGACCTGTTCTTCACCTGAGGACGGTTGCTTGCGTTGTGGCCGAAACGTCGTGAGAATTATTTATTATGTTTTATTTTTATTATTTTATTATTTCCATTCTACGTGACTTTACCGAAAGAACCAAGAAGATGAATCCCTGCAGTCACGAAAGCTTTAAATCGGGGTTTTTCATCTTTCCACAACCAGCTCCCACCCCATCCTCACCCCCGTCTTCTCCCGTTGTGCTCACCTCTGGCGAACGTGAAAATGACGCATCATACGTTGGCGTGCGTTGATTGTCACGGCGATGTTTTTTTTATGGATGCGTTTGTTCGCTTCTACTTTTGGTACGCTTTAAATAGGTCGTTCGATTTAATAAGTCCGCGACTCAGAGCCGCTTGGACGTACACAGATGCTAGGTGACGGTAATGACGTCTGTGTCCGCAGTGCCACTCGGAGATGTGTTATTCGGAGCAAGCTCACGTTGAAAGTAAAAATGAGTTTAGGGGAAAAAAAAAGTTTATACACTTTTTATAAACGCAAAGTCAGTGTATGAATATGCCCTTTTTATTTGCTCATCACATGATCAACCGTGATCTCTTCACTGCTGGATGAAAGCCCTCTCTCGCGGTCTTGGGATGTGATGATCCATTGAGCACCTTCATCGGTCCATCTCCGCAGTGGACGAGTTTCTCGTCCCTGCCTCCTCTTTTGGCTTCAATTCCGTTATTGTTGCTCGATCGTCGGCCATCATCGCTTGCTCGCTGCGTGTCATGCCCAAGGCACACTTGTCGTACGCTAATGTGACGGCATTAACAAGCGCATGTTCTCTAATCCACTTGTTTCTCATTGTCTCTCAGTGTAATGCCACGCGTGTACCTCTCCATGTTTCGTTGTTAACGTTTCACGCCTCCGTATTCTTTGTCACTTCACACGTTCACGATCCACACGTCATTGCAATAAACACGAACTTAATTTGCTCTTCTAAAGGCATATTGGTTACGTTGCCTTTCACTAACCGTTGACATGGCACAGCGATAGCACGATTGCGCTTGTTGCAGAGGTTCACGGTTCGATTACAGCGGTCGCCCTGGTTAATACTGCGGGTGTCGCCCTCTGCTTCACAGTGCACGTTCAAGATCACGTGACATGGTTCGCAAGAGTAAAGCCATTGCGTGTTACCGCTGGACGATGTCACCGAAAAATTAAAAGCAACATTCCAACATGGCTTGAGAAGAGCACGAACAATCGGAGGCACCACAGTGGTGAGATGTTATCTCCCTCGCCTGGTACACAGGATGTCTTGAGTTCGATCTCGGACCCTGATGCCTGTATATTTGGAGTTTGCGTGTTCTCTCTCTCCCTGAGCGCGTACATTTTATCGTGGTACCCCCCGTGTTTCCCTCCACTATAGAAAAATGCCTTGAGATGATTGAATTCTATAAATTCCCATTAATGATAATGAGTTGTTATGTGTGACCAGGTCGCCTCTGAAAAATAGCTAATAGCTCAGTGGGCTTTACTTGGTCAACAAAATCGTTTGTAGTTTAGTGGGTGGCATCATGGTCAAAATTTGAAAACATTAAAAAATTGCTTAGAAATTACTCAACTGGGATTGTGTATAGCCGTCATCGCCCCCTACTGTGAACATTTGGCAGGACATTTCTGAAAAATAGTCATGGTCTCGGTGAGGCATTCCTGGGTTGGTATTATTATTTTCTAAACGCACTCGAATCTGCTGTAGCTCACCTCTTTATATTGTGATTTTGATCCCAGTCTCCTTTCAGTAATTGTCCCACTTATACATATTCTACTGCAATGTGCAACTGTCTCCCTCCCAGGTTAATCTTCGACAGACTTTTATGTTGCTTACATCTGTAGGGGTGTTAGAGAGAGAGCCCGTTATGCATGGCAGCTTAGGGCAAACAAACACAGTGGGCGGGGCTACGTGAGTGCACAGGGGAGGTGCTCTCTACGACGTCCGCGCCAGGCACCCGGGGGGCCCCACCCCTCAGCGGGGGGTTGGGTATAAAAGGGGATGTATCGGAGGGCTCGGGGTTCTTGTTAAGCTAACCAGTGAAGACTGAAGACGTCTTAGCTAGAGCCCTGGACTCCCCTGGTTCGCCGTCCTTATCAGGGCCGAACAGGACCGAGCCAGCGGCGTGGTCCCGAGATCCAGAGCCGGTGCTCTTGTCAGCGCTGGTCTGGGACTCAGGGTACCGGGCCCGACTTACCAGTGTCGGGCCAGATAGCCTCCCCTAGCCCGTTAGAGGAGGACTAGGAGGCAGGCTAGAAAGTAGCTAGCGCGTGTATCCCCAGCTAGCCGGGTGAGGGGGCCGACACCCCCTCTAGAGTTGTATGCCACAACCGTGCTGTGTGTAATAAACCCGTGTGCCTCCAACTCTGGCGTCCAAGAGTCGTGAACTCTACTACATCTGGTGTCAGAAGTAAAGATCTACGAACATGGACACGCGCCGGACAGCTCGAGTCAGGGTACCGGAGGGGGTGGACACCATTGCAGTCGGGGAGCCCGGGACGGCTGAAGAAAACACGGAGCAGTCGGGGTCGGATGCGTCCACACCGCAGCAATAGGAGAATGGGGAGCCGTCGACAGAGGGGCTGAGGGAGGCGCACGCTAAGCTGGCGGAGCTGCTGTACGCCGCTGCCGCCATGCTGGACCACATCACACAGCTGGGGGCTGCTGGACCGCCACGGGGCGACGGCAGACGGCGACCACAGCGCCTTCCCGCCATTTCGACGGAGCACCACTTTGAAAATCCCGCCATCCCCGCAGCTGCTGTTGAGGGCGTGGCCGGGTTGAGCATCGAGTCCAACGGCGGGCAAACAGTACCTGCCGCGTCATCACCAACGGACGATACGTCACCACGGGTGCGACCGGCGATGCCATCGGTTGTTCGCGCCGAGGCAGAGCCGGGTGAGGGGGACGAGGGAGTGCGACCTTCCACGGCAGCCGCTGCGTTACATCAGCGACTACCTCCACTCAAAGAATTTGTGGGCGAGGAAGGCGACTGGGGCGGCTTCCAGCGGCGCTTCCTCGCTCACCAGGAAATGGCGCAGTGGACGGACGCCGAGGCTCTCCACGCGCTGCCGGCACTCCTCGACAGCGACGCCCTCGCCACTCTAACATCGGCACCGAAGGAGAGGCGCTCCACGCTGCAGACGGCGATGCAGCTGCTGGCTGCAGTATACGGTCCGCCGTCGGACTGTCGCCAACTCTTTTACGATCACCAGCGGGGGGCAAAGGAGTCGCCCCTGGCGTACCGCACAAGCCTCCTGGCACTGGCGAAGGCGGCCTTTCCACGGATGGACATCGAAGGGGTCGACGCCATGGTTACGGAAAAGATACTCCTGCTGGCGGACGACCTGGATATCGTCATCGTCGCACAAGACGACGCGGAGATGTGCTCCCTCCAAGCGGCACGACTCCTCCACGCAAACCTGCTCGCGCAACGACGGAAGGCCAGCAAGGCGGCGAGCGGGCGTGCCGTGGCTGCAGCCACCCTCCCGCGGAAGAGATTTGCGCCATCGACCATCAACGGCAGCAGGGAGCGGGAGTACGGGCGGACCGGGGCGGTTCGAGCCATCTCGACCATCCATCGTCGTCGCCAGCGCTCCCGCGCTGTTACAACTGCGGCATCCGGGGCCATGTCGCCTCGGGGTGCCGCTCTCCTCGGCAGCGGGGGACGACACCTCGACGGGACGCCGGCCCTCTTCCCAAGCTCCATCATCATAACCCGGCGAGTCGCGGCACCCCCCATGTTTGGCCCACGCACACGCCCGTCACACACTCAAACACCGCAGCGAATGGGGGGTCGATATCGCGCACCATCGCACCAACACGCACCACTCTGGGTACTCATATCGAACCCAGCCAGTGATCCGTGTTGGCCCATCGTGTTGTAGCCGCATCGTCGGGGTCGTCGGCCGTTGTGGGGCACATCGACGGGGTTGAGGTGCGCATCCTGGTCGATACGGGAGCATCGGCGACCATTATTTCAGAATTGATTTACAATACTCTCCCTGTCCAGAGCCGTCCTTTGATGCCCGTTAACGTGCCATTCTATGCTGCGAATGGGGGCTCACTTGGCATCATTGGACAAATTCGAGCCCAAATTTGTGTCGGGGATATTAAATTGTCTGGGCCAATTTTTGTTTCCTCCTCGCTGGCGGTTCCGTGCCTGCTGGGGACGGACTTCCTGGCCAAAATGCCGATTAGGATATTAATCGACCAGGGATGCATTGAGCTCCCGTCGGGCCGATGCATGGCGTTTCTGCCATCCCCCGTTACGAGTCGGACGGCGTTCGCGACGGTGCCTGCGTTCGTAGATAGAACGGTGCGCGTTCCTCCGGGGGCACAAATGTTGATTCCTTTGAAACTTTGGCGGCCCTTCGCTAAGGGCATTGGGGCCCAGGGGGTTCTGCTGGGGCCGTCTAGGGCCGGGGTTAGTGGACCTCATTTACTTCCGGCCCAGACCATAGTAAGAGGGGACGGAGACCCCTTCATCGCGGTCCTCAATGTGGGCTCGCAGACGGTGGTGGTCCCACAGGGGACCGTGCTTGCTCACGCAACGCCGGTGCCCTGTGAGGAACCCGTCGCGAATCACGTGAGCACTGTCTCTGCGCCGCGACCACATTCGGACAGCGATGAAGGGTGGCTCGAGGCGCTTTGTGCGGGATCGACGGACCTGTCAAATTTAGAGCGTCACCAACTTAAAGCACTACTGCGGGAATTTTCCGACGTTTTCAGTCGGGACAAATACGATTTGGGCTGCACCCATCTGCTGTGTCACCATATTGATACGGGTGACAACGCGCCGATACGCCAGAATCCTTTTCGGTTAAGTCCCGCCGAAAAGGACCATGTCAAATCGGCTGTTGATGACATGTTAGCCGCCGACATCATTTCTCCTTCCACCAGCCCTTGGGGAGCGCCGATCGTCCTAGTTAAGAAACAGGACGGCTCGTTGCGGTTTTGCGTTGATTTTCGGCGCCTTAACAACATTTCGGTGGCTGACGCATAGCCGCTCCCACGGATGGACGAATCGCTTGACGCCTTGGCGGGAGCGCGATTCTTCTCCACATTGGATTTACTTTCGGGATTCTGGCAGCTTCCTCTGGACGATGATTCAAAGCCTAAAACTGCTTTCCGTACACCGCACGGCCTGTTCCAATTCAACCGGTTGCCGATGGGACTCCACTCAGCGCCGGCAACTTTCCAGCGTTTGATGGAATTAGTTTTGGCTGGATTGCAATGGGACTCGTGCTTGATTTATTTGGATGACGTTATCGTCTTTGGTAAAACATTTGACGAACATCTCCAGAGGTTGCGGGCGGTTTTCCAAAAGATGCGGGCTGCTAATTTGAAATTCAAACCCCAAAAATGTCATCTATTACGCGAATCGGTGCGTTATTTGGGACACATCGTGGGACACTCAGGTATTGCTACCGATCCCGCCAAAACGCAGTGCGTCAGCTCCTGGCCGACTCCCACCTCAGTGGGGGAGGTCAGGAGTTTCATTGGCTTCGCGTCCTATTACCGACGGTTTGTCGCGGATTTTGCGACAATTGCGAAACCCCTACACGCTTTAACGTCAAAAGGGGTTCGGTTCCACTGGGGACAGGAGGAGGAGGCTGCTTTCCGCTCCCTTCGGGACGCTCTGGTGAAAGCTCCTCCCTTGGTTTACCCCGATTTTTCTAAGCCCTTTTTGCTTGACACCGATGTGAGCAACACGGGTATTGGGGGCGTGCTTTCCCAGGTGGTTGACGGCGTGGAACGGGTGGTCGCGTACGGTAGTCGGGTGTTGTCTCCTGCGGAGCAGAGATATTGTGTCACCCGTCAGGAACTGTTGGCAATTGTCTATTTCATCCAACAGTATCGCCCATATCTGTACGGTCGGCATTTCACCGTCCGCACAGATCATGCGGCACTACAGTACGCCCTGCGAGTTCAACAACCATCGGGACAATTGTCTCGATGGTTGGAGATTCTCCAGGACTTTGATTTTGAAACCACCTACCGTAAGGGCGTTCGCCACACCAATGCGGACGCTCTGTCACGCATGCCAACCACCTCCGAATGTGCATGCCTCCTGGGGTCTGGACGTTGCAGGCCTCCGGGGGACATATCGGTTCCGGTCTTGGCGGCCGCCGCCGACGACGACGAAACATTGATTACTAATTCGATCGCACAACAGGGAAAAGATTCCCTGTTGGGGTTGCCCGTCACTGAATGGGGGCGCCTCCAGATGGAGGATACCTCCCTCCTCGGGTGGCGTCGTCGCGTCGGCGGTGCTGGGCGGGGGAGGGGTGGTGCCAACGCATGGGAAATGGTGCAAGGTCTGCTGATGCATTGGGACGGGAAATCCTATCGACACCGGCTGGTGGTCCCTTCTGGGTTGCGGGGCAAGGTGGTGTGGGCCGCTCACGAGCGCCTCCTACACCTGGGGACCCAAAAGACCCTCGCCTTGCTACAACTTGATTTTTTTTGGCCAGGCATGACGAGGGATGTCGGGGATTTATTGGGGTCATGCCCTCGGTGCGCGCAACGAAAACCGCCGGCACGGGAGTCTAACCCACCCTTGCAATCAATCAAAGTGTCCAGAATAAATGAGCTTGTCGCGCTGGATATTTTGGGCCCATTCCCCGCCACCCCCAGGGGCAATAGATATTTGTTGACTGGTGTGGAGTATTTTACGCGCTGGCCTATGGCCTGGCACCTTGCCAACCAGTCGGCATCAGCCATCGTGGAGGCCTTTGTTCAGGGATATGTCCTGGACAAAGGTGCTCCGGAGCGGCTGCTGACCGACCAGGGCAGAAATTTTTCCGGCAAACTACTCCAACAAGTCTGTGAGCTCCTGGGCACGAAGAAAATTTGTACCTCCGCGTATCACCCGCAAACTGACGGGATGGTCGAGCGTCTGCATCGCACCATCACGTCAATGTTGACACAGCAGGTTTCGGACTCACAGACCGATTGGGACCTGCAAATTCAAGGGGTCTTGGCGGCATACCGAATGGCCCCCCATGCAGCTACGGGATTTTCCCCCTTCTACCTCATGTACGGCCGCGAACCTGACCCGCCTGTTCGTGCCCAGCTGCAGATCCCCGCGCCGCAGGGAAAAACTAAATTGGCTGACCATGTAAAATTGAATCTGGCCAAATTAACAGAGGCACGGGATGCTGCCATGCAAAACTCTGACCTCCGTCAGAAAGCGAATGAGCGGCTCAGACTGGGTCGGGCGCACATGCTGCAGTGGAAGCCGGGGGACAAGGCATGGCTGCACTGTCCCCAGGTGCCACTTGCAACCTCCTCTAAGCTGATGCGACCGTGGCAGGGCCCTGTGGAGGTGGTCGAGGTTTTGCGGCCGCAGTGCGTGCGCATCAAATGGGGGAAGCGGCGGTGGTTCGTGCACCCCTCTAGATTAAAACCCTTCGTTGCGGTACACATCCCCACTTCACACACGCGTGGCCAAACATGTGGGGGGTCGACCGACTCACTGGGTCCGTCTCCGTCGCTCTCATCTAATGCCTTGCCGGATGTGCCACCTCCAGGTGCATCAGGAGTGACGGGCTCACGCCCGATCACCCCTCCTGGGGAGGCCAAGGGTCAAGCGGCGTCGGATGAGGACTCACTCCAAGACGGACAGTTGCCACCTGACGGTCCGCCACCCGGGGTTACCCCGTGTGAGGGGCCCGCTGCAAGGATGCGCGCTAAAATGCGCAGACTGTTGTGAGGCCGGAAGAGGTGTACATAGGTTGTGTTCATTGTGTGTTGTGTGTGTGGTGTGTTCCCTGCTCATTGGATGTACATATGTTGGGTTCGCCATGTGTTGTGTGTGTGGTGGATTCCCTGCAAATTGTATATAGGCTGTTTTTACGGAATTCGTATTTATTCGGGGGGGGGTGCGTCGGGTTGTTTCTCTTCTTGCTGTTGCGTTCTTGTTGTGTTCTTGTTGTTGTTCTTGTTATTGTTGAAAAATAGTGAGGCACACGCGCGGTCAGGGGGTAAATGCGCTTTTATTGTCGTTTTTTTTGTGTGTTGGCAGCCGGGACGGCTGCAAGCTATGCAGGGGGGGGGGGGTGATGTAGGGGTGTTAGAGAGAGAGCCCGTTATGCATGGCAGCTTAGGGCAAACACACACAGTGGGCGGGGCTACGTGAGTGCACAGGGGAGGTGCTCTCTACGACGTCCGCGCCAGGCACCCGGGGGGGCCCCACCCCTCAGCGGGGGGTTGGGTATAAAAGGGGATGTATCGGAGGGCTCGGGGTTCTTGTTAAGCTAACCAGTGAAGACTGAAGACGTCTTAGCTAGAGCCCTGGACTCCCCTGGTTCGCCGTCCTTATCAGGGCCGAACAGGACCGAGCCAGCGGCGTGGTCCCGAGATCCAGAGCCGGTGCTCTTGTCAGCGCTGGTCTGGGACTCAGGGTACCGGGCCCGACTTACCAGTGTCGGGCCAGATAGCCTCCCCTAGCCCGTTAGAGGAGGACTAGGAGGCAGGCTAGAAAGTAGCTAGCGCGTGTATCCCCAGCTAGCCGGGTGAGGGGGCCGACACCCCCTCTAGAGTTGTATGCCACAACCGTGCTGTGTGTCATAAACCCGTGTGCCTCCAACTCCGGCGTCCAAGAGTCGTGAACTCTACTACACATCTATATTGAGCCCAACTTTACAGGCAATTGTTTGGCAAGTTATTCTTGTAGCCACGATGGTGAGATGTCAACTACCTCGCACGAGTGGGATCTTGTCAACTCCTCTGGTTTCTTCCACACTTCCACAACAAACACTCGTCATTAATTATCTGAAAACATCTTCGACTAATAACCAAATGTTTCAGGATCCTCCTGAAATCGAGTCCTACGACTTAGCGTGGCTCTCCTGGATGGATAAGTTATACATAAAGAACAAAGTAACATCATTCTTGATTTGCAGCTTTCGTGACTGCAGGAATCCATACTCGATTTTCACCTGAAGACGTTGGCTTGTGTTGCTATCGAAACGTCGTGATTTAGTTTGTTTTATTTCTACCTACGTGACTTACCGAAATAACCAAAGAGTATAAAGTAACATCGGGTGAATGGCGATAATGTGTTTGTGTGAGTAATAGCATTCGGCCAGTTATGGATTTAAAAACTATGGATATATTATTCATAAGTAAATGATTAACCTCTCAAAAAAGTGTAATGTTATGTAATATTTAACACCAGCTTACAGCTGCGCATCTGTTTATGATGACCTGGTACATCGGGCATACAGGGTTCAGTCTGTCTTTGCTATGCATTGCCTCCACTTGAGCTCGTAACCAACCAGAGCATATATATTACACACATCTGCCCGACTGTTTCCAGCACTTACGTTGAGCCTCATCTCTTCAATGTTAATTCAAATTCTCTCCGTCTTCGACGTGGTCTAGCCCGTGCAATCTCTTGGCTAAAACCCTTGCTCTAAAACATGCTCAAGTCTCCCAGAACGAGCATCAGATGCCTTTCTTCCGTCTTTTGTGTCGTCCACACTTCAGCGCGTGATCAGCCCTGCAATGGGATTTTGGGTTCTCTTGCCTGGCTTCCCCACTGGGCCACTTTGAAGCTGCAAAAGCAATTACTTCAAACCTGGGGATTACCTCTTTCCTAGTTTGTGGTCTAAAGTGTATCGTCATGTGGATAAAAGCAAAGTGTGTGATAATTTTAAAAATATTTAATGTACAACATGCACACACTATTATTGTACTTCTGAGCTAAGCGGATGCGTTGTAAACATCCGAGTGTGCACTTTGATTAATTTAGTTTACAGGTGTCTGTAGTTTAGCTGCTTGAGTCTCTAACATGGCTCTCTTGTGAGAAGTTCCTTTATCGCGTTGTCACGATAGTGTATTCCCAGCAGTCTCAATTACCCGAGATCACCGCGAACTCGTTTTTTTTTTAATATTGTGTCCTCGGAAACAATTAATTGTCATTTTGCTCATTTAAAACACCAGCTCATAACAACTTCTTGGTTAATAGCTGTCGCTGGTTACCATAGACAGGGATTTTTTTTTTTCGCTAATTCTTTCGTGTCATCAATTATCGTGGAATTTTGTGATCAAAAGTTAAAGTTATCCTCGATCCTACAGGCAAGTGGATATAGTAATAATACTAAAGCTATCGAGTGATCTAGATAATCGACTACTCGATCTATTACCGATTCAATCTATCAACTAATCACAAAATGTGAACATAGTTGGGGGTGGGGGGGAAGTTTAACCTCTGTTCCCACGTGAGCCGCTGGACAGGGAGGTGATGGGCGGGGCTTGGTGATGGCATCAACGTCAGCACGTGACTTGTAGGGGGTTTCCTGCCTTCAGAAGACAGGATGTCAAGGAAGCCACAATATTTAAAATGGGGGGGGGGGGGTGGCGAATAATCGACCACAAACAATTCGTCGATTTCAATGTTTTAGTTTAATGAGTTGATTAATCGGCTCGTTTCGTTTATAATATCTTAAAATCCACAATTCCACATTTCAATGTAAATGAATGGTAACATTTGACAGTTTGAGAATAATAAAGGAATAACCAACACAAACATTCTACCCTGCTGCCGTATTAATGCATTTTCTTTTATGATTATTTCCTAAAGATACTTTTTAATGGCATCTTACCGTGTCGAGAAATAAAGCTTTAATGGTGAAGATTGTAATTGCTGCATTTAAGACACTCACTGCAGATATATTCACCTTGTAAAATACACAAACTCATTACGAATTGCTGTGGAGGATTATTGGACAAAAGCTTTTACAAGCAGTACTCCGATCTGTGTTTCCACGTATAAATAATAATAATATACACTTTATTCCATCAACCTTATTGCTTTTCTAGACCAAACTTAAGCAAGCAAACTGTGGACCGCTTTAAACCTTCTGGGTATCAACAGCAGAGTCAGCCTTAAATTTTGATTTAAAGCCTTCGTGACTGCAGGGATTCATATTCTTGGTTCTTTCGGTAAAGTCACGTAGAGGGTAAATAATACAATAATAAATAAATATGGTGAAAGAGCATCTAACAAATAGGGCATGTTGTCGATGTCAGATGATAATAAAATAAAATAATATTTATTATTATTTTATTATTTCCCTTCTGCGCGACTTTACCGAAAGAACCAAGAATAAGAGTCAGCCTTGTTAAACACAAGCTGCCGAATTACCGGGTGACATCTGACATCGACAACATGCCCCCTTTGATAGATGCGCTTTCACCCTATCGAGAAATATGAATCATTGTTGATCCCAACTCCCCACTCCTGAGCCGCACTTGAGTCGTATCGTGCAAGGGGTTCAGTGCGCACCACCCTTGTGTGGCGTGTGAGGCCTCCAACTCCGTCTGCTCTCCGCCCCGCGCTGGCATTCATACCGGTTGCTGGACTCGTGGAATCCTCTCCGTACGTCTCCTCGGAGATCTGTGGTAACCTAGCAAAAAAAGGAATACGTTAAACGTTTGTATCAAAATTGAATGTTTTTCCTTCATGGCAATGCTGCAAGAACTACCTATTTGCACGGTCGGCTACGTACGTTGCGAAAGAAGGTCAACCATTCTACACAACAAATACTCATTTCCTGGCAGGGATTTCAGCCGCATCATGTCTACATAACAAAAAGGCTCAGTCCTTTTTACACGCACCTTTACATAATCCGCACCTAGTTTACACAACAAAGGCTCATTCCTAACAGCGTGCTTCAGCCGCACCGAACCTCACAATAATGATATTCAGGGCCTACCTTGGCTCCTCCCACCCTCAACCAGTATATATACAAATACTGTGTTCTTGGAATTTCTCTCACTTGATACATCTATCGTGCTGTGACGGTTCCACCTGAAGACGGAAGCTTGTGTTGCCTCCGAAACGTCGTGATTTTTATTTTATTTTTTATTTTACTTTTATTAATTTTATTTTTTTACCTACGTGACTTTACCGAAAAAACCTAAGACTATGCATGCACGATTCAGATAACGTGTTTCCAGCGGGTGTAAAATAGCGTTGTGAAGGGCGGACGGAATAAAGACCCCGATGCGAATGCATCTGCTAATTTGCCTGGCTTCAGACGTCGCTGTTAAAAGTGAGGTCCTAAGTGTGACGGATGGTGCGTGGGCATATGTAAGGTGGCTGTTTTGGATATAAACGAGGGAATCGTTATCTAGATTTATGGGACGTTTACAGGTCAGGAACGGGAGCCAGCTCTGTTTGTTGTGTACACACATGTGAGAAAGTGTGTGTGTGTGCGTGTCTTATACGGGGAGCGGTAGTGTAGCGGTTAGCGCGCTGCGCTATGAACCCGGCGACACAAGTTCGATTCCCGCTCACGGCCAACACCAGAGACGATTATCTGAACCGGTCCTGGGCCTCCCCTAGGTCGACTCAGCCTCAAATCAGAACCTGGTGCGGTGTGTAAACATTGCCACTAGGGAGACAAAGGCGGTCGGGCGTGGTGCTGGCCACCCACCCCCTCGTGTACCGTTCCGGCCTTCATAGGTGCTCGCTAACAGCACTTGCCCCTACGGTCTGTAAGGCTATATGGGGGATATTTGTCTTCGTTATGCACGTTCGCGTGAGTCAATGCAGGCTGCTAATTTTTCTTCCTGGGAATCTGTTGGAGGAGATGCTCGTCAACTCTGCTCCAATTAACCGGCGTAAACTTGAATTCAGGGGCGGAGTGGCGGTGCAATGGCAGAGCACAATCCCCAGCGTTGTGACGCCACTGCCTACCTCTTCTTGGTTCTTTCGGTAAAGTCACGTAGAAGGGAAATAAAATAATGAAAATAAAACATAATGAAATAATTATCACGACGTTTCGGCCACAACGCAAGAAGGTCTGTCGGAAAGACAGTGTCCCATTCATACACTGTCTTTCCGACAGACCTGTTCTTCACCTGAGGACGGCTGCTTGCGTTGTGGCCGAAACGTCGTGATAATTGTTTTATTATGTTTTATTTTATTATTTTATTATTTCCCTTCTCCGTGACTTTACCGAAAGAACCAAGAAGATGAATCCCTGCAGTCACGAAAGCTTTAAATTGAAATTTAATTATTTTATTATGTTTTATTTTTATTATTTTATTACTTCCCTTCTACGTGACTTTACCGAAAGAACCAAGATGATGAATCCCTGCAGTCACGAAAGCTTAAAATCGAAATTTACACCGCCTACCTGTTGGAGTCCGGGCCACGGTAACGCGTCGGCGGCGAGTGATATCTGGAGCGACATCTGATCCTGTCCGGGGTGGGGATGGGTGGGGGGGGGGTCCCCACATTCATCAAGGTGTGTCAGTCACGGGGATCGTTTGAGCATACTTCACCACGGGTGGTCAGAGCGGGAGTCGGCGTTCGGGACGTGGTGTTAGCCGTGGCGAGCAATGGAAAACAGATCGCCGGGTTCAAAGGGCAGTGCACGAAACCACCGCGCCACAACTCCTCCAATCAATACATTTATTCGTACGATTTGGTTGACTTTAAATTGTGATTGTATAGGACGCAAAGGTCCTCTGTCGTAATTTTTCAAATCGGCTAACACCGTGTAATCATTGTTTTATTACACAACGGCACGATGTCAAATCACCAGTGTCATTATCTGCTCACCTGTTGGCCGTCATCCTGTTTCCTGCAAGACTGCAGTTGCCAATCAGAGCACACGCTCACGCGCCTCCAACACATTCTACGTCGTCTAACATCGATATAAATATGGACAATCGACAATTTATTTTATTTTCTTTACACGCGTACATAAAAAAAACAATCGAGGCATCGTATGCGGGAAAACGCCCTCGCGATGACTGGCTGCACGGGGGCTTTACTTTTGGCGAGGTGCCTATCAGAGGTCGCAACCGGGTACCCGATACCCGTACCCTACCCGATACCCGGCTACCCGTACCCGGCCGGGTACGGGTACGGGTAGCCGTTTGCGACCCTGGTGCGGCCGGGTACGGGTACGGGTAGGCCGTGAGTCACTGGTGAGTCACCGTTTGTCACTCATTTCGGGTAGGGTAGGGTACGGGTACGGGTAGGGAACGGCTACTCGTACCCGGCCGGGTACGGGTACCCATTTGCGACCCTGGTGCGGCCGGGTACGGGTACGGAATCAAAACCCGTTTGCGACCTCTGGTGCCTCTAGTCGGGGCCCTCCTGCAAAGCAAACCTGGAAGGCATCCTGACGCCAGCACTCACGGGTCTTCTTCTTTTTTTTGCAAAGTGCGGATTACCCCGTGCCCGGCGTGCCGCTTAAGAGTTCCACAGAGAGGGATAGGAGCCCGGGCTGCCTCTTCTTGTGCACACAAGCCGACCCATTCAGCATCGCGTTCAGCCATCCCGATTAATCTGCCCCCTTAATTAAAGCTACATTCTCAGCATTGTTCCGCCCGCATTACCCACGTCGTCCTCACAGGCCCCAGTCGTCCTCGCTCCGCCGCAGACGCCGCATTAAAGTGTGTTGGCCAGCGTGAGCAAGACGTCTTCATCGGCCTCCTGGGGTGCCGGCGCTTTGTGTAACATCCCCAGAGGGAGCAAGTGTCCATTGAGCAGCACTCGGATGATTGAATATCGCGTAACACCTCTGATTCTCCACAACGGTATCTGCCTGCGATGTCGTGTACTGTTTTCACCATTCATACCTCTGTGTTCAACGAATACCTGAAAGCAATTACACGGCGCTTGTTTGTATGCACCACACATACCAGCAGCAAGGCTGAGATAGTCAAATATTATACACATCATATTTATATACGGGGTCGAACGCTGGTTGCAGTGGTTCGTGCACAGCGCTGCCAGCCTGACCACCTCAGTTCGATTCGCAGCTGCGGATGAACTCCGTGGCGAATGATATCTCGGCCGGTCCTGGGGGTTCAACTTTCGTCCAAGCCCACTGCACAGCGTGGTGAATTGTGGTCAAACAACCGCCATGGCCGCCATGGTGTGGCGAGGCCTTGATCTGAATAGCGGTGGATTGACAAAGGGCTGTGAATCACAAATACTTATATATATGCACGTGTGTCGATAGACGTTGGTGTAGATCCTGTTATTGCAGAGTATCAACTTGAATGTGTTGCGCTTGCTAGTCATCCGCAGGCATTGTGCTCTATTGCTGCACTATTAGAAAAGTCATGTACCCTGCAAGGAAATTAGCCCACGGGAAATGAGAACATTTTAAGTATTGATTAAATTTTGAAACTCTTCACTTATTCATGTTCTTGCTTGCTGCCTTGTTCGTCCATTTGTCGGCCTGCACGCCTTCTGTGTGTCCATCTGTCTATGAATCATATATGTATCTATCTAGCGATCTGTATGTGTGTGCATCTATTATTCATTCTTGTTTTATGTATTCCGCACACCGATGTGTTTGGCAAGTCATTACATGGGACACCACATTGCTTCCACATGCTCACTGCAGCGGTCACAATTATTTTCTTGTTAAAAAAACAGCGGAGTGTGAAACCACTTAAATGAAAACAATAATAGATGAGCACCTTTAATCATAATAACAATGTACAGATCTTTATCACTCTACTGCTGGATGAAGACCTGATCGAGCATTGTTGGTGATGGGAATGATTTGAACCATACCTTACAGCATTTGTCAGTGCGTTTGGTGAAAGACAATTTCATTTATCACTCTCCACGGCCAGGAATGGAACTTAGGTCGGTGATTTATATTCTTGGTTCTTTCGGTAAAGTCACGTAGAAGGGAAATAATAAAATAATATTAATATAAAACATAAAAAGTCTCACGACGTTTAGACTGCAACACAAGCAATCATCATCAGGTGTGAAATCCACAAGAATATGAATCCCTGCAGTCACGAAAGCTTTAAATCTAAATTTAGGTCGGTGAGTTCACAGTGCGTCATGCTAAAAACTGCACCACCACTCCCCTCACTTTAAACATGAAAGACAAGCACGCGCCTTACAAGTATATATTTTAGTTATTTAAAAATTTTAAATTATTAACATTAGACCTTAAATATCTTAAACTTGTTCATGTATACTCTTTGGTTCTTTCGGTAAAGTCACGTAGGTAGAAAAAATAATAGATCACGACGTTTCGATCGCAACACAAGCAACCGTCTTCAGGTGTAAAACAAACACAGCAGCAGGACTGCCGACGTAGGAGAAAGAGCTGCTGCAACAAGAGTTTATATCGGATTGTTGGTGGGCCCAACCCAAGGGTAAGTGGGCGGAGCTAGAGAAGGAATTTCTACGTAAATCTTCTTAATGTAACAATAACTTTTCATGCTGCGTAATTGTTTTCACATCTCATGCAAGGTGTTCTGAATAAAGAGGAGACCATTTGCGGGTAGGAAGAAATTGCATTGGCAGCACGGCTGAATGAATAATAGCTTTCAGTGCATTCATTCAATTGCGCACTTGAAGTTGGCATCAAGCGATACAGTGGAGGTTGGTGCCTCTGTGAGTTCAGCAGCCTCACCTATGAAGTCGGGACCCGTTTTGTCCGGTTGGCTCTGTAGTCAATGAGACCAGCGATGATTTTCCGAAACAGTTCAACGCCTACAAAGCACTCGCCTTTGCAGTAATGTGAGGAATTACCAAGGTGTGCATTGTGCCGTGAAGTTACGTCCAAAATCCGTGGTGTCATTATCATAACTCGGCCACGAGGTCGCCGGTGTTATCGTCTCGTCGTGTGGAGGTAAAGAAAGTTGCAGCCCTTCGATGTCCTGCTCACCCCACCGCTGCCAGAAGCTCCTCCCGAGAACCCTTCTAGAGGGATGGTAGTACCCACACTTTACCCCGCCACACTCGACCTGCCGATACACTAACTGTGGTGATATGCATCTTTACCTCCGGGTGGATAGCGGCAGGGGGGAGTGGGGGGGGGACAAAACGTGTGCCACTGTTTCAACCGGTTAGCTGGGAGATGGAACCGGTAACCTCTGGGTCGCAAGCCCCACGGTGTGCCCTTTTGTACACGTGATAAATTATGACCAATTTAAAATAATAACGAACAGGAACCCTCCCCCACCCACCCCCTTCCGTCGATGGGTGACGTATGCGTCTGATGTGTCACGCGTCCTTCCTCCAGCAAGGAAGGACGTACGGACAAATGAAGAGAGCGGCGCATGACAGAGCAACACGGACGGGGAAATTGTGCCTTGGATCTGTCGACGGACAGAATACTTAATTAATGTGTCTACAAGGTGAAACAAAAAAAACACGCGCCAAAAAAACCTGCTCTTATCCTGTGTACACACACACGCACACACAGGCTCTGTGTGTTCCGGGCAATCTGACAAAGTCTGAAGCTTAATTTATGAAAAAAGGGAACATTAAAAATGATTATACGTGCATTCTCACGATGTCTCTGGGGCATCGCTGTCATACATTTTAATGCATCATGGCAGAGACATTACCTGCCCCCCCCCCCATCATGACGATGATTATGGTCACGTCTCAATTAACAGAGCTCTAAACAAACGTGGAATAACCGTGGACACACAACCTCGCCGTCAATCTGCAATATCCCTGGTAGTCCATGACCCCAAACCAAATATTCCACTTGTCAGTACCACCTCAGGGTACACAACATCCGTGGTTCCAAAAATTATTGATGTAACTAATACAGCACCAGTGAATTACGCGATAACCTTTTCAAATGAGAGGGTTATCATATACGTCATTCTTATTAGCCGTAGAAATATATTGGCATAACTAGAATTTTTCTATCTTTAGGTGGCATGAATTCTGAACTTCATCATGCACTACAGGTTGTGTATATATGTAGTGGCGGTACGCGCTGACAGGGGGGATCGTGTGAGAGCGGGTCGGGTGTGGCTACATCGCGGTCCGCAGGCAGATGTCCACACCGAGGTCCGCATAGGCCCCGCCCCCTGGAGCGGAGGACTATTTAAGGCGATGCACAGCAGCACTCGGGGAGTTGGTAACCAGTGAAGACAGAAGAGGAGGAGGAAGAGATAGGGCCCTGAGACCCCTAGCCCCGATGTCCTTGTAAGAGCCGGGACCCTGTGTGGTTCAGAGGCGAGACCGTGGGACCCGGGGCCGGACGTCCGTGTGAGGGCCGGCTGTGGGACCCAGTGGTCGGGACCCATACCCCAGCCGGGGTGGGTCTGGGAGTTCCCCTGGGAGCTACGGGGCCGGAGAGCCCGCGTGTGTGTAGCCGGGTGGAACGCGTAGCGTAGGCTGTAGTTGGCTACACGTGTCGTTGTGGCTAAAGTGAATGTTAATAAAAGTGTGCTACCCGTCAAGTGGTCTCCCGCCGTAATTATTATATTACATATACAATAGGTCAGTCATCATCAGCTATTATCTACTGCATGATGAATGGCTTGTAAAGTTATTGCCAACCCTTACTGTCCAGTGCTGCTACATCCGTGCACTGCGTGTTAGCTGACCTCATCATTTGGATGCGTTCTCTCCTTTGGCTGTCACTCTGCCACCAGGTCTCATCCACCAGCCATCATCATATCTCGCGTGATGTATCCTGGCCTTGCCCATACACGTTTCTTTATCGGCAATATGATATCTAGGATATGTGTCTGTTCCCTAATGCAAGCTTTCTTTTTTCTGTCGCTTAGTGTAATTCTAAGCACGCATCTCCCCATGATTCTTTGTGCTTTGTTAGCATTTGTTCCTTGTTCTTTATCACTGTCCATGTGTCTGATCCTGATGTCTGAGCTTGCAATGTGCACTGATTGAAAACTTCCTTGTTCAGACGCATAAATTTTCTCCTATAACATTGTCATCTCCAATCTTCCTTGGACACGCACTCCATCCTCCTCTGTATTCCATCCTTTTAAAGCCAATCTGCTTTCGATCACTGCCCTAGGTTCACATAACGGTATTTTGTAAACTATAATGACCTTTATTTCACGCGTAGATATAACCCAATCAATACACCGATAAACTCAGTTGTGGTAACAGTGGAGCGTGCCCCGTCTGCTTACGTGTTTGTGGCGAGGGTTACTCGTCTTTAATCACAACTGGGTTGGAGGGGGGGGCAGAGCGGGGAGGGAGAGGATCAGTTTATGGGAGTTGGTGCCACGCTCTGCAAAATAGGCTTCGGCTGGGGGGAGCTACTCTTTCGGGTCCTGTGATGCAGGCAGAGAGGGGGGAGGTGGTGGATTAGGCGGATGCGAGAGGGTTGCTGCGCTATGTTCTATTATACATAGTGCAGTACCCTCTATACCTTGTTGATTTTGAACTCGTGGATGAAGTGCTTTGTGAATTTGGGGCAAGCTTCGTCAGAAAATCAGCTGTGTGATGCGGCTACAATTGAAGTAGAATGTTTGCGTCCATCGTAGTTTCATACGTGGCCAATGAGTTGATGCAGCTAATGCTGTTTCAGCTTTTACGTATCATTTTTAATACGATAACATTATTCATTCGGCGGCATGAGCCTTCACGAAGCAAGCCTGGGAGGGGATGATAGCGGCGGTGCAATGGTTTGCCAACTGTGCTCTGAGTTTCTATTCGGGGCAATGGCAAACATCTCTCAGCAGTAAAGTCACGTAGGTAAAAAATTAAAATTAATAAAAGTAAAATAACAATAAAATAAAAATCACGACGTTTCGGAGGCAACACAAGCTTCCGTCTTCAGGTGGAACCGTCACAGCACGATAGCTGTATCAAGTGAGAGACATTCCAAGAAAACAGTCCTTGTATATATATACTGGTACAGCTATCGTGCTGTGACGGTTCCACCTGAAGACGGAAGCTTGTGTTGCCTCCGAAACGTCGTGATTTTTATTTTATTTTATTAATTAAAAAAATTACCTACGTGACGTTACCGAAAAAACCTAAGAATATGAATCCTTGCAGTCACGAAAGCTTCAAATCTAGAATCTCTCAGCAGGCCAACCCCCCCCCCCTTCCCCAACCCACGCATGGCCCAGCATCGTGAAGTCGAGTCAAGCGAGCCGCACAACTGGCACGGTGTGGCGGCGACTTTTATCCAACAGTCGAGTGACAAAGGGGCTGTGGACCGAAGAGCCTGTGAGCAAATCACCCGGAATGGGCCAAATCTCATCAGACCTCAGAAGCTAAGCACGGCTGATTCTGGAAAGGCGCTTTGATGGGTGAACCCCCCCATGCACAGCGTGAGTTTGTTATTGGCTGCAGGGTTATGTAATTTGGTAGCGGGGAGAAGCGCAGCGAAATCCATTGGGGGTACTCTGCTCGTATTTTTTTTCTTGAGCAAGTCTGAAATGGCAAAATAAACTTTTTCTCATGAAAACTCTAGATGAGCAGAGATGAAAGGATGTTAATGCAGAACCAGATATTGGACAGGAGGGGGGGGGGGGGCAAGGGGCGACTGCTTCTCAACACAGCTCCATCATCTGCAGCGTCACAGCCGAACGCACGCGCCGATTACCAATACTTAATTAGCTGAGCTCGTGTCATCCGGGGGTTGGTGGGCGTCGGTGATCAAGGGAATTGCCTGGAGGCGGGGGATGGGGGGGACACTCATCTTAACAGAGGTGTGGCCATCTCTCACAGAGAAGGGCCCACGAGACATACAAAGCATCACCCCCCCCCACCCCACCCCCTGGAGTAGCATCAGGCCCCGTGACTGTTTTTACCATTTGCAACTTGTCAGCCGCGGTGACATGCCAGACGGTGCGAGCCTGGCGCTGAAGGGAGAGTGGCGGAGGGTCGTGAAAATCACCAAGTCACCCCTTTGGCACGGAGACGCAGCTCGCGGGAGCTCAGTGTTGTGAGCGAGGGCTTTATGGCATTTTGTGCAGCGATCAGTGGCATTACATTTCAACGTGTGGCTTCGTGGGATTTTTCACCAGAAAGGAAGAGAAAAACTAAACACTTTGAATAAGAGGGGTGCAACGATGCATCAATTCAACTAATGAATATATATATTGTGCATTTCACTATGCAATCGATGCGTGCGTAGATGACACGTCTAAGAATCAATGCAGTGTTTTTTTTGTATGTGTTTTATGGAATAGGCTTGCATCAACTCTAAAATGTGTATATATATTGTAATCAAACTGTAACCCTGACTATTCTTGGGTTTTTTCGGTAAAGTCACGTAGATAAAAAATAAAAAATAAAATAATAAAAGTCAAATAAAAAATAAAATAAAAATCACGACGTTTCGGAGGCAACACAAGCTTCCGTCGTGATTTTTATTTTATTTTTTATTTAACTTTTATTAATATTAATTTAATTTTTTTACCTACGTGACTTTACCGAAAAAACCCAAGAATATGAATCCTTGCGGTCACGAAAACTTCAAATCTAGAATTTGTAACCCTGACTTATGAAAATTCGTACAAACACTTGGAGGTCAAGGAGGGAAGTGTGCCGGACTTTGTCCTCTGTTTTCGTGCGCTAGGGCGTGGATAGCTGTGTGGAAATGTGCTCATTATCAAATAAGTAAAAACACAGTGCGGGGAGCTTTTATCAGCCATAGTCATTCCACCAAAGCAAGCAAGCAAGCAAACATTGCCTTGTCCTGAAAAAAATCTCATACTCCGACCCTGTCTAACTAAGCAGCTAGTTGCTTGACAGAATAAGCCCGAGCGTTAATTAAAAATGCTGTAATTGATTGAACACTTTTTTACGTGATTTAGTAGGCTATTATGGGTGTATGTGTGTAATAAATAATTTTAGAACAAATATTATCGTTGTAAATAATCACAGAATACTTTCCCTGCACATTCCCAAAAGCTGCCAAATGTGTGGCATGCATTACGGCGTTGTTTTTTTCTGCCCGTGCGCCGTGCGCTCGGTGTGTATTAGCATGCAACCCATCACTCTAATCTATTGCGTGCAATATTTCAGAAGGAACTTATTAGATCCATCGAGGCCACCTTTTAGGTCAAGCCTAGCTCGTGACGTAACCTTCTGTCGTGCACCCGAGCGGGTGGGCGAGCGAGTGCACCCCTGTCCCCTCTTACTGTAATGCCTCTTTCTCTCTCTCTCTCATTGTTCCTGAACCCAAGTTGGGAAAAAAAAACCCCACCCCTCCCACAGCAAGTGACAGAAAGACAGATGGGCCACAGACATTAATTGGCTCCAGTCAAAAGCGGACTGAGCCGAGTGTGACGAAAGCTGAATGTGCGGTACGCACAAAGGTTCGGCTCCTCCGCAGACGCGGGCGTATGTGCACGCACGTGCGTACCCTACGTGTGTGTTGAACTTCTTTCGCACCGTACGTAGCCAACCGTGATAATCGCAGGTGCAGCCCGTTCCCTGGCACGCCGTGAGGGATGCGTGTGTGCACATTCTCTCTGCGCAGCTGATGGGCTCTTAGTGGACATGTGATGATAGTATTCCATTTGCAATGCGCATTCGCTTTTGGAGCAGCAGAAAGGTGATTAAGTCGTGCTCGTCTTTGGCGTCGGATTGAGGAGTGTCGGTCTGCGTGTGCCGTCAACGTTATGCATTCTGTTATTGTGATTGTGTTCCGTGTTTGTGCATATGTCGCTCCCCTAAGTGTGCATATGAATTGCGATTTTTTTTTGTGAAATATCTCAACAATGGATTCAGGGAAGGCATCATCATTATCATCAGCCGTGGTCACAATCCACGGCTGGATTAAGGCCTCCGGCAGCCATCGCCATCGCTCAAGATCCCGTGATGTAATTAATCCACATGGCGCTTGCACGCAAGCCGATTTCATCGTGCGATATCCTCAGTGGAAATCTTCCCAAACACGTTCCATTCCTTGCCTGACAATCCATCACTTTATGCAAAGCAAAATATATATGTATTGTACTATTTACGTGTATCTTATTGGGCATATAGAGGAGTCATAAACAATAAAATAGTATGTTATTTTCTCATGACATTTCAAAACGTCACCACACACAATTATCTAACGCTGCTGTTAGCCCTGGCCGTATCTCAAATGTTAGCAGTAATTCGATACTAAGCTTAAATATAACCCTTAACCTTATCCAGAATGCTGACACTAAACCTGTGAGCAATCCCAACCCTTTCTCGAGTCTGACCCTGATATTCATTCTTAGCTTATCTTGGTAAAGCTCCTTTACCAAGATGCTTTACAGCAATTTATAAAATAGTAAAGAGGATGATATCTATTTGAAATTAAGAAGTGGGTTATTGTCAGTGGTGGTGTAGCTTTAATGACGGCAGAATAAGAGCGATTGATTAAAAATGGGGATTGTAATCCAATCTTAAATGTAAACATGAATCATGCACTGGGGTGCTGCAGTGGTTACCACACCTGAGTTTGACTCCCAACCACGGGCAGCATTTGATACCCGCATCGTGCCCCACCCCCCTTTTCCCTCCACCTTTTTCCATCCCACACTGAGCAACGTGGTGAAGTTTGGTTCAGATGCGCTTCTGCGGCCGTCTGGAACGCTCTTCCTTCCGATATTAGGAGACCATTGGAGCTACGCACTTTTAAATCATCTAGATTGACAACTGATTTCTTTAGAACTGCTTTTTGTGTTTTGTTTGTTGTCCTTCCCCGTACCTCCGATTAGCACGGGTGGCTACGTACAGTGCTAAAGAAGTTTGACGTACATGCAAACATGGTTAAACAAGCGCCACGGTTGACACAATGTGTCAAGGGCTTAATGAGGTATAGGATTGCCACAAGGGATAAACACAATAAAGAATCATGCACCAAATGCCGATGTCATTCATTATGAGATGACTGTCAAGCAACATTTGGACCACAAAAATAAAGAGTAACATTTCTTTCAATGTAATTTTCGTTGACACGGGCAACAGCCAGTGTGGGTAGCATATTTTAATGACAATCTTGAATACCATCCCCAGCCAAAGAAAATTGATGCGTTCACAACAGAGCATGATTCATCCAGTGGCACACTGAACATTAACAGAGAGAGAGAGAGAAGAATAAAAATCCCACCATTAAATTAACTCGTGAAATTGAAATGTAACGCATCACCGTTGGTGTAAATAAATTAAACGAAAACGAATAAACAAATAGTCATTTGCGTGCGTGACGAGAGTGCCAATTAAGCACGGCACATTTGCACGCTTTCACCATAATGCTTAACAACACAACTGGGGAAGCCGCTGATTGTAGGAAATTTCATGTCAGCGCAAGCATGGCATTACCGAGGAGTATTATAATTTATCCTGAGAGTGCATACGACGTGTTGCGCTGTGGCATATCTACTGGCCATGGCTTTCTAAAACTTACGACTGGTACTAACGTAAAATGAACGCACTGCGGTGATACATTTAAGGACAAAAGAAGTGAACGAAACAAATGTGCGGCAATGCTATCGTTCGCTCATTTTTTCCTTCGCACGTATATATTTTTTTAACTTAAATTACTACATGTAACTCCTAATGAATGCATAAGAATATAACACGTTGGCAGGGAAACTCTTAAGAGCTGTCAGAAGTGCTGAATTTAAATTTCCTCATTATACTTATAAATCTGTTCATGGGATTATGGGAATATAGGGTGCAATAATAGAGGATTGTCATGGATAGGCTTACCTTGTACACTGTTAGTAGTGCCTTGTGCCAATAATGCTGACTCTAAGCCAGCCAGCGGAGTTCTGGAAAATAGTGAGTGCAAATGTAAGCCCTCGGTGTTTGCACATGTCATTTGATTTTGTTGTTTTACTGTGTGGTGCTAAATATGTTGTTTTATGCTTGGATATTAATGTGTCCTGGAAAAGCCATCTTGGGATAGCACGAATAGTGAGAGTTTGCATTGAATTTACAGCTCATATCTCATAGCTGCCCACTCATTTCTATGGCACATTTTAAAAATGTGAATGTCTGATGTATATCATCACTCGCAAGTATTTAGGTCATCATTATCATCAGCAACAGCAAGAACGGTCAATCAACTTCTGAATGGAGGCCTCACCCACCCACCACCATCCATAATGATCCCTGCGATGTGGACAATCTACCTAGCACCTGCATGACAGCTTACCTGCGTATGTTGGTATTATGGTGCAATTGCCAAACTTGCGTTTACTGATCGAAGCTGCAGTTTAGTTCGTTGACGGAAATGATCACATTTGTGTCATGATTTCTTTTGCATTACTGTTATTATTCAATTGCGATGTATAATACATTGCCTATCATTGGCTTGTTATTGATTAATGTTTAACATACATACTGCAGGCACAAATAAATATAAAATGATCGTAAAGGGCAGCCCTCTTCAGTGATGGATGCTTTCAAAGAGTGCCTGTGGCAGTGAGTGGGTTACAAAAATTGCACATTTGAGACCGAACTAAACAGAGCTTCCATATTGATACATTATAATGTTATTAAGTCGCATCTTGCTTTAATTGAAGTAAATTAATGTTATTTGCCTTGGGCTCTCCCACTGCTACTATTTTAATGTTTTGCTATTGTTCAAATGATTAACAATCATTCAAGCAACTCATCAAACATATATATTACAGCTAGGCCAGAGGAGAAGCATATACATTTTATAATTTTCTGCATTCGTAAATGTATTTTTGTGCATAATTTGTTGAGCATAGATGCACCAGCACATCATGGCCTATTTTTTTAAAAGCCAATGTCCAATTATTTACACTGCAAAGTCTCACCGAGTCTCAAGACTGTTTTTTTTTCTTCTCAGGAGGGTCTTGCATTGGGATATTTGTTCAATTCCACCACTGACGGGCTTGGCATTAATGGCATCGCAAAGTTTCAAATGTCCGCTTGCGCCCATATGGGCACGCTTTAACAACTCCCTGCAGAGATTAATCGGCAGCTGTGAGAATCGAACCCTCGCGGCTCCATGCAAATTGGTTCCGTGGCAAGCGCAGTGACCTTTAGGCTACCAGCAGCCCATCCCTCACACGAGAGATATTCAGTCCCTCCAGAAAAACGCGGAGTTTTTTGGTGACTGTTGCGGGCAAAACTCGTTGATTATGCGGCACGTTTTCTCAAAAAATGCGATGGAATATGCGGGATATTTATGCAATTTTATGCGATTAAATTGCGGGAACTTGCAAAAATTGCGGGAACTTATTACTTCCTATGATAAGCAAGCATACTACATCACAGAAAGTGCTGGGAATATTTAAGTTCTCATCTTGTTTTATTTCAGACCTTAACAAACAGATGGCTCAAACTTACAAAACATTGAGTCGAACAAGTTTTGTAGCTTTACAAAATGAATATGCTACAACTTCTGTGAAAATGAATAAATAAAATATTAAAAAATAAAATGTGTGCTTCCTGTTTTACAGAGGTAGCTATACAAAACAGACATCTTCTGTTAAAATAAGTGTTTTCAGTGCACAGTAACGTAAGCAATACAGTAACAGTACAGTCTTACAGTAATGTAAATTTACATACTACTAACAAAAAAGTGCAATCTTACAACTGTAAAGTTGCATAAACTCTTCATCATGGTTTCATTGGCATCGCGGGGTTTGCAGCTTTTCAATGATGTCGCGTGATGAGTGACGTCACTTCATAACGTTCCCATGGCAACAGGGGAAATGGCTGCGCTTGTGTGAAGTAAACGCAACATTTTTCAACTTTCTGCTAAGATATATGTGACTTTTTGCAACGAAAATGCGGGGATTATGAAATCATGCAAGCCCGCATATTTTGCGCGCGGAAATCTGCAATTTATGCGGCGAAAGTGCGGCGTATTTGAAAAAACGCGCCCCTCGCATAAATATGCGGACTTTGGCTGATTTTGCGTGGAATCTTGCGATCGCATAATCGCGTTTTTCTGGAGGGACTGGATATTGCACCTCAACAGGCTGCCGTTGGTTTGTGTTTGTAATGTAACGCTGCGCTCCCGTGTGCTTGTACACAGAAGCTGTGGATGCATTGCCCCACTCCGACACTTGTGCTGCAGTAAAGTGGATCCAATAATAATAATAAAAAGAGCCCCACAGTTTCACGGATAATTTGCACAAAGTGAGATGATTGCGTACACATATCAGGCTTTGCCTCGATGGCTTCATTGTTGGCCATCGGTTTATTTTCGGTGCGGAATTTAAATAGTTCCATGGATGCAGCTGCTGTGATTGGTAATTACTGTGAAAGCAGAAAAGACCTCAGGACAAACGAATATTCATTGCTGTCAATCCGCCCTCGGTAATTCATGCAACTGACGCTGCTCAGTATCATGCGGTTGAGAGCTCGAAAAAGAAATTCTTGCCAAAGCGATGGCTGCTGGCTCTGGGTTTATTTCCTAGGTAATGGCACTGAGTCGGCAGCACGGGAGCATCGGTTCAAGCCCTGTGAGCAGACAAGCGAAAAATGAACATCACCTTGTGGGTTGGAAGGAGTTTCAGTGCGCAGCGAGTTTGATGGTGTCAGCCAATGATGATTGCTATTGTACGTGGAATTCACACGAGGGAAGAAAACACACGTGCACACACACACAAAAGGAATTGGTATTGGATTTTGGTTCGGCGGTGTGTGGCGTATTATGTAAAACATAAAACAGTGCTGTGGATAGAGCGCTGAGATTGCTAGGAGATTTGGAAGGTGGTGCCCCATGTGTGCTGACAATGAGGTGCATTGAATCGGCTCTGATGAGACATTCTACAGAGCATCTTTCCCTGGCCATGAAGAGCTGGAAGATGTACACAGGGTGTACGGTATCGGAATATCCCATCACTTGCAGACTCTAGAACGATTTCAAATTTACTCCAATTCTACTGGGAACCCCAATGTTATCCGAGTGGTGGTAGTGCACACGCCTATAATCCAGCACTTTGGAGGTGATGGTTGATGGATCACAAAAATGTTGCAAAACTCCCTTCCCATGGGCATCCAGATGCCATATCCTGGCTCGCCAGGGTAAGGTGGTACAACCAAGTGAACTCATCGCCATGTGTTCCATCTTAGCAGGGATAGAGTGTTGCACCCTCGCATGCGTGAGTTTTCTCTGAGTGCTCCGGGTTTCCTCCCACACGTATAAACCCTCCGGAGTTCTACGACTCAACGTGGCTTTCCGGAATGAACAAGTAAGTAAATACATATATACATTTGCCAGTGCGTGGGGTCCAAAGTTAAGTAGCGGCAAAGTAGGCAACAACAAAAAAACAACTACAATATGTTTAAACTGATGTAAATAATAAATGCATTGTCATCATGAAGTTAAATGATTTAACTAAATGTGGGAGAGATACAATATGCATTAAACTAACATGCTCCCAAACAGTGTAAATGATTTCGATTTAAATTTTTCGTGACTGCCGGGATTCATCTTCTAGGTTCTTTCGGTAAAGTCACGTAGAAGGGAAATAATAAAATAATAAAAATAAAACATATTTTATTATGTTTTATTTTATTTTATTTATTAAAAATAAAACATATTTTATTATGTTTTATTTTTATTATTTTATTCTTTTCCTTCTACGTGACTTTACCGAAAGAACCAAGAAAAAGTGTAAATTATCTGCCTTATCATTATGATATTTGTAATGTGAATGTGTGCACGTACTAATTCGTGCACAGTTTAATACACAGAGCATGCAGGGCAGCAATGACATTATCACGTGATTCCTTCTCGGCAAATGCTGTTTGTGCATTAAATACGCAGCGATGTAAATCAATAATCTCATCGTGAGCCGGTCACAAATTGAATCCTGTCTGAAAACAAAACACACATGGCCGAGTAATGAAAACAAACAAAATAATTAACATTTGTGTAAAAACGGTGGGGGGGGGGGGAGGCACGGCTGGCATTTGGAACCTTTTCGGAGTCGTTTTTAAGTTGTGGACAAAACTATTTAAAAGCAGCAACATCTGTGCAGACCGAAGCTAAAACCCCACATCAAATCACTGCACATTCCAAAAAAGCACGTCACAAAAACATGAGGAGGTTGTTGAAGGTGGCAAGTTGAAGAGGTCGTGCTTGCATATGAGCCATCAGAGTGCATAGAGTGTCTATTAAGTAAGCTCAACCCGTATTAAGATACTTCGTGCATTCACAACTTATCCCTCAGCGGGTTTTTGTTTGTTTATGTGAATGTGTGTATTTTTCGATTTAAAGCTTTCGTGACTGCAGGGATTCATCTTTATGGTTCTTTCGGTAAAGTCACGTAGAAGGGAAGTAATTAAATAATAAAAACAAAACATAATAAAATAATTCTCACGACGTTTCGGCCACAACGCAAGCAGCCGTCCTCACCTGAGAATTATTTTATTATGTTTTGTTTTTATTATTTTATTACTTCCCTTCTACGTGACTTTACCGAAAGAACCAAGAAAATGTGTGTATTGTGCTGTTGCTGTTGTGTGGAATGCACGCTGCTGGACTAGAATGAAATATCTGTTCAAACAAAGGTAAAGTATAATTATTCACCATTGGAACCTCCTTTGCCAGTAGCAAAATATGATACTTGTTTTTTTTACCATTTTATCTGGCAACAAAGCTGACACCTTTTGGCGTCATCTGGTCCAACACCACGTGAGACTAGGCTCTAAGAAAAGCTGTCTCGGGTTTGGACCAATCAATTTCAAGGACAGTGCAAACATTATAAGAGTTATCTTTTTGGTTTGCATTCCGACCGCAGGTATCGGGGTTAATGCAAACATGACTCCTGGTAAAAAAAAAGTATCAGTTTTGTTGCAAGATAAAAGGGTAAAAAACCAATTATTATAATTATTCATCATCACGCAATGGCCAATCTACTGATGGGTGCATGCCTCCACAAGCTGCTTCCACGTCATAATGTAAATGCTTACCCCGAGCTCTCAATACTCTGATAGTGCGATGTTTTTGAGTTGTACGCCTTTTGGCGTCATCTGGTCCAACACCATGTGAGACTAGGCTCTAAGAAAAGCCGTCTCGGGTGTGGAACAATCAATTTTTCAAGGGCAGTGCTTATCATTATCAGAGTTGTCTCTTTTTGTTTGCATTTTGACTGCTTGTGTTGTGGTTATTGCAAACATGATCCCTTGTATAAAGGTGTCAGTTTTGTTGCCAGATAAAAACCTATTACTGTATCTTGCTACTGGCAAAGGAGGTTTCATAATGCTTCCACATCATCCCGTGATGTCATCATCCGCCAAGCACCTGCACTGGAACTGATATAATAATGACTCCATCTCCTCGGTGACATCCTCATAGAAAGACGTTCCTTTCCATGGCTGACATTCCTTTCTTATTATTATTATTATTGACCACGAGGCATTTCCGCACCTCCGATTAGCACGGTTGGTTACGTATGGTGTGAAAGAAGTTCAACGTACATACCCGCTGTAGTCATGGTCATGTTTCCTGCCAACCCAATAACTTTGCTTAATAGCTTGAATGGTGTAATGTGCCTGCGTGTATGCTCTAATCAATGTCTTTCTCTGTACATCTCTCAATGTAAATCCAAGCATGTGAAGTTCAATTTTGAGTCTCAATATTGTAAACTCATATTAAAAAAAATGTATGTGGGCCGCTGTAAAACTAAACATATGTATCATGTCTATTCCTGTGAAATCATACAAACATGTATGTTTATAATGTGTTCACAGGAGATGACCGTCGTGTATGTTAATTCTGCGTGAATGTATTTAACTGCTTCTTTATAACAGGCAGTGTGTCACATTTTATTCAGGAAATTTTTCAAGTCAACATTTTTTTTTATTGGGAAGGAATAGTCAAGTAGAAGAATTCGTACATTTTTGCACAATAAACTTCAGCCATGACAATAATTATTGCCACAGATGTAATTTAATTATGCTGAACATTGCTAAGTTTGACGAATGCTTTCAGATTTCCGTCAACTTCAGCAGTACGGATTTTGTATTACTATTTTTTTAAAGTTATTTCTATTTTATTATTGATGCAGCGATGCATCAGGACGACGTTTTTCGTTTGGGAAACAAAGATGAATCGTTGGCAAAGTTTTACAAGGCACCTTCTCCAACTTTGCAGCCAAGCACTCGGGGAATGAATACCTATAACACATCGCGTTGTGTGTTGCAGGAGCGCAAACCCAATTTATTGCGATGGATTGAATCACAGCCGACGGTGCCGTGTCCGTGAAACATTTTACTTTGACGGATTCTCATCCGCGCTCCCATGCAGTGATTTTTCACGCTCCCAAGACCTTGTTTTAGTTGCTTGGCAGCACGAGTTCACAGTTCACCGTCAGAATGAATACAGGCTCTTGCATGCTGAGGCTCACAGGAAGGAGCCATCTTACTGTTGGCCACGCCACGTATTTGCATAGAGTTGCAAGTCACACTCGGGCACAAATGAAATGTGACAACACCATTTGCATTTTGACAAAGGGAAAAGGAGCTTCGGATTTGCATAAAGATTATCAGCACAACAGCCCGGCTTCATCTGCAATTTCTGCACAAACAAAGATATCGAGGCAATGGGTGGATATGCTAATGCGACTCAGTCCAAATGTTATGCGTTCGTAAATTGCACCCACATTTTTTTTATGCTCGTGGTGTGACATTCGAATGTAATGGCGTTTTTTAATGTTTAGTTTGTTGCAGGAATATTCATTCGTTATACGCTTGTGTTTTTGCGCGCAAAAATTGCTCATTTGTAAAATGTAGACGCTCCCATGTTTAGCGTCTGTAATGTTAAAAGAAAAATCAAAGCAAATTATGTTTTTATGGAATTTAATAATTTACTTTTGAATAGTCAGCAGATTTTGGTTCTTTTTTTATTTTTTACTTGAAAATTGTTCAGAATATGATTTCCTGCGATATATGCAAGTTGGATTCGAGCAGTTCCCTGCCTACAATGATGCTGCAAAAGAAGTATTAATAACAGCAATGATAAATGTTTCCGCTCAGTTTTATTTATTGCCTGAATAGAGGCCATACAATATTTCACAAGTACAATTATATCATATATTGAGGGATTTTTTTTTCTACAGAGCAATTTAGTCACAGGACAGTTTTAAATTTTATAATCTATCAATGGCAGCAGAGGTCATCATGATCAAACTACCAGCAACGATTTATCCACTGCTGGATGAAGGCCTCCCCACATTATCACCATCCCTCATGGTAGTGTTATGTGACGATCCACCCAGCACCTGCACCACGAGCTGATTGTATCAATCCATCTACCCAGTGATTCCTCACATGCCAGCTCCTTCACCTTCCCAGCTGATGCCATGGCTGGTGGATCAGGAACTGCTGGGGATAGTGGGTGCCCATGCTTTAACTTCGATGGCCCTGGCGGTTGTTTGACCCTATATCACAACGCTGTTCAGTGTGGATTTGTGAGAGAGAGAGAGAGAAAAAGCACATTTTGTCACGAGGTCATGGAGTCTTTAATGTGCACTTTGCAGCAGGCATCATACTTTGATAACTTCCCCCTGAGAGTTTGTAGGAATTTTGGCCATCAGTGTCAAGCAGGTTGGCAATTACTTTAACCACAAGACAATTATGCCACGTGGCCTCACTGCACTTCAAACTATCAAAGAAAAACATAACTCCCCTCGGGAAATTATTATGATAGGAGTGTTCGTAGAATAACAACACAACAAAGTAACGATTATAAGTTGTAATTAATATGAAGTATGCAAATGAATGGCAAAGATTAGTTGTTAATGCATGATACATTATTACATAATGATGTTAATGAATGTGTTGATGAAATCAGGATGTCAACATAGCTGTATTTACAAAAAAATGCACAACCACATTCATCACAATGAATAGTTCATTATATAAATGAGCTTGTCTTTGTATCAGATTAATTAAAATGTTCAATACGCAGATTGAGTTGACACTCAGTGTGTAAATATTGTGGTCAATGAAATTCGCCTGCTCATTGGCATGTCTGATGTATCCTTTTTAACATATTGCATTACGACGAGAGTCCTTGAACGGGGGGTCCTGTAATAACAAATCAGATGTATATAATCATAGCTTGTTCCCCATGAGTAAAGAGAGTCGAACCATGTGAATATGCATTATTCATGGGCCAGTTTAATGGGTTTTACACAGAGAACACACCGTTGCAGAATCATGAGTATGGATCAGCTATTGGCAGGGTAATTACAGCTATCTCGTGTTCGTACGCGTTTTCAGTAAGACATTAATTTCATTTTCAAGATTGCACCGATGCTGATGACATTACATTTGGAAAATAAAATGCTATTTTAGGAAACGAAATTAAACACCCATTAAGATGACTTATTCTGGTGTGTGTGATTTGTTTTTTTTACCATTGTTATATTCAATACCTCTCGGAATTAGCATACTTTATCAGATCATAAAGAAATATGCTTTCGGAAATGCATTTGCTGAATAATTGTACTCACTGCATGCAGTCGTTAATGGATTGTTTTGAGCCTGGAACTCCTATTATGGGACCAATCATTCAGCATTCATCAGAAACTGGACCTGCCACCATTGTTATGTGTGGAACGATTCGCCTCTCCAGCAACGTGATGCATTGTAATAATTCAGGGTCAGTTTGATTCAAGAATAAATTATTACCATGATTACAGTGATCATTTACAACCGCTGGTCAATGCGTTGCTGAATGAGAGCATCAACTTGACTTTTTCCTTCACCGAAGGTTGTTTCACCACGCCGCACCCCGCCGGTCGCAGTGCGAGTTGCAGACGAGAAGGCCGTGGATCACGCACCACTGATGCCATCAATTTTATTTCGTCTCCTGCTCGTCTTGCCGAGCCAGGCGATAGCCGCTTCATTGGCAGCACGAAGGGAGGGCCCTTGAGACGTTCCGTCGAGTCTGGTTCAGGCAACACTCGTCGACAGTGTGTGATATCATATTCTGTCGCTAGCCACATCCACAGAATGGATTATGCTTGTCACGTTTGTCCCAGGTGTGGGCATTGGTTGGCTGAACATGGGCCCTGAGCAGTAGAGAGCCTAATGAACAGGGCCAATGACCGGCGTACATGCTAGCAATAGATGAGATTCGAACTCAGGTGGCTGGCTTCACGGTGCTGTGCGCACACTACCGAACCACGACCCTACCCCGTATTACAGCATACAAAGTGAACGAGGTTAATTCTGTGTATTGTGAGCTTGCGAAATAATATATTTCGATTTAAAGCTTTCGTGACTGCAGGGATTCATCTTCTTGGTTCTTTCGGTAAAGTCGGGGAGACAACGTCTGACGCTGTCTCCCCGACAGACCTGCTCTCCACCTGAGGACGGCTGCTTGCGTTGTGGCCGAAACGTCGTGAGAATTATTTTATTATGTTTTATTTGTATTATTTTATTACTTCCCTTCTACGTGACTTTACCGAAAGAACCAAGAAGAAATAATATATTGTCAATGAATTTCTGTTGCGCCACTATAAACTGTGTAACTGAAATGTGATGTCACGTGATTGAGACAGTGCGATCATAATCATCTATGTTGGCAAAGATTAAGAACAACAATAATTCCGTTGCTGGGACAAAACGAACTCTGTTGTCGAGCGAGCTGACGGGTGCACATTGAACGGTACAGATGGTACATTGACAGTTAGTGTAATTGGACTCTCTATTGATGGAATGAAATGTGTCGAACAAAAGGGGAAGCTGGTTATTTTTGTCGGTCAATAACCTATTTGATACTAACCCTAGCCAGATGATGTCCTTTATAAATATTTCATTAGCACATTAGAGCAATGTGAATTCCACGTGAAAAAAAGCATATCGTATCCAAATCAAGACATCAAAAAGGGAACGTAAAAAAAACGAACTGGGTCCCATTAATGTTATGCAGCGATGCAGGCAGGGAGGCTAGGGCCATTTGCGTGGGACGTAGCCTGAGGTGGCTGGCGTGCAGTTTAATCGCCCTGTTTCACATTTAATATTTGGCTGGGGCAGCACGGATAAGCCTTGCTAGTTGATACTGTGTCTTTGGGCAAGGCCAATCATTGTTTGTGGCTTGGGTCACAAGCCGGCCGCCCTGCATGCCTGATCCACATGACATTACGGATGCCACAATGCACTTGGCAGGGGAGGCCTGTTTTTGAGAATGGGATTGTGGCCAAATTAAACAGTGGCAGTGAAAGCACTTTCCTCACAGCGAAACTGGACATGCATTTAAATAATATTGTTAGCAGCGTTAACACATCCGAGCTTTGATGTGTTAACAATGATAACAGTTGGAATAGGAATAAGAACAATATATATCTGAACATTAGATGCTTTATGTTTCCATTTGTTGACGGAATTTTCAGTTGTTGTTATGTAAACAACTTTCTATATTTGCTGTTCATTATTCATGCTAAATATTACAATAAACAGATTGTTTATTATGAATAAAAAACAACATTGTACGTAATTTATACAAGCATGCTTTAATCACCGTAGGTGTAATTGCAAACGTGTTTAAACAACGCAATGAATGTACACGTTCAGTGTTGTACTCTGCCGTCAGAAGAACAACACATTTTTTTGTTGGCTAACATCAACGCTACCAATGACGCATCGTGCAAACATCTCTTACAACAAAGAGCAAACACCAAAGCATCCATAAAAACAACTTGCACTTAAAGAAAATCGGGACAGCAATTTTCAGTTCCAACGTTAGCCGGAAGGTGGTAATTAGCGGCGTTTATTTATTGATTTGCTTTTCCCTTTTGCCGGGCAGGATCGGAGACATGTCGGGCAGTGGCAAAAGGGCCTTCATTCAGAGGGCCTTCATTCAGAGGGCCTTCATTCAGAGGGCCTTCGTTCAGAAGGCCTTCATTCAGAAGGCCTTCATTCAGATGGCCTTCATTCAGAGGGCCTTCATTCAGAAGGCCTTCATTCAGAGGGCCTTCATTCAGAGGGCCTTCATTCAGAGGGCCTTCGTTAAGAAGGCCTTCATTGCGAGGGCCTTCATTCAGAGGACCTTCGTTCAGAAGGCCTTCATTCAGAGGGCCTTCATTCAGAGGGCCTTCATTCAGAGGGCCTTCATTCAGAGGGCCTTCATTCAGAAGGCCTTCATTCAGAAGGCCTTCATTCAGAGGGCCTTCATTCAGAGGGCCTTCATTCAGAGGGCCTTCATTGCGAGGGCCTTCATTCAGAGGGCCTTCATTCAGAGGGCCTTCCGTCTGGGCGCAGAGCGGTGATGCGGTGCAGTTGGTGTCCCTGCAGCAGATGTGTCACGAGCCCAGCCGCGGCAGAAATTAACAGAGTGGCTTGTGATGTCGCAGGCCACGACAAGGCTGACACTTTGTAGGACTCCCCCCCCCCCCTCCTGGTCTTGGCACCCTGCAGCAATTTGCTCCTGCGTTCGACCATGAAGCGTGCGGCACGCAATAATGGTCGCTGTGATTCCTAAGGCTCATAGCCATTACAGGCTGGATGTGGGGGTGGCGAGGAGAGGCGGGGGGGGGGCTGAATGAGGAGGTGAGGGGGGGAGTAGATCGAGAGCTCAGACGCTGGAATGCATGTAATTTAAATCTATCTTTAATGATTTTTTGTTGTTTGAAATGTTTTTTTGTTATGAAATACATATATTCCATTCATTGTATTTCCACATCTGTGTAAAGCAACATGTTACCTACAAATGAGGCATTTAGGATTTGGCAGATTTAGACGACAGCATAGTAACACCATCGATTTTTTTACATTGGCTGTACATTTGTGTGCGCTAAGATACCTTACAGCATTGCAAGGTGGATATGTATGTATGTTGAATTTCTTTTGCACCGTACGTAGCCAACATTGCTTATCAGATGTGTGGGGGAAGAACAACAAACTAAACACAGTTGTCAAGAAAATTAGTTCTCAATTTACATTTAAAAGTACATAGCTCCAGTCGCTTCCTAATATCGGAAGGAAGAGCATTCCAGACGACCACAGACGCACTTCTGCGAGCGCGCGATGCAGTGGCCGTCTTTGCCCCATGGTTAGCGTTGGAACCGGCATACCCTAGCAATCTGTTGACTTAGCGATGAATGCTGTAGGCTCTCCAGGGCCGCAGTGGATGTGTCATGGGCGTTCCACGTGTGCTCCATCAAGCCCCTGCGACGTGTGCCGTGAGATGTGTTTGACTTTGTAAGGAGTCTTTATTTTCAGCAAATTCCTTTCGAAAGAGTCCAAACTCAAATACTAAATCTTTCATTTAACCTCTAAGTTCAACTGATATGGAACGAGCTGAGCAAGCCATTTTGGTAAGTGGGTCTTCTATTTGCTTTCATGAATAATTCCTCAACTATTTTTAGCGATCAATTTTTTTCAGCCGCTGAATTGTCATGAATATTGTGCAGAAATCACTGCAAGTCACTGGATCAACGCCATGAAAACTGACTACCCAGCCACCCAGAGAAAATAAATCCGTGGTATATTCTAACAGTTCACATTTACCCATTAACACTCTTACACAAACTAAATTGGAGTAATGTATCATTGTGTTAGCTAGCGCACTGTGCTATGCTATGAAGCCAGTGACATGAGTTTGATTCCCAAACATAGCCGACATTAGGGACGTCGCAGTCGTGAGATTTAATCTCCATCACCTGGTATACAGGAGGTCATAGGTTCGATTCCGACTGACGACGCCTGTATATTTGGAATTTGCGTGTTGTCTCTCCCCGTAGTTGGATAAAAAAAATTATCCGAGTTCCCCGGTGTTTCCCTCACCACATTTAGAAAAATCCGTTTAGATTATTTGGCGACCATAAATTCGCAGATGTGATGATATCAGCCACTTTGATGCGCCGTTGTGTGCGACCAGGTCACCTCTACAAATAGTTATTAGCTCTGCGGTCTTTACCTGGTAAAATAAAAACTAGTTAAGATTTAATTCTGAACTTATCAAGGACAACACTACCATGCAAACCCCTCCACCAACCTACACTGACCAGTGTGGTGAAGTATGGCAAAATGAAGCAATCCAAAACCTTCATCCATCCATTCATCAACGTCATGTGTACTTGGCACTAAATGGTTTTAATATCCCCACAGCCTAGATAACAAGCTAAATCTCTCGCATTCAAAGACACCAACTTACTCTGGGGCTAACAACCTTTGCTCTATATACCTACACAGTTTTAGGGGCTTCTAAATCTGCTGCTTTTGTGCTCGTGCTGTTTATATTGTAAATATATATTTTTAGCATTTTTTTTTGCACGGCTCTTTTTTGTATGGATTTATAATCGACCGAGCCAACACTATCAAACTCGTTTCACGTGAGAAGTCTTGCATGCTGAAGCTGTGACCTTCATTTTTCACTGTTCCGCTCCAGGGCTTGAACCCAACATCTCAGAGGATTTTGGATCAGTTTCCTGACACGGCTTTGACCCCGTCGGGCCAAGCAGCCTCCATGATTATGCCGGATGTGACTAAACGCCCTTGTACTGATCTAGGGGCAGGTTTCTCTGGATTAGAGGCACTGCAAGGCAATTCTGGGCACACAGATGAGCGCAGGGATATTTATGCTTGCTGGTTTATTGGACTGGCGGATAGAAGTGGCGTTTTGGTTAGTGCACTTCGCTACAAAGCCGGCGGCCTGATATCAATTTCTGGCCACGGCTAACACCAGTGGTGAACCACATCCGAGCTAGTCAGAGGGCCACCCATTTTGCCAACGAGTGCAAATCAGCATGGCGAAGTATGGCCGCACATCCCTTATGACCGACACAGCATGGGGCGATCTTTATCCAGCAGTAGATCAAAAAAGGCTATTTTTGTGAATTACTTATTTAATTGGAATGGCTCTACACAGCTGCTCATCTCCAAGCTTCAAAACAACACAGCATGTGCTGATGATTATTACACTATGTAACACATTTTTTGTTCCTGGGTAGTAAGTGTTATTTCTTAATTGCTTATGCCTATTTTAAATTTCGAAAACGGGAGAATTTATGTATTTTCGTTCACATAAAGTCAGAAAAAAAACATGAATAAAAATTTACATGTATTTATACTAAAGTAATACAAAAATGACAACAAAAGATTTAGAAGTGAGTAGTTTTTTGAGATTTACGATTTTACTCTAAATCACTTTCACGAATCAGCCCCCAAATACAGTCTCCCATCATGTTCTCGTTATACTGTCCTTGGTAGCGGCATTCAAAGTCCAGTATATCCTGGTGGAAGCGCTCGCCTTGCTCCTCCGAGTACGCTCCCATGTTCTCCTTGAATTTATCAAGATGAGCATCAAGGATATGGACGTTGAGGGACATCCTACAGCCCATTGTGCCGTAGTTCTTCACCAGAGTCTCAACCAGCTCCACATTGTTTTCGACCTTGTGATTGCCCAGGAAGCCACGAACCACTGCGGCAAAGCTGTTCCAAGCCTCTTTCTCCTTACTAGTGAGCTTCTTGGGGAATTCATTGCACTCCAGGATCTTCTTTATCTGTGGTCCGACGAAGATATTGGCTTTGACTTTTGCCTCAGACAGCTTAGAAAATAAGTCTTGAAGGTACTTGAGGGCTGCCGACTCCTTATCTACAGCTCTGACAAATTGTTTCATGAGGCCCAATTTGATGTGCAGTGGTGGCACCTTCCGGGGGTCCACCAGTGGCTCCCACTTGACGTTGTTCCTCCCCACAGAGAACTCGGTCTGCTGTGGCCAGTCCCGCCTGTGGTAGTGCGCCTTGGTGTCCCTGCTGTCCCAAAGGCAAATATAGCATGGAAACTTGGTAAAACCACCTAGGAGTCCCATCAGGAATGCCACCATTTAGAAGTTTCCGATGACCTCCCAGCCGTACTCATCATACTTTAAGGCGTCAAGCAAGGTATTGATTCCGTTGTAATCCTCTTTGAGGTGCACTGAGTGAGCCAGGGGAAGAGACGGGTACTTGTTACCATATGGAGTAGCACGGCTTTGAGGCACCTGGATGAGCTGTCAATGAAGAGGCGCCACTAATTCTGGTTCCAGGCGATTCCGATTGTTTTGAACAGACTGGTCACATTGTGGTAGAAGCAGAGCCCATCTTGACGGGTGAAGAAGCTGCAAAAAGGTTGGTGACGCTTCCTCTGATCTGCGACTTGCACACTTTTATCCAACAAATTCCACTGATTGAGTCTCGACGTCAAAAGCTCGGCATTGGACTTGGTGAGACCAAAATCTCTGATCAAATCGTTGAGGTCTTTTTGGTTAGGGTAGTATGGGTTTCTCTCCTCAGCTCCACCTCTGAAATTGTCATCTGGACCTACAACGTCTTCCTCGCTCTCTGACTTGCTGCTCTCTTCTAAAGATGGCTGTTCTCTCTCCAGAGGAGTGGGTACGGGGAGCTCATGGCAGTGTGGCACCGGGGCGATGGATGAAGGAACGTCCGAATACGTGATAGCAGGTGCATTCTTGCCAGTCCGACGTTTGGAAGGGTCCACCATGTAGAAGTAGCAGTTGCTTGGTCAGTGGGTTTCCGCCAAATTCTTGGGATAGCGAACTTCATGGCTCTCTTTTCCCCTCTGTACCATCCTACAAAAATACATGTATTTCACCCATGACTAATGTGTGAGAGATTCTCACAACATTTTTCATGCGTGATATATTTTTTCAATAACATTGAAAATTGTAAAACATTTTTTTTACTAAAACTGTTACAATGTTAAACATTTTATAACATAAAATTCCGAGGACCATTTGTCCATTTTACCTACCAGAGCTTTTTTTGTATTGCTCGTAGGTGAAATTAGGTGCCTTTATCCCCGACAGGCATTCCGAAATATGCCTTGTAGGTTTATTTTATTTGACACCTACGTGACTTTACCGAAAGAACCAAAGAGTATGCCTTGCAGGCCTTTAATGAATGGGTGTATACAACAACAGCAACAGCCAGCATTCCCCACTAAATTATATCTTCACAGCGCTTGTGCCAGGCTAGGCGCACTTTGAGGTCATGTGAGGTGTCGAAGCTTCACTGGTAGGAGGTCATGAGACAGACCCAGGCTGAGATGAACCACCACCTGTGTCCCCACTATGCCACAAACAAAGACAACGTTAAATATCCCTCTCATAGCTTTAGACGATTTTTGGGGCAAGTGATGCGAGAAAGCACTTATGAAGCCATCCTCCCCCTCGTGTGCCGTGCTGGCACACGAGGGGGGGGATGGCTTGGACCACACCCGACCACTTTTGTCTCCTTAGCGGCGATGTATACACACTGCACTGGGTACTAATTTGAGGCTGAGTCGACCTAGGGGAGGCTCAGCATCGGTTCAGATAATCATCACTGGTGTTTGCCGTAAGTGGGAACTGAACTCGAATCAACGGGTTCTTGTGCAGCATGATAACTGCCATACAAAGTTAAAGATACCCCATAATGATTAATGGACTTTTAGGGAAAGTGCTGTTAATGAGCAGCTATGAACGAGACGTATACACTTCCTAACACATGTATACACATATGCATATTTGCAGCATCAACAAACTTGGGTATTCGCTTTCAAGAAACCAGCCAGAGCACAAATATACGCTATAAGCAGACAGAGCAGGCAAGGATTTTTTTTTCTATTCTATATAATAGAGACCCTACATGTATTACACAGTTGGGCCAATATCCATTACTTCCTGCAGGCACAAAAAAGTGAAACTTATTATCCTGTGCATGAACACGCCATGACGTAAACTATAAAGGCTTGCCCCCGTTTCCTTGCAGGGAGGTGAGCATTTAAATTGGTAGATGAAGAGCCGTTTCGAACTGCAAACGGAGAAGCCAATGATATTCGGTTTCACAGAAGCCCCGCTGCACATATCCATCAAAACAGCAAAGTGGGAAGACTGAAAAGCCCAGTAATCGTATTTTCCGGTGGCTGATATTGAAATAAAATATGTGGCCTTTGCAAGGTTTTATAAATTGTACTTTGATTACTCCGTTTGCTATTTGAAATCCAAAATTGTCTCTGTTGGTAAGTTAATGAAACATCAATTCAATTCGTATCTATTTTGTGAGTAACTCTGCGCTTGTGGTCAGTATTTACGCACTGTCATTTGTGGTTATAAAACTTTTCTCGGAAACGTTGTAACAAAAAGAATGGTGCATGATGTTGGTGTGCGTACGTTTAATAATAGTTCAATACTAATTCATAGCGCTTTGGCAAACCACTGCTGGATGAAGCCTTCCCCCACACCATACCGCTCCTCGTTGGGGTTGCTGGACCATACTTCACCATGCTGGTCAGCATGATTTGGTGAAGGATTGAGGGCCAAACCTGCCCAAAAATCGCTAGCCACTGATGTGAGCTGTGGCCAGGATTATAATTTCCTGGTCACGGGGTTCATAGTGCATTTCGCTCACCACTCCCCAATTGATTAAGTCCATTCATCAACTACAATTTGTAATCGAATATTTGTGTTCTGGTTGATTACTCTAACCGCTGTAAAGATGTAGCACCCACCCCAACATCCTGATTCGCAATGGAGGGAAACCCTGCAGCGGGATGCAGATGATTTTGCCGATGATGTCACCAAGCTGTTTGTGTTTAGTTGTTTGTCCTTTCACCGCACCTCTCATTAGCACGGTTAGCTGCGTATGGTGATAAACAAGTTCAACGTTCACGCAAGCTGCGTCCATCACCTCCCGTCCAGCCGTGCTCGTGAGATCGGTGAGAAAAAATTAACCCGTAAAAACAAAGTTTTTCACTATAAATACTTTATATGCGTGGCGGCAAGAGTCCTCTCGTCCTCTGGCTTGAGATGGCTGCCACCTATGGGTCAGATGATTGCCTGCCACCATTAAGCAATTGGTAATTAAATATTTTAAAAAAAATCCTAAAAAGTGTCAAATTTTGGAAAAAAAATTCACGAAAATAAATTGTCACGCACAACGAGTCTGTGTGCAAAATGTTAGCTCGATTGGATCACGGGAAGTGGGTTAAAAAACGACCGAAAGATTTGCACGGTCGTAAGCGCGCAAGCAAGTGAACTTAATATAAAGGATTTAAAAATAGGTTAGACTTTTTTTTATCTCCAACTTATGTTCGTGTACGGTAATCCGATTGCGGTAGTTGTGTAATAGATAACCAGGAGATGACGATGGCTTGTGTTGTGATCGAAACGTCGTCGTTTTTGTTTATTTTATTTTTTTATCAATTTGAACCTATCTACGTGACTTTACCGAAAGACCCAAAGAATATACATTTCTGCAGTCACGAAAGCTTTAAGTCAAAATGTAATAATAAATGACGTATGTAATCGGATGCACAATGTATGCCTCACATTTAGTTGCATATATTACGAGTTGTGTTTTTTGGTTTAACTTACAATGTTCAATAATTGGCCAATACTGCTGGCAAGCACAAAAGACAAGCTGTATAATTTTGGAACACGGTGTAGCTGGCTCTAAACCAGCTATAGTTCTGGGGAAAGAGTGGACATGCATTCTGCAAACCCCTGCTTACAGCATCCGACATGCAATGGCGTTTTATGGAATACAAATCAAGTTTTGTGTCTTGTATGCATGAGTATGTGAGCATCCATAATATTGTGTTTTGTGTCCTCCAGGTCGGCGTTTGCGAGTCTATGTGTGCGTGCATGTGCATACACAACATAGTTTGTACGTTTCTGTGCCGGTGTGTGGTTGTAAATGGGGAGCGGTCTCTCTGCGCTACGAACCCGGTGGCCCGAGGTCGATTCCCGCTCACGGCCAACATCAGTGACGATTATTTGAACCGGTACTGGGCCTCCCCTAGGTCAACTCAGCCTCAAATGAGTACCTGCTGTGGTAAACATCGAAACTGGGGAGACAAAGGCGGTCGAGCGTGGTGTAGGCCACCCACCCCATCGTGTACAGTACCGTGCCGGCCTTCATAGGTGGTCGCAAAACAGCATCTGCCCCACAGAGCTTGCCGAGGCTACATGGGGGATCTTTGTCTTGTGTGGTTGTATGTGTCTGTGCGTATGTATACATACGTGGCAACGTGGCAGTGTGTGTGCGTGGTGGTCTTGATCATGGCACATATTTTGCTGTCTTTTCTTGGATTTTCTGTTTGCACTCAGTCACATATTCACTTTAAGATGTTTTTTTGTTCATGTTTTTGTTTTTTGTTTGTTGCGGTTGCACCCGATTCAAGAGCCGAATGGCTCACAGGGCTATACCTAATAAATGAACTTGAACTTGAACTTGCCCCATCACTCTGTATGTTTATACAGGGGACTTTTTGTCTTTGTGCGTGGTTCTGAATTGTTGTGCATGCTTGTGTCCGTGCCTACATCTGTGTGCGTGTGTGTGTTGACGCTGCACGTGTGCTGACCTTCAGCGGTGCTCGCTAATGGCACCTGTCCCCCCAGCCTGCATTGCTATATGATGGGTATTTGTTATTGTGTTTGTGTGTGTGTCAGTGTTGGTGCATGGACGTATCCGTGCATGCTTCTGAGCAGACACTAGTGACGGATTATTTGAAACGGTCCTGGGCCTTGCCTCTGTCGCCTCGGCCTCAAGTGAATACCTGGTGTGGTGTGTAAACTTCACCACTGCAGGAGACAAAGGCGGCCGGGTGTGGTGCTGACCAACCAACCTTTCATGCGCCGTGCCCGCCTTCATAGGTGCTTATCCCTTAACAGCACCTGTCCCAACAGTCTGATAAGACGACGCGAGGGATCTTTGTCTTGGATGAATGGACAACACAAACATTTGCTCGCCGTGCGTGTGTACATTAGCATCTCATTGTACCAGTGCTGCTCCAAAATTAAAAGAAAAATCGTGAAGCATACAATTCCTCGTGTGCACTCGAGCTCTTGTGAGCCACCATTCATTGTTGCACCGCTGCATTATGTACTCAGATCTCACCGTGTGTGCCCAGCGGCTAAGGTAATTGTATATTGTGAAATTTCGGTCACAGTTCCTATGATCACTGTTACATTGCTTATGGCTTTATTTTGGTGATTTCGAAAAGTTTTTTGGTTTGGCCATGTTTGTTTGTTGTAGCACGGAGTTAGAATGATGGCTTTAATCTAAGTTGTCTTGTGGTTGTTGTTGTTTTACTTGCATCCCACTGGGATTTTTGCACAGCGTTGGTGTACGGTGTTTTTTTCCTGGATTTTTCTGTTTGCGCATAGTCACTTTAAGATGTTTTCTTGTTCATGTTTTTTTTTGCGGTTGCACCCGATTCAAGAGCCGAATGGCTCACAGGGCTATACCAAATAAATGAAACTGAAACAATACATCACCTAGGCGCGTTTTAGAATACATCTATATACCTGTCGCGGTCCATATCAACGCCGATAATGCCTCCCACGTGCCTTTTGGATAGGGCTGAAAGCGTTCCGATAACATTTAACTTCGCACCGTGCCGCGGCGATGCGGCCGTTTTTTTTTTGTCAACGCCGCAGATTCATAAATTGTTAGCTTTGAGATAATGCGGTGTAAATCACCCAAATTTTGCCCGTAATTCAAACGCCACTGTGCGCGCCTGTGTATGTGGGCCGTGTCGCTGTTGTCTCTGCTATGTGCAGACAAATTAAAGATAGCAGGACAATGCTCGTCATTTGTTCAAAGGTCGTGAGCTTGGCTCCCAGCCACTACTTGACTCGATCACACTCGTGTAAGATCCTGACGTGCAATAATAAAAGCGAAATTAAAATTAATAAAAAATAATAAAAAAATCACGACGTTTCGGAGGCAACACAATTCTCCGTCATCAGGTGGGACCGTCACAGCCAGATTTGCTGCATCAAGTGAGGCTAAGAGTATGAATCCTTGCAGTCACGAAAGCTTCAAATCTAGAAATAATAATTAAAGCAACATCAATGCAATCGACCTCCAACAGTTGTGTGTTGGATTCATCAGCAACGGCCTGGGCTTAAAGCGGACGTGGGTAATGGCCTGTTTAGGTTGACTGCATTTTACCGTTGTCGATTCATTTCATTGTTCACCTGAATACATTACCGTTCTCTTATGCAACCGTTCTCTCATTTGTCCGCAGTTAATCCAAAATGAGGCCCCGCCAAACAGCGTAGAGTGTCTAATACACTGTACACTTATGTAATACAGGGTGATTCAAAAAAAAATTCACGTTTATATGGGACTTTCGTTTTTAATGGGAAAAGAACGGATAGAACACTGTAACATGATAACAAATGTAATGTTAATAGCTTCAAAGAGTCAAAGAGACTCCACTTGTTCGCCGTCATTGTCAACGCGTGCCTGGAAATGTTCTCCAGGTGGTCTCCAGAGCCCTGGGGCACATTTCTTGTGGTGTTGTTGCAAATTCTCAACAGTGTTAAAAAAAATTGAAGCACCCTGCATGTGAACGGGACATCACAATGCTCCCAATGTTATGGCCAAAAACACATTTGAGGTGTAGGTACCATCAAAATGTGAGCACCATTCTTTTATTTTTTTCTGCAGGTGGCAAGCAATATACAATAATAAACATTGGTGATACTGTGTTGGCATGAATAACAACAACAAAACTCAACGCATTCCTCAATAACACGACAACAGGCGATATTTCATTCAATGAGCCCTTCCTCATGTCCCACGCAGAAGGCCCATTGCCGAATACATATCCTGTTATATATTTCCCCTTTAAAGGCCACAGTGTTATTGACAAATGTGTTCCATGTGGAATAATCTTATATGTTTACATGCAATTCACCGTTGCACGAAGGCCTACCCGAATCATCACCGTCTATCACAGCGTTGTTGTTGATGATGCAAAATTTCTCCCTCACACCTGCACTTGACCTGATGTTGTCACTTCATTGCTACAGTGGGCATATCCTTTGTAACGCTCTCTCCTTGGGCTGCCATTTCATCATTAGCCTCGACCATCCGTGACCATGACTTCTAGCAACATGTCCTGGCCAAGCAAGTGGGTATGTGTGCTTTCATTATTAGCTCAGCTTTTCAGAAGCAATCCAACCTGCTCTCACCTACACCACTTAATAACCTCATTTTGAGCCAGCTCCACCCTCAATCATTGACCTCAGATATATTTTAAAGTTGAATCCCGCTGAGAGGTACTGTATTGTCAATTGTTTGATGAAGGTTGGTCCTATATGACTTTCTTTTTCCTCATATTATGCATATTTATTCATAAAGTATTTTGATTATTGCTCATAGTTCATTGCCATTAGTTGTTATAATTAATGTGTACTTATGATAATATGAGATGTTTAATATTTTCTCCGATTATATTTCTCCAAACCAATTTTTTTATCATTTCAACTTTAATCTTCTCGTGAATACATTTGGTGAAATCGTTTTTTCTCTGGCTGCCCTTCTAATATGCAATGCAATCTCAGTGCAAGCAGTATATAATTTTGTAGTGTAATATTGCGATTCCAAAGAGTGTCAAAATCTAATTGCATAATACTGCAGATAATGTCCAACGCAAAGACTGTGCTTTATTGTTCACACTTTAAGCAAAGTTAAGACGGTATAGAAAAACTAATTTAAACATAATCTACACTGCTTTGTCAGTCCACTCCTAGACGAACGCCTCGCCATGCCGTGTGAGTCGTGGTGGTTGTTTGACCGTACTTCCCCACACTGGGCAGTGCAGGTTGGTGGAGAGGTGTGGCGTACAGAACTGTTTTAGATATCACTCACTACAGACATTAGTCGTAGCTGGGAATCGAACTGTGATCGCCAGGTGGCTATTGACTGCGCCATCATTACTCAATTGGAAATCTGCATAGCGATCACCCCTCTTCGCTGCAGAAACTTGGCAGGACCCTCCTCAAGAAGAGTCACTGGACTCAGCTAGAGGCTTTTCTGGGTAAACAAGCATAATAAATAAATTACCGCAAGTATGACTGCCCCTATTTTATGCTCGGCGCAAATACTTTTTGCCACGCTAAAATTTCCCTAGGTGGCCATTTGCTCCGCTAGCTGCAGTAATAATTGCAATATAAAATATTTTATTACAAAAAACCTTTTCCCAGCTTTTCCTCATTAGTATAAATTTAATTATGGAATTGGCACAACATTTATGGCGCCGAGTTGATGCTGCAGCTGAAATTAACGCGCCCTCAGGAGGAAAACTTTGAGCTTCAGATATTCGCTGTGTGCACTATGAAATAAAAAATATTTTTTTGTCACTTGACTAAAATATTAACGAACAGCGGAAATACAACAGCTTGCAAACGGCAATGCTCAAAGGGACACATTTCCAAAGATTGAAACGGAACATTGCAAGGATGGTTTTAAAGTGATAAAATACATTTCTTGCAGAGAGCGATACTATGTTTATGCATATAGTTATGTGGATATGTGTGCATACACATATGCAGAAAGCAAACATGCACACGATACCTATGTTTTTTTTTATTTTTTAAATGTATTTATGTGATGTGGTAAAACATCACAGGTTACTTGAGAAATACAATTTAAAACTGCGTAGTAAAAATACGTTAATGCACATTTTTTTATATTTCTGTAAATTTGTTTTTATGACTCCTGATGAGTTTATATTCAATAACAGAATTAAATGTTAATATATCTACAGATTTAGATGTATTGCCCAATTAAACAACTCTTCCTGAAAATGTATTACACATGCTGAATATACTCATGTAGCTAAATTGCATGAAAATCTGTTTTTCATGTTACTATTGTCTTGCATCATGCAAACCGTTTTACAGTACAATGATTTAATGCATGGGTACTCGGTCAAATTATCCTGACCTACCCAAACCTAATATGTACCATTAGTACTTGGATGGGTGACCGCAGGGGCTTGCCAAGGAGTTTAAGTCGATTAGCATGGTTGGTTACGTGCGGTGCGACAAAAATTCAACGTCCATTCACATATAAGTTGACCAGGAGAGACTAGTGGTGAGTGTTGGACGACTGTACCTATGGTGTCTTCTCTCATTTTATTTTCGCCAAACATTCCGGTGTTGAACCCTTCTTGAACAATAACAAAAACGATCTTGAGATTCGGTGGAAGTTCTGCTGAGTCAATGGCATCGTTATTATCATTTCTCCTACATAATTACCCTTGTCTTTACCCCACCCTCAGTAGCCATAACCATTGACATCACCAATCAATGCAAGTGCATCTTGACGAGCGGGGGTTTTGTTGCGGTGAAAGAAAAAACGAAACAAATATTTGATCCAATTGAGACATCATCGGCATACAAATCTGATGCAACGCTTGCAATGTTCACTCAATTTGAGACCCCAAAAAAAAAATCTGCTTAGTTGCAGAATCCACAACCTCTTTTTTTGTTTACTTATTTATTTGGCAGGTTTATTTATTTTCTCATCTGACGTGTTTCGTTTTTTTGGAGGGATGGCAAGATGTACTGCCAAGGCGTCGACACGACCCACTTCACGAGAGCGATGCTAAGTAAAGAATTGGCGTCAGCGCAGAAACACAAAGAGCAACAGTTTGACCACATCACTTCCTCCTCGTCGAGACTGTCAGCCATATCAGTCCTGTGCGTCCGCTTCGGTTTTCAAACACTCGGGCTGGCTTGTCACGCTGTCGTATTGCGTGGCCCAGCTTCGGCTGCCTTTTTTATATTTTTCTGCGGGTCGTGCGTAAACAACGGATTCCTGGAAACATCGGCGGAAAGGGGCCTGCGTTTTATTCTCTTCTGTTCCCCATTATAATATGTGTCCCAATGACCTAATTAATGCATTGAGCCTTGCAGTGCATATTAACGGTTTTTTTTTGTATTCGGTTATCATAGTTTCTGCGCAAACCCCTTATTAACATGTGAATCACGCAGATGGAAGCAATTACAAAAAAATCTGTATCACTCGAGTCAATTCGCATTAGCAGCTTACGCGCCGATTATCATTGCTGAAATGCGATGCCTCGTCATTGATGAGGAAAATTTGCAAGTGGATTTTTTTTTGCAGTGAGCTAATTGTGATCTATGATTGTGTATTGGAATGGAAACTACTTCAACTTGAACGTTCCGAGAGAAATGAACGCGCTGGCAAAACCGTTTCTTTTTTGTTCTCCGCTGGATTATTATAGGAAAGTGTCAGATATAAAGTCACTTTGCGAAGAGATACAATTTCTGCACGTTTGAGTAGCATTTGTGAATCATTTTTCCGATCAATCATCCCCAAATAACATTATTTTGTCTTTCAAGTACCTCCTGCAGGAAGATGCTCATACACTCGGTCACGTCGTATATTTTATCAATATCTCATTTGTCCATGTCATCGTCAGCAATGGTCAATTCACTGCTGGAATAAGGGTCTCCCCGAAGCTGCCATCATCTCTCAAGATCCGGCGATGTAATTCATCCACCTAGCACTCTGCACACGAGCCGAATTCATCCTTTATGTGGGAGCCATTCCGTCATTATTCTGGACTATCGACCATCATCCGTTCTAGCTATGTGCACTTGTACTACACAAAGCCCTGTTACTTTTCTTCATGGTTCGACATGCCACGCCGAGCAGAAAGCCACTCAGACCCAAGCACATGAACGATAACTGTAATAATTATATATATTTTTACAAATACAATAAATATCATTGCAAACAGCATACTTAGAAAGGATGGGTCACTGCAAGTGGCCCAAGCTACACCAGATCATGCTAAAGATTTTTACAATTCAATGCAAATGCCAAAGGCTCCAAACAGCCAAGCTAAACCCAACTTAGCAAACATCCCAAGAGTAGCGGGGCGAAATGTCACAAGTCATCCTGCATGGCTGCTTTGTTCATGTCACTTTGGGATGTGGTGACAATGATGCTTCATTTCAAAATAATCAATTCTAAAGTGGTCAGCGTGCTTTTTAGAGAGGCAGTTTGTACTTAGCGGATTAACAAACAATTCCATTTTTCTGTAAGTAAAGTGCAATATTCACAGGGCAGTCCAAAAGCATGTCCTCTGCTCCAGAGTAAACTGAAAGACTATTTGAGAGTCGATCATTGTTTGCCAGCTAATAGCCCAAATCCAACTTGAGGTTGTTTAAAATTGCTTTTTACCAAACAATAAAATATGAACTATCTTTTCTACACTCGTCACTACTTTCTTCAGTTTGGATTCCAACAAATGATGAACAACAAACATGTTTACTTATTTTATTTGGCCACCCTTTTATGCTTCTTCCTTAAGGCAATGTTATTGCTGCAGCTAAAGAAAGTGACGAATTGACATCGTAATGTCACACCTACTAACACCACGGCAACTGCTGAAAGAATATCTTCTTTTCTTAATTCTACAAAACTGCTACATACAGATAATATGCATACATTTACACAATGTGTGGAATAGTAATTAGAAGAAGAAAAAAACCCAGCACAGAGGTTATGAAGTTGGCATATGGCACAAGTGCTAAAGATAGACCAGGGGTCGGCAACCAAAATAACAAGAAGAGCCATTTCTTTCCAATTCGGTACAAAATTCAGTATTTCAAGAGCCGCAATGCATCTGAGTACATACTGTACATACGTACATATCGTCAAGAAGCAGTCCGTAAAGAGCCGCATGCGGCTCCGGAGCCGTAGGTTGCCGACTCCTGAGATAGACACTCGGCTCGCATTATATATTTTTTTAAGCAATTGCCTGTTGAAATCTATAATTTGAAGCCCTGCCTGGCGCAAATCCAAACGCAGTCTCTTTTGTCAAGGGGCATTTTTCAATGTCAAAGCAGTGGTCACAAAGTGCAGCAGGAAAATGCAAAAATAGCAAGAGAAACTTATAGCCCAGAGGTAGAAATCTTGATTTTTTTTTTCCTCGGCTGTGTGTCGTGGTCCCAAGCAAAAAGCCAGACAGACCATCTTGTTATTTTTAAATTCATTTTTCATCTTTGAATTCAGACGTGCCAGCGCAAAGCTGCAAGCAATTTTCCCAGCTCCCCGGAGTCATCCAGACTCTGAGCGGATGCTAGGTAAGGTCTATGTCAAGGTTGTGAATTCTTGTACACGTGCCACCAACTCTCATCCCTCCATCACCTCATACTCCCCATTCCTTACCCCCCAACTCCACTCATAAACCACAAATTGTCCACATAGGCCATGTCTCTTTTTTTTACTGTCCATACGAATCGAGTGCAATCCCCCCCCACCTCGCCATTCATCCCCCCCCGCCACCTGAGCCCCCCCCCCGTCACCCTACCCCCACCCCCTGCCATCCCCCCTCCCACCCCTCCAGGTTGTCTTGTACCCAGAAGCACAATTTGTATTCATAGTGGAATAATCTAATGAACTATGAAGCTCTTTTCACAGATGTCCAGTCGGGGCGGGTCAGAAAGTTACAACAACAATACAAAAAAAACACGATGGGAGTGCAAAGTATAGGAAAGGTAAGAAAATCAATAAAAACTATTGAAATATACTATTTTTATTTCATACTATTAGGTTTTTTCGGTAAAGTCACGTAGGTAAAAAATAAAGAATAAAATATAATAGAAATAATAATACAAAATTATAATTGAAATAAAATAATAAATCACAACGTTTTGGAGGCAACACAAGTCTCCGTCATCAGGTGGGACCGTCACAGCTAGATTTACTGTAACCAGTGAGTAACCAGTATTTTTATTTCACCAGGTAAAGCCCACTGAGCTATTGGCTTCGTTTTCAAAAGCGGCCTGGCCATAAATGATAGCTCAACGAAGTGGCTTATCGTGTATAAATGCATATAGCAACCAAAGCCATGTAAACGTACGTTTCTAAATGTGGATGGAAAACCCGGAAGACGCGGAGGGAAAAATCCACGTGACCTCCTCCCCCGTAGTCTCTCGCCAACACCAACTTGGGAGGTCGAAGCGGTTTAAGAACATTTTAGGTGGCAGCTGCCGCAACGATATATCAAGGGCCGGCGAAATGGCCGGCGCTCATGTCAAAGGGGAGACGGTTGTGGTGGCCGGGACGGAATCAATGGTTTCTTGTCCAAGTGGCAGTTTAGCCATACAAATCAAATTAATGTCACGGCGAGGCATCACCGAACGCGGCCATAAAATATTTTAAGCGGCTGACGGGCAGCGGCGTGGCACACGAGCAGCAACATAATGGGTGCTCCCATTGCTTTTGTTGTCCTCTCTGAAGCTAAATTGCTTTGAATGTATTTATAACCCTGCCCCTGGTTAACCGTGACCCGGGTTTTTGACTTAGTGCCAGTGATTCATGATTGTATCGCACTTTGACATGGCTTAGAGAGACAGTTTCCGGCACAGATGTAAGTTCTCACCCTCTGCGTGTCAGTTGGCTGAGTCTGGGTTTTTTTTTCGGAATGGTATGGGTCAAATGTCTAGAGTGTAGCACCACTAATTCTATTATTATGCGCACACAATATTTAATGTTATCGTAAATCGTCCATTTCGATACCCTCGCCGTATTGTTACGATTTTAAAATTACGGAAATAATAATGTGCATTGTAAATGTCATCAATGTCATCAGCCATGATCGTTCCACTGCTGTATAAAGCCTCCCCAAGCCGCTGCCATTTCTTGCGATCCTGCAATGTAATAAGTATACATTTAGCAGGGTATTATTGAATTTATATTGTTTGAATTGATGTTACCATTGATTTTCTATTTTGCTTCATTAAAGTGTTTAGGCTATGTGGCGACATCATTGCCGATTAATTATAAACATTCGTGATCACAATCATGATTAATGATGCCTCGGTTCTCCAACAAAGGCCCTTCTTGCAGAACAGATACAGCATCTAAATGGGTTCTTGCCTTGGTTAAAAATAAAGAACTTGATAGATTTAATTAAGTTCAACAGTTGGATAGCCTTGTGGTCAGCAGCCTTACCACTAAGCCAGTTTGAGTAAAATGCACAATCAAATCCCTACAGCCGCCTCGCGACAGTTCTGCTGGGAGTTACCAAACCGATCCTTGGTGCTGATGTTAAAGGCTCTGGCGAGTCATTCACCATTTCAAACAATTATCGTTCGTATAAATCTAAGTGATGTCTTGCTCAAATGAGCTTTGAAGCAGCACTCATCTCTTTTTGAACAGTCCTGAGCCAGTGGCGGACATTCCACATTTCTACGGCACGGGTGATTCTTTCTTTTAATGACAGTTGAAGAAAATGTATCTCTTTAACTGCTGTTGACTTCCCCACAAAGTGGTACTCGTTTTAGCAACCTCGGAGGGATGATGGGCTGTTGACCCCCTTCCAGGATTTGAACCTACAACCATCCGATTGCGAGCTGCCCCCTCTTTTACCAAGTGACATTGCCTGGAAACGCAATTGCTGACAATTGTCTGCCGGTGTTAAAAAACAACTCTGAAACATGAAAACGACCTGTAATTACATTGCAATTTCTCCCATGTATTGCTTGCTAGGCATATAATGGATTTTTGTTGGAAGTGTCAGATGTTGAAAGTACCTTAAATGGAGTAAAAACAGTTTGAGCTACAGAAACACACATTGAGGCAGAAGCAATTATGAAAGGAATAGAACATTTATTAATTTGGCCCTCATATTCCATGTTTTCTAATTTTAATACATTTCCTAACGTTCACAAAACTCATACTCAGCAGTTAAATCGTAGGTACTATATTTAAATAAAAAAACGGTTTTTAGTAAACACAAATTTAAGGTGTACAACCTTAAAAGTGTTGTCCTTTGTTAGCCATCGATAAGTGTTAAAATGTAAAGGAGCATCTTCTTAGGTTTTTTCGGTAAAGTCACGTAGAAAGTAAAATAAAATAAAACAAAAATCACGACGTTTCGGAGGCAACACAAGTCTCCGTCATCAGGTGGGACCGTCACAGCTAGATTAGCTGTATCAAGTGAGGCAATGATTCAAGATGTAATCCCTTAAAAGGGATTACTGTGACGGTCCCTAGCTGTGACGGTCCCACCTGATGACGGAGACTTGTGTTGCCTCCGAAACGTCGTGATTTTTGTTTTTATTTTATTTTACTTTCTACGTGACTTTACCGAAAAAACCTAAGAAGATGATTCCTTGCAGTCACGAAAGCTTCAAATCTAGATGTAAAGGAGCAGCACTGCAATTTCTTGCTCACGCCATTGCTGACCGAAGGACATCTTTGAAGAGGTTAGACCGTTAGAGTAACCACACTTAGACCTCAATGATAAGCGATCATACAATTCCACGAACTTGAATGTGATTACACAGTCATCTGTGCATATCTATGTTTTTGAATTGAACTTTCACGATTGTTGTTGTTGTTGTTTTGACAGCTACAACTCAGCTACAGTGACCTCCCCTCGTTCGATGATTGGACACCCACAGAGAGAGAGAGAGAGCAGAAAGCTGCTGACAAAGGCAGACAGGTGAGGTGTGACCAAAATACCCCTTGCCCTGGCATCTTGGCACGTCGAGTGGGTGTCAAAACAGATGCAGAAAGTTGTAAGGCAAGCTGTGTTTCGCCTTTTACCGTGCCGGCATCTTGTGAGTTCAGCTGCTGACTCGTACACGTACAAAGTGTGGCGCTCTGTAAGGGAATATCCCATGGGGCACGCCGCTTTAGGGGAGAGCGGGTGAGGGGTGCGTCTGGAGAGGTGGATAATGGACCCTCCGATTCCTCCCTTCCCCTAGGCCGACTCAGCCTCAAATGAGCACGTGGTGGGATGTTGTAATTGCTGTAAAGCCCCTCGTAATATGGGGGGGGGGGGGGCTATATTCATCTTAGTATCCTTCCGCTGTTAAGAAGCAACTGAGATCTATGCACTTTTAAAGTCTTGATTGAAAGCGCATTTTTATTTAGAACTGCTATTTGTGTTTAGTTTGCTACCCCCCCCCCCCAGCACTTTGGATTAGCGCGGTTGGCTACGTACGGTGCGAAAAAAGTTCAACACACATATATACGCATAGACACGTGGTAATGGGTGCAGTACTTTGTGAGCGCAAGTGGCTCACTTTAGAGCTACGATAGGCCACGCCTCCCTTCCCCCACCTCTGGGAAGGTCCGGGTCCTCCACCACGTGACCCCCCCCCCGCCACCAGGCACCCCCTTGGGGCCCCCAGCCCTCGTACGGGCCGACCACAGGAGTGACGTCCTATGTCACTACACTTTGCTTGCGTCTTCAGCTCGGGGTGGCGGGGAGAGGGGCAGGGTGTCAGTTGAGATAAGCTGACGCACTGGCACGCATCGTCACACATTGTAAGCGGGCCGGACATGTGCTGTCTGTATGGACTGCCAAGCTTTCTCAGCTCACGACCGCGCGAGCCTTGGTCGCAGATTGAAAGGGCAACAGTGATCAAAGCTGAACCCTGAGCAGGAGATGTCGTGAATTTTTGTTTTGATTTCAAACGTAGAAAGGGGAACGAAAGTTGTTTTGCACTAAATAAATGAACTCTTAGCCTTTGGAGATAGTTATTCGTAGACTCTCACGGATTGCCAACCATAAAGTATTAAACAAATTCACAATGTACATTGATGAAGAATGGAAAACCAACTTTCAAACATCCAACAATTCACTCCCTCGGCCTAAATAACGCATTAAGTTCTTCCAATCTCAAATCCTGCTGAAATAACAAAGCCATTGCACTAGTAGTGGGCCAGGGAAACTACTTGAAGTTATACGAGAGATACCTGGGTAAAGAATAGGCGATCAGAATCACAGTATTTTGCTTATTACTGTGGGTTATTAAACATTGTAAAAACAGTGAAGGAAAATGTATCTCGAAATTAGTTTTCATTTGAATAAAACAATTCCTTAAAGTAACTAAATAGTGTTGTGTAGTTGGTGGTGAACAAATGATGATGATGATGAAGAGTCACATTGATGATTGATGATAATACATTGATGAAGAGTCCTCCATCGATGTATTATGAAACAAGGTAAAAGTTGAGAAGAATGAACAAACTAACTGTAGCTGGAAGCAGCAACAAAACATTGCCAGTTATACTCTGTCTTGTGTTTAAAATAATTGCTACGAACAGCCAAATAATCTTATCCATTTGTTTTCTTTTAGGTTTTTGCTTATTGTTTTAAGCATCACAAAAAAAATGTCGTTTTTATTTTTTCGTGTTGAGGCTGGTGACGTGTTAACACGGCTGAAACAATTTCAACATCATCACCTCCGCTGGTGTGAACATGCGAACCGAGAGAAGTGTTCTGAGAAAATTACACTTCTGCAGCTGCCTTCTGTCCTGACAAATGTTGCTCTGCTCTCTTGGCAAGACTTGCCATCTCTGTGTAGCGCTTCCCAGTTGTACCATATTCCATACATATTATTTCACCTGCCTGACAGATTCTGTTTTACTCTGACCAAACACTTCCACCTAATGGTGTCATCGTTATGAATGGAAACCCAACTTTCAAACATCCAACAATTCACTCCCTCGGCCTAAATAACGCTTTAAGTTCTTCCAATCTCAAAACCTGCCGAATTAACAAAGCCATTGTACGAGTAGTGGGCCACGGAAACTACTTGACGTTATGCGAGAGATACCTGGGTAAAGAATAGACGATCAGAATCACAGTATTTTGCTTCTTACTGTGGGTTATTAAACATTGTAAAAACAGTTAAGGAAAATGTATCTCGAAATTAGAGTCCTTTGAATAAAACAATTAATTAAAGTAACTAAATCGTGTTTTGTAGTGGTGGTGCACAGATGAGCGCACTGCGCTTCGAACCCGGTGATACAAGTCGTATTCCTGGCCACGATTGACGTGGATGTTGAATGATATCTGAACTAGTTCTTGGCAGCCCTACTCCACCAACACAGACTGACAAACATCGTGAAGTATGGTCAAACAATCCCCATTGACAACACGGAGAGAAAGTAAGGCCCCATTCCAGCAGTCGATTGAAAGTGACTGTAATTTTTTTTAAATACCGCACCATAAAAATGTTCGAAGTGTAGCAAAACAAATGAAAGAATAAACGATTTACATAATAAGTTAATGAGATAATAACAACTAGAATATGGACAAAAACTAAAATGTAATTACGTGAAGATAGTGTTTTAACGTTGTAGGAAGACAAGTAAGGAAAGATAGGCAATTGGCGTGCTTTATAATAATGCAAATCTTTTTAAAAATAGTTTTACTAATTAGCAAAAACCTTTTTGTTTTTCAACTGAATACTTGCAACGATAACTCCATTGGCAACCACCATTCTGGAACGGGAACAATATACGTTTCACATTTGTCCAATGGCATACATAGGCACAACTTGTAAAAAAAAAACATTGTAATAATTAAAGTACCGTTGATATTTTCTCAAATCCCTGCATCGGTCTTGCTCATTATGCATACGGTAGTCTTAAAAATATATCTTTCCTGACATTCAGCTGAATTAATGAGCCGTCCCAATTCTATCCTTATGCCAATCTGCAAATAGCATTCTTAGAATGACTCAGTTATCTCCCTTTCCAGTCAGTGCCCAATTATTTCCAGCACCAAAGTGATCTTGGGCATGGCAAGAAAAAGTGTAACCCCTATCATTGAGACAATGAGGTGCATGTTGCCGTCAAAAAAGGTCAATGAGTCACCATACTGCACCCCGTTACGTTTCTCCCCCCCCCCCCACCCCCCTGGCAAAATTGAAAGTGCATTGCACATGCCACAGCATTCGCCGCATGCAGACATGAACTGCATATATTTATACTACATTAATGTGTAATGCATTTCGTGTCACTCGTTAAACCCAGTTCTTCTCATTCATATTTTAAATATTGAATTCGGAACTGACGTTGCATGATATGTTGTTTGACATTTGTGCCACCTTTATCAAATCCCTTGGTCTACGATTGCGAGACTTTTGCAAAGTTTTCAACAGCAACAAAACTGACCAATCATGGGCATTCCTGGCACCGGCACATGCCATCAGCATGTCCATCTGCTGGAGGTAGTGGTTATACTGGTAGGAACGAAGTGGACCAGACCACCAATAGATTATATCGTCCGTCCGTCCGTCCATCTGTCCGTCCGTCCATCCGTCCGTCCGTCCGTCCGTGTATCAACATCGCCCCCTACTGCAAACACTTGCCAGGACCCTACAAAAACCTTTTGACTCAGTGGGGCATTCCTGGCTTAACAAGTGTAATAATACATTATGTTTATATTCTTTGGTTATTCGTTCCTACCAGCCCACCCCGCAGGGTCCTGTTCGGCCCTGTGCTATGAACCCCAGTGACCCGAATTCGATTCCCATCTATTGCTAACATCAGTGGCGAGTAAGATCTGAACTTCTCCTTGGCCTCCTCCCTTCACTCACCAGCCCTGAGCAGCTCGGTGAAGTATACAACAGCAACACGAATGTATCCCTGACCAACCCGGCATTTGAAGGCCTTCGTCCACCATTGGACTGACAAAGGGTTATCCACGTGACTTTACTTACGCAGTGCATGTTACGCTTCGTGTGCGCGTTGCATTACATTGTAGGCCCGAGGAAGCTTGAGGCTTTCGCGGCCGTAACTGCATTAATTTCTGCATTCCGCTGCCTGTTCACTGCTTTAACCATCGTCCGTTTATGTACCCCTCCCTCCCTCCCATGTGTGGCTCATTAACTGCGACTGTGATTGAAAGGGCAGGACAGGGTAGCGTGGAGTCTAACAAGGAACAGTGGCTATAGATACCCGTTGTGTTTTGACGTTCACGTAACGCCAAATTGCGCGGTGTAATCACGAGGCCGTTTGGCGTAATTGCGGCCGAATGTCTTAGGCAATGTAATAGCCTTTGCAGACGCTGAAATTAAATTAAGCCTATAACGTGCGCGCGAGTGTTATGTTTCCTTGATAAGGTGCTGCAGCGCTGCCGCCCGATATTCAGTTTTTTTTTTGTTCAAGTCAAAAGAGTAAGCCAAACTTTAGCACTCGATTAAACATCCGTGCTTGAATTTCAGAACAGACATTGCCATGGCGATACTAGTTTAGAGTCTAATCTCACCACACTCTTCAAGCTGTCAATAAAAACGATGCTGTAACTTTTAGTTTTATGAGAACAATATTTCTGTGAAGCATATAAACATTCTTCATTACCCCAAAGGCATACAAATGCAACTTGAAACCGTTGTGAGGGCAGATAAAGCCTAGAACTTCTTTCAATTCAGAATGCATGGGAGCCATTATATCTACTTGCTTGGGCAGCTTTTGATTTAATTTCGATCAGTATCATTAAGCCCAGGGCACTTAATGAAAAAAAGCAACGATTATTTGAAAACGAGAGTGACTGGAGCAGCATTGAGTTATTAAGATTTTGTTGAGCTGAACACCGAAAGAGAGTTCATGACTTCAAATAAACTATGAACTCGGAATGATTATCCTTGACTAAAAATAATTACGTGACTTTTAAAATAAAAATGTTGATTGAACAATATCATAGGTTCTGTCCCAGGAAAGTAAGAGCGAGATCGACCCAGGGAAAACTTGGATTGACGATTCCGTTGCTTGGACATGGCTCAGTGTCGGACAACTCCTCACAAGAACTGCTGAAGATGGAGCGCTCTGGTGTCAAGTAGCGGGGAGTCCATCTCACGGCCAACCCTTGGTCCGAGAAAGACTATAAAACGAACAGACGCATACAGTACCGTAGCTGAAATGGAAAGCGAATTGTATTCAGTATTAATAGCTATGATCAAACCACTGCTGGATGAAGTCCTCCACAAGCTGCTGCCATTCCTCACAATCAACCCGGCACCTGCACAGACACTCACACATCCTCTTAAATGTGCTCCATCCCATGTCTGCCACTCCGTAATTATGCTTGACCATTGCTCGTTATCCATTCGAGAAACGTATCCATCCAAATCCCATTAACATTTCTCAGTGTTGACTAAAAGCCTTTAAACTGAGTATGTTCTCTAGATGCACGTGTTCCTCATTCTGGATCTCGGTGTAATATACATTGTGTTGCATAACATACCCATAATATAGGACTGGGAGGCAGAGTTGTTGGATCATATCTTCGATGGCAGCTGGCTTCAATTTCCACTTAGTAGAGTAAGTGGGTCCTCAGACCTATTTGCACATAATTTGCTTTGTGCTCTTAGGTGTTAAAACAAATTCCAGGCACTGTGGTTGACTCTTCCACTAAACAACACGTGAAAGCCGGAACATTTTGTAAAAAAATCGTTAAGACCTAAGCGAAGCTCCCCTGTGTAAGTGTGCATAATGTGTACTTTCAGTCAGTCTAATCACGTACATAGGGAGATATGTGCACGTGGGGGTATACTTAAAAGGAAGCACAGAGTCCATGAAGGTATGAACATATTGTACCAATGCAGGCATAATTAATTTAGACTTTGGGGCACGTTGTGCCACGATTTCGTATTCTGAAGTTGTATTATGCATTGTGTTGGTAGATTTAATTAATCGATAGACAGAAGGTATCATTCACCATGACAAATTTGAATACGATCATGTCGGGTCCATCCTGCCTATGGGTCTTCTGGACCAATCCTTTTTCCAGCAGCATTTGCTTGAGCAGATAAACTCGACAAGTATTTTGACGTTCATCAGCACTTTGTAGCTCTGGTTTTAACTTTCAGAGGCAATTCAGAACCAGTCCCGAGTTTGCCTGCTTTACACCAAGGCTGCGTGGAAACATTAGCCCAGAAGGCTAATAAACGTAATGTTTCTGAAAGTATTTGGCGATTTAAAAAAAACGGATGCTGATTTTGTGTTTACTTAATGTATTGTATAATACATTAAATAAATAAAGATCCTGCCCTCGTGTAGTGGTTATCACACAATACTTGCAACAGTGGCCACATTACTTCAATCTCCCAGCCTGTGCTCACCCAGCATTATAAATCGGTTCACCACAGCAGATCAGCAGGTGACCTGCGTGCTGGGGTCTTGCCTCTTTCAAGACGTTTGGCCAGAATGGAAGAGTAGGCCAAATACCCTCTAGAGTGGCTCTTTAAATCATTTCCACCGGCGGTAATTGCAGGGATGCACCTATGCCGTCATAAAAAAAATATATAATTTTAAAGCAAATTCCAAGACTAGATTTGAAGCTTTCGTGACTGCAAGGATTCATACTCTTAGGTTTTTTTCGGTAAAGTCACGTAGGTAAAAAATACAATTAAAATTAATCAAAGTAACGTGACTTTACCGAAAAAAGCTAAGAGTATAAATTCCAAGAGACTTGTGTTTTTTTACGTGTACAAATGAATCTGATTATCAACCTCGAAGTCAAATATACCCCTGTGGTTTGCGGTACAAATGCAAGGGACATCCTGGCCAGTTAAACTCATTCAATAAATCTCCTGGGCTGTTCAAAGGGTGAGTGCGAAGACACTTTCCCTCTGAAGCACACACCCTGGGTGCTTTGGGACCATTTCCAAAAGGCGTCTTCTGTGTCAGGAGGTGTAATCCAAACCAGCTTGAGTCCCGCGTGAGTTGAGGCACGTCGCGGTGATGAGCTTTCCACGTGTTCGTTCTGCTAACCTACAATTGCCTCTTTAACCTTCGTGGGATTTAAGGGCATAAATCTGCGCTAAATTTGCCCCGAAAGTGGTGTAGTTGTGTTTCCCACTGGCGGGGTCAAGGACGGAGCGTAAATTAATATACATTTCAGTGCAAAACTAAATAAACTTCCCTGTCCTGTGCTTTTATGATTGAAAATTGTCTTCTCTTTAATACATTATCAAGTTTCTCAAATACCTCTGCCCATCCATCGAAGGTGTAATGGTGAGCACAGTGGGCTTGCAGGTCAGAAGTCACTGGTTTGATTCGATCTCCTGGCATGGCAGTTGAAACAAAGCTGCAAGTTTCTTAAATCCCCCTACTGCCTCTGTACACATACAAATGGGTGGCACCACATTTATTTGATCGGCAGATGGCATGTGGAAGAGTAGGCCAACTTCCCACTCTTGAGATCCATCTCGTGGAGGTCCTTCTACCAGCAATGGTGGGAACAATAAATTACAGGACTGTACCTTTACCATGAATTACTTTTTTTAAAAAATGTGTCATAAATTCATGATAAAATTGTAACCAAATGAGGACATTTGTTGAAAGGACAGTTCACACATTTGCAGTTTTATGTAGTCGTGTATTATCATTTCGTGCTCATGTATGGCTTGTCAACATCTGTAAATGCATCATTGCTAATTTTAATAGCCACGAGCAGTTCCATCTTAAATGTTTCAATCAAATTAAACATTAACGGTACGAAAGATGGGTGTATGTTTCAAATTAAACATTAACGGTACGAAAGATGGTTGTATGGATAGCTTTGGTGCTTTTGATATGGTATCGTGACCATGTGCAGAAACGTTTTTTGTGGATTTTTTTTCAATGGCACTCACCTAATTCTCAATGTGTCCATCTTAGTTACCCTTTAGAAAATTACACGACGGCCGTGTGTTGCACGGCAAGTCTCATGTTGAAGCCAGTTTGGATGCGGACAAATTACGTGCTTTCTATTGTATGTTTTTAATTCGTTCATTTCTCCACCTATGTTGAAAACTCGGTCTACCGCACTGTTTCAAGACATTCACACCGTGTTAAAGCAGCACGCTGCTGGCAAATTCACTTTTCTTTCGGATTTCTCCCTCCACTTAGCGCCCCTACTTTGGAATTCCCTTCCGTCGTCTCTCATTCCCAATCTCTTAAGACAACCTTGCTCCAATTCAAGAGTCGCGTTAACCTTTCGCCATTCTTGCGGAACCCCGCCAACGAATAGCCACAAAAATGGGGGGCCGGGCAGATGGGAAGGACCCTGGATACCACACCACCTCTGTTAACGCACGATGATCGCTGCTTCCGGGAGAAAACAAGAATAACAAATTTCGATTTAAAGCTTTCGTGACTGCAGGGATTCATCTTCTTGGTTCTTTCGGTAAAGTCACGTAGAAGGGAAATAATAAAATAATAAAAATAAAACATAATAAAATAATTCTCACAACGAATTATTTTATTATTATTGTATTATGTTTTATTTTTTTATTTTATTATTTCCATTCTACGTGACTTCACCGAAAGAACCAAGAAGAAGAGGGATTTAATTTATTTTATTTATACCTACGTGATTTTACCGAAAGAGCCAGAGTAATAACAATCATTTTTTTTACGAGAGTCGTGTTAACTCTTGTAGATTACAACTATGGTAGTGCTGTTTGTTGCAGGACACTTCAAGTGTTGGACCTTTTGGGCCCTGTACTCAGCGACTGTGTTAATATGTATAATTAAATATATACTTTCATTAACCGATATTGTTTTGTTGCAAATCTGCATTGCATTTTTTTGTTCATAGTCGTAATTAAAATGCAATCCATAATTGCGTTTCAATAATAGCTATAAAATGGTAATGTAGCTCTCTTGTATTAGAATATAATAGCATTCAATGAATGCATTGGGACACTAAACACAGATTGTATTTAATTAGGAAACATAGAAGTGGCAACACATGTTTACATAGTTAGGATAAGAGATACGTTTTCCTAACATTTAAAAAAAAATCCTTTGCACGAGTGACAATTCAACAAATTATGCACGGAGTTTAAATCACCATCATAATGGATTCCGATGAGTGTTGCATCCCTTGTGATCGTCAATTTCATTACTTATCCATTATTGTATTGTACGGCAGATAATTGTATGGTATGTAGCCGCGTGGGAATACGATATTAATTCAATTAATATCTTACACCAATGCTTCTTAACTTGGGATGCACACAACCCCTGTTATGTGCGAGACATGGCCACATTTTTTTCTTTTTGATAGTAAAATCATCGAACACACGCATTAAGCACCTGTACGTAAGTACAACTTACTTTTCGATTTAAAGCTTTCGTGACTGCAGGGATTCATCTTCTTGGTTCTTTCGGTAAAGTCACGTAGAAGAAAAATAATAAAATAATAAAACATAATAAAATAATTCTCACGACGTTTCGGCCACAACGCAAGGACGGCTGCTTGCGTTGTGGCCGAAACGTCGTGAGAATTATTTTGTTATGTTTTATTTTTATTATTTTATTATGTTGTATTTTTATTATTTCATTATTTCCCTTCTACATGACTTTACCGAAAGAACCAAGAAGATACAACTTACTTTGTTTCATCAAACCTTATTATATAAAAAAACACATTTACGATTGAGCAGCAAAGGGGGGGGGGGGGTGCAAGGCTGCAGTAAAGGTTAAGAACCACTGCTTTTATACTGACGAAGAAAGCAGTCGCTCTCACACATCTCGAGAGCTGTCCCGCCCACCACACACGTGCGGATACAATTTGAGCGCAGCACAAACAAACGAGGAGATCTGTCATTTCCAGATGGGAGGCGCGCCCGTGCAAGTGACTACTTTGGCGTGCCACCAAAAAAAAAGGGCGTTCGTGTATATTTAAGGCTGCTGAACAAAGATCGCACGTGTGTGTGTGCGTGCGTTTCATTGACATTGCATCCAAATGCGACTGCATCGCAAGACACCTCCAGAACGAGTGGGCGTGTTTGCTTTAAACAGGGCCTCATCGCGAACACGACCATCGGTGTAGATCATTTTCATCACATCATCATCATCGCATCACCATCTCCACCATCGTTTCACGCCATCAGATATACAATCATCTGTGCAACACAAGAGACCAGCGCAGATGATGGGGGGGAGTTCGAGCCTTGAAGGCAGCGGAGGGGAATGAGTAGCCTCAAAGTGAGTTGAATGTTGACTGGGGGTTTGAACAGAAAATATTGGTTCCTGGAGTGGAGAGTGCGTGGCGGAGAATGACGTGAGATGAGAGCGACGAGGTGGGAGAGTGCGTGGAGGCGAGTAGAGATGAGAGCAGAGAGGTAGGAGAGTGCGTGGATGGGAGTGGAGTGAGATGAGAGGAGAGAGTTAGCAGAGTGCGTGGAGTAGAGTGAGATGAGAGGGGAGAGGTAGGAGAGTACAGAGAGTGGAGTGAGATGAGAGGGGAGAGGTAGCAGAGTGCAGGGAATGGAGTGAGATGAGAGGGGAGAGGTAGCAGAGTGCGTGGAGTAGAGTGAGATGAGAGGGGAGAGGTAGGAGAGTGCAGGGAGTGGAGTGAGATGAGAGGAGAGGTAGGAGAGTGCAGGGAGTTGAGTGAGATGAGAGGGGAGAGGTAGGAGAGTGCAGGGAGTGGAGTGAGATGAGAGGGGAGAGGTAGCAGAGTGCAGGGAGTGGAGTGAGATGAGAGGGGAGAGGTAGCAGAGTGCGTGGAGTAGAGTGAGATGAGAGGGGAGAGGTAGGAGAGTGCAGGGAGTGGAGTGAGATGAGAGGAGAGGTAGGAGAGTGCAGGGAGTAGAGTGAGATGAGAGGGGAGAGGTAGGAGAGTGCAGGGAGTGGAGTGAGATGAGAGGGGAGAGGTAGCAGAGTGCAGGGAGTAGAGTGAGATGAGAGGGGAGAGGTAGGAGAGTGCAGGGAGTGGAGTGAGATGAGAGGAGAGGTAGGAGAGTGCAGGGAGTAGAGTGAGATGAGAGGGGAGAGGTAGGAGAGTGCGTGGATGGGAGTGTAGTGAGATGAGAGGGTAGAGGTAGGAGAGTGCAGGGAGTGGAGTGAGATGAGAGGGGAGAGGAGAGGTAGGAGAGTGCAGGGAGTAGAGTGAGATGAGAGGGGAGAGGTAGGAGAGTGCAGGGAGTGGAATGAGATGAGAGGGTAGAGGTAGGAGAGTGCAGGGAGTGGAGTGAGATGAGAGGGGAGAGGAGAGGTAGGAGAGTGCAGGGAGTAGAGTGAGATGAGAGGGGAGAGGTAGGAGAGTGCAGGGAGTGAGATGAGATGTGAGATGTAGCAGAGTGTCAAGAGGGCAGGGATATCTTCTGAAACTCAGCATAGCTCCAGCTGAAATGAAGCCCTGAGCACCACCACATCTTCACGTCAGTGTGGGCAGACACAAAAACTTTGCTGAGAGAGCGCTCGCAGCGTGAGCTGACAAGCTGGTATGTATTGCTGTAGCTGTGTCGATGGGAAGAACACTTTGGGGAGCAGCAGTAAGCGCCCTGATTGATCGGTTGTTAGAGGAGTTTCTGTAGAGCTATGATTCAAAGCTCTTTTTTTGGCCGACGAGTTGTTTCCCAAAATGGGAATGGGAGTTGTACAATTTAAAAGCGATTCTCCTTTGTATTGAGTAATTGATGTAATCCAAAAAAAAGTTGCGTCAAAGCAATACAAAAGCTTCGTCTACACTTGCATGAAAGGCAGATTTAAAATACACGTTGTGATTTAACACATTTTTTCATGCGACTTTTTTTCTTCTTCTTCGAGATTTTGTGTTTCAACTGATTTTCATATATATTTCCAAAAGCATTTTGTGACAATTGAAATCGACTTTCAACTTATCACCACTGTCTTTGATGTCTGAATTTTAAATGTGGAACGTTGTTGTTGCTGCTATTTTAGCTGAAAATGTAAGCTTTCATTAATCTGCTGAAAAGCTGCCTCTTAAAATTACCATTTGACCATTGCACGAAAAAGCCCTCTTTAGATAAATGATCATAATTTGTATATCAATTTGTTATACTTTATTATTCACACTATTGTGACACCATTTGCCATCTGATTATCAAAACTTCTTGACTGTCCTTTTGCATATTAAGCCACTGAGATATAATGCACATTTATAAATAAGCACATGCAAAATCTAATTAGACACGACGAATATATAGACAGTAATTATGCGTTCCTGATTTTTTTTATTAATCTGAACATTCCAAAAATCAGGCCTACACATGACATTTCACACGATCAAAAAAAATATTGTTAGAGATTGAGCCAAAAAATGTACATCACACGAAGTAATGTGGATGCAAAGATTTATCAACCTAAAGTGTCATCACGTCCCGTCAAAAATATAGCGCATGTTCGGCACATTCGGTGGGAAAATAACAGATGTGTAAACTTTTACGTTTCAATTATTGTTTTACTGATGGGACATCATGTCATAACTTAAATGTGAATTATTAACCATTTTACATATTTAAATAATTATATTTATTACAATTAATTAATTGAATACATAAACAATTAAAGTTAAAGCATTGTTTGTAAATTCAAATACTAAATATTAAAACATGAAATTAAATATGAAAATTGGCCCGAATAACATGAAAATCTGCTTTCTGAAATTATCAATAAATCAAACTCATTTTGACTGGGTGTATATTCACAAAATGCTCACGCTGGTCCTCCATTATGCCACAGGGTCGCCATACGTGGGTTCCACATCTGGCAATAGAAGTGTGTACCTGTGCGCGTGGCCGGTGCTAGCTGGCTGTCGTGGCGAGCTGATTGGAATGCCATGCACCAACACCCTGAGACGCCCCTTCTGGGATGCCACTTTCCGCGGTGTGGAACGGCTCCTCTCTCTCGGGTGAGTGTGCCCGTGTTTTGTTTGTCCTCCAGCTATTTTGCTCGATGTTCTGGTTAGGCTGGTTTAAAGCAATAGGAACCGACGGTGCTCTATCAATCTTATCTTTCCCTTCTCTCACGCTGTCTCAGCCCTTTTCCCCCGATCGTCTCCACTGCCCCTCATTCCGTGCACCCCCCGCCCCGCCACCCAAGGTCTGTATTTTTAGCCATGAGATGACAATGTCCTTGTTCCTTCAGCAGACAAGGATTTGAATTTAGAGGTCATAAGGAGAAAAAAAAAAAACTTTTTTAATAAATAAATAAACGTGATTTCCATCGATTGTGGGCCATGGGTGGCGAAGATAATGACTTCAAAAAAAGCACCGCGAGCATTGTATCCATCAATAGGTTTCACTCGGCAATCCTGGTAAATCTCTCTAACCTCCACTCTCTAGGATGGCCAATGGGAAGGCCTCTTCAAGCTGTCGCAATGCCTCACAGGCTCACGGTGCAACGATCCATTTAGCACCAGTACACAACCTCATTGCATCGTTTCTTCTTTGCAGTGAACATCCTTTCGGGCATGTTTCCTCCTTGACCATGCTTCTCCCAGCTTACGTAATCTACCTTACAAATGGGGTAGCCAAATACAACTGTCACCGTCATCAGCCATGATCAACCCACTGCTGCTTGGAAGCCTCCCCATGTCATTGGCATCTCTCGCTCTTCTGCGCGTGTAACAAACATGGAAGGGTAAAAACAACAATTATCATATTTTGATACTGGCAAAGGAGGTTCCAATGGTGTAAATGCTTCACCCCGAGCTCTCATACTCTGATGGTGCATTGTCTTTGAGTTGTGCGCCATAAGGCGTCATCTGGTCCAACACCATGTGAGACTGGGCTCTAAGAAAAGCTGTCTCGGGTGTGGACCAATCAATTTCATGATCAGAGTTGTGTTTTTTGTTTGCATTCCGACTGCAGGTATTGTGGTCTATGCAAACATGACTCCTTGTAAAAAAAGGTGTCAGTTTTGTTGCCAGATGGAAGGGTAAAAAACCAATTATCATGTTCTTATGTATTTTATTGTTTTCTTTTTATTATTTTATTATCTCCCTTCTACGTGACTTTACCGAAAGAACCAAGAAGATGAAACATGTTCTCCTTTTATTGAAATAACTCTGCAGGTTAACTCTGGCACAATAACTCATTCAACATACTCCGTACGCATTAAACACAATCAATGTGAATCATGTAAAATAATGGGTCCTTAAAACAAGCTGTAGCAAAATGGGCGGTGCCTTGCTGTTAGACCTTTGGACCACTAGGCACGCGTGTGTGTGTGTGTGTATGTTTAAGCGTACGCCTGCGTTTCGTCTGTGCAGGTCGGAACCACTTCTGAAAAGTCACGGATGCACTTCTCCTCCGCGTGCTGGTCTATAGCTGCCGGACCCAGGGTTGCTATTTAATGAGGACAGGGTCGCCGCCACGCTGCCCCCTCGAATAGTGTCATTTCTGGAGCCTGCCGAGCACGAGATGGACACACGGGTGGCGGCGTGGAGGCCCTCGGGTGCACACCGAGAACACGGTGAAGGAAGCAGTCAGAGCAATCCGTAAGTACTCGTTTATTCAGAAGCGTTAATCCATTCGGGGGGAGATGGTCAGTGCGCTTGCAATCCAGAGGTCGCCCGGTTTGATTCAGCTCTAGCAATGGTGCGAGTTAAAAAAAAAAAATGCCCCCACTGCTTTTGTTCACCCAGTTGCACAAATGGGTTCACAACACAGTTAGTCGATTAGCAGGTTGCGCGTGGCGGGGAAAAGTGTGGGTACCCATATATCTGTCAAGATGTTTGGCCAGCACGAAAGAGTAGGCCAAGTATCCAGTTGAGGGAGCTCTTCACGGCTTTCTCTTGTGAAGGCCACTCCATCAGTAGAAATGTCAGGCTGTCCCTTTCTCTGAGCTCTTTAAATAATCCCAAGTTGTGCCGTTGTTCCGAATTTCTTTTGTTTTAACCAGGTAAGAAATCAAGGGAGCAAGGTGGTCTCATTCGGAAGAGTGACCTGGAGCATTTGTCCGCTAGGAGAGGGGTGATTATATTATTGCTACGTATAATCCCAATTGAGTAATTTACGGGGTAATTTTATCACTAGCATCCTCTGTGTCATACTTCTGGCTTTTCTTGAGGCTGATTTATTTTGAAACATGGATGGGGCTTGTGAACTGTTTGTGATGGTCCACACTCAGATGTCAAATAAGGATTTTGCCAGTGCCATGTATGCACTCTCATGCGCTCCCCAAAGGCGGGCAGAGGCATTTGTTTTCACCTAGTCCCGTTATTGTATTTTCAGTCAGAAGAGGATGCTTGGCATTTTATATATCTCATCCCTTTCGTATGTATGTATGTTGAACTTCTTTCGCACCGCACATAGCCAACCTTAGGTGCAGGGTTGAAGGGCAACAAACAGCATCATCATCCCCAGTGACACAAAGCTTTATTTTATTTTAACAAAACTCAAACTAAAAATTAATCGTGAGATGCCACCGTAAAATCATGTAACCATAACCTTAAAAACAGCATTTAAATCATAAATATGCACTTTCTGCTTTCATTTGAACATACTAATCAACCACTTTTTGTCTTTAAAAAAACTACTTTCAAAGTATTTATTGTTTTAAAAAAACATGTCCCACAAGGCTCGTCTGTCAATCTGCTGATCCAATGTCCTCAGCAATCTGTTTTTGGGAACAACAGAGTGGAACTCCAGGAAATCTGGATGATTAATTCATCATTAGAGTATAACGGGGGGGAGAGAAAAAAACTTCCCAAGACGAACATTTTTTTGTAAAGGTTTGAAATATCATGGCAAAGCAGTTTGCGTAGGTTCATATTAGTCTTGGAGAAATGGCATTTTCCTAACTGGGTAAAGCAATGATTGTGAAACACATCGACTGACAGCGGTGGCAGCGGTAGCAATCAAGAATAATTTCGGAACGCAGCGACGCGGCCCTCACGTCGTGCCAATCGGCCCTTCTGAATGCCGCCACAGATGAAAAGGAGCCATCTCTTCGTCATTACGTCCTCTTACCGCATCCTCCTCCTCCGTGACCCATTGTTTACTTCGCACCTGCCAAGCAGCCCGCGAAACTACGATGCCCAAGCATGCACGCATACACACACGCACAAAACAAAACACAAACACTGCCCAAGAATGAGCGGCGGTGGTGGCGGTGGCGGGGGGAGTGCCGAGCCAGGTGCTAGGCCAGTTTCGTCGATGGCGTTCAGCGCAGGAGTGCCACGCAAAGCATCTGGGTGGCCTGGTTGGCCTGGGTGGCCTGCTCCCCGCCTGGCTGCCTTTGTCACTCACAGTTATCAAGCAGAGCATCGAGTATTGTTGTTTGGTTTTTTTTCTTTCTAAACGCTGGTAGAACCCGTGCGTCGATACAAAATAAGCAGTCATTGGAACCTACGTGACTTTACCGAAAGAACCAAGAAGATGAAACAAAAGTAGCTTGAGATTAAATAAAACATCAACGCCTGCTCCTGGGACTTTGTGCAGTGAATGATTTTGCTCGCAAACACGACGGTCGCGCTCGCAGGCAACGTTTCGTCACGAAAGGCGCACTGCTTCCCGCGGCGTCAGTTGAAACAATTGGACGGGTTTACTTAAATCTCGCCGTCTCCGTCCATCTAATGCAGGGGTGGGGAACCTTTTTTCTGCCAAGGGCCATTTGGATATTTATAACATCATTCGCGGACCATACAAAATTATCAACTTAAAAATGAGCCTGTTATATTTGGTCAAACATTTAATTAACTCGCCCCTAATGTGATGGCTGGAACTGCTTCTCTTTGGCGAGGCGTGTGATGGTAGCTGGTATTGATGATGTTGCTACTCGCAACTGCTTTTCCAGGTTTGCTCCTAGATTTATTGAATTTCGAGTCCCGCCTGCGGTTGCCTTGGCAGGGCCACACCACATGATTTCGCGGGCCTTATACGGCCCACGGGCCAGACGTTCCCCACCCCTGATCTAATGGGAGAAGACCACGGTTAGTTGATGGGTAGGTTCGCGCGTGGCAGGGTAAAGTTGTAGGTAGTGGGGACTCCCACCTCTTCCAAGAAGTCTGGCCAGTCTGGAAGAGTAGGCCAATTGTCTTCTTGAGGCGCTCTCTCTAAAGCTTCCTCCAGCGGAGAGGCTCTTCCTCCCGTAACGGCGTCAGCGTGTAATTGCAGGGCCGCGCCTTTACCTTCGCGTTGTATTACTTCCTCAAAATCACGTCTAACTACCTTGAATGCGGGCTGAAAGAAAGGCCACATTTTTCACCTCCGCTCAATCTTTAAAGCAGGAAATTAACATGCACTATATACACCATACACAGCAATTAACATGCACCATATACACCATGTACACCATATACAGCATCTATTGTGTCGCTGTAGAAGCACTGATTTCAAGCCACTCTACACAAATTGCACCTGACAAGACAATTTGTGCTTTTCTTTGAAGTAAAAAAACAATTTCATCGACGATTTTGATTACATCTGCTAAATAATATTTTGTGGGAATGTTTTTTTCTTTACAAATAATGAAATTCTATGCACCTGGATTTGATTCCACCGTTTGCAATGCAATTTATCTACTCAAACAAGATTTCGTAAAACTTTATCCTCTGATGTGTCTGACATTAAATGCCATCACTGCTCTTTCTTTCTTTCTCTGTCTTTTCACCAGAAAACCACCGGGCAGTGATACTGCTTTTCATTCTGTGAAAGCCTACACGTGCAGAACTCATTTCTGTGTCTACATATCAACTGTGAATACAAATGCATCTTAGTCCATTTCCCAATTGGTTTTCAAGACCAAGACTGTATTATCCAACAGCATTTCAAAAACGAGTAAACTCTGTACTGGTTTTGACCTTCTGGGTCTCATCAGCTGACATTGGCTTGTTAAACAAATCTGCTGGGTCACCAGATGCTGTTGACAAAAACATGCCATCAAAACTAATGGGGCTCCACTCAATGTAAAAAAACAATATTTATTTAGTTTTTTATCAATTTTGTGAAGACAATTCTATACCAAGAACAAATCTTGTTCATACATACACAGTCGACCCAAATGTAGCTCCTGAGCGACTTTTGGAATTTATTGGTTTCTTTTGTTGGGATTATTATTCCCATATGATGATATCTGCTAACTTTGCACCAAATAGTGTTCACTTTATGGTAGATGTTTTATCGGCCCCTGAAGGATGATTGGCTGGGGGGAAAACCTGGGTTGTGGTTTAAAATAAATATTGTATGATCTTGAGACTATAGACTTACCATATACATAGTTATATATATTTCTGCTCAAAGTTTGGGCACACTAAATTCAGTAAAAACCCATAATTGCACAATGGATTAAACATTTTGGGCAGCCTTTGTTGACCCAATTGAGACAATTAACTCGACATGGATCAATAATACCCACCACATCTTTAATATTTCCACGTGCTTCTGTGCGACCTCTTGAGATACAGACGCATTTAGACACTATACAATTCCACATTGTATCGTTTTGTAACAAAAAAGAAACTAGCTTTATTCCCAAGTGGGAATCCAGGATTCAAACCCACGCGGCTTTGGCTCAGTGCTCTTACATGCCCGACCAACTTGGTTAAGACATTTTGCTCGGGACCAACGATGACAAATCGCCCCCATAGAACACATATCTGAGCCTCTGATTGTCGCGTTCGCGGGTTTCGCGTAGCACAGTGCTCGCTCGGGCTGCTTGTATCCACCATGCTCTAAGTTGAAGAGTGTGCTCATACTGCTCCCTGTTGGACTCAAGGTCGCTGGTAATCACAATTCAGTGTGCTGAAAGCCAATGTGTGTTGATTTTGTTGAAAGCCATTTGCCAGGTGTTCTATTTTCGCTTTTTTTTGTTTACTTTGAAATGAAGCCTACCAGAAATGACTGCTCCAGAAATGGCCACGTGTGTTTTATTTATGTAATTATTAGCTTTACGGAATAGTTTTAACATAACCAACTGTTCAGAATATACAAAATCCACTCTGCATTCGACACTAAGGTCAGGAACTGCGGTGCAGTGGTTAGCGCACTGCATTGGTTAGCGCACCACGGGTAATATCAGTGACAAGAGATTCTGAACCAGTCCTGGGTTCCATCCTTTACCAACCTGCCATGGCCAGCACGGTGAAATATGAATAAACAACCACCATGACTGAATGGCTTGGGAGGACCTTCAGCCAGCAGTAAATTGTTAATATTACACTCACTTAAAAGTAAATTGTTAATATTACACTCACTTAAAAGTAAATTGTTAATATTACACTCGCTTAAAAAAGGGTATGCAAAGAGACAGGGTACAGAGGCTGTGTCGACACTCGGTTTCGCATGTTATCATCTTTAAGCAATGCATCCTAAATTACAAATAGGGTGGGGTTAAAACATATTGTCGTAAACACTCCTCTTTTACAAGGAGACACTAAACACATTTTTTGCAAAAAGCCAGCATGGGGGGAAAATATTGCAAAGGAATAACTAAATAAATAAATCGCTTTTAAACAAAAATGGAATACAAACAAGACTACCAGCTGAATGCAAAGTGAGTACAGTAATTTACAATGACAATATAAGAAACTTACAATGCAAAGGAACAAACAATAAGATTAAACACGGTCGTTATAAATATGCGTAATTAAAATTTAAACATGTCACGTGGCGATATTTACGTGAATGTAAATGAACGTTTGACATTACGAAGCAGTGGAATGATGATCATGCCGTGAGGTATAGTAATGGCATTCAGCTGTAGATGGTGTAGTAATTCTGCAGATGTTGGCATTCGAGGTCATTGATGGCCCAACAAAGTTATGTTGGTGAATGCCAATGAAGGGAAAGCGCTTATGAAACTTTTATACATTGAAGGAGGATGTTATGTTTCTGGGGACCACTTCAAAGTACCGTATAGCGAACACAGAACAAAGTTTCGAAGGTTCAAAGCATACCATGGAGGCTGTGGTCATTTGTCTCACTAATGGAGGGAATCCTAAGTCGTAGAATTACGTGGCACATGGTACAGCGAGTTATCTTGTTTAGGCAAATTATGTTGTGTTTCGTAGCGTACGTAGCTAACCGTGCTAATTGGAGTTGCGGGAGTAGGACAACAAACTCAATTAAATGTAGCTCTTGTGTACATTAGTGAAGTCGGAAGCACCCCAAGGCAAATGCGGCCATCTCTCCTACTCCGATTAAGAGTAGCCCAGAGCGTGACTGCAGTCAACAACTCCATACCATGGTTCACACTCTTAGTTCTTTCGGTAAAGTCACGTAGGTAAAAACTAAAAATCGAAATTATTTATTATTATTTTTTATGTATTTTTTTTTCTTATTATTATTTTTTTTACTTTTAATTTTTTTTACCTACGTGACTTTACCGAAAGAACTAAGAGTATGAATCCTTGCAGTCACGAAAGCTTCAAATCTAGAATTCATACCATGGACCACACGGTCACATCGATCAGTCAAATTTCAGATATTCCCCAGGCTGCTTCTCAAACCGTTCCCTGGCTCACTCACAAACCTTCACATGAACATATGCACGTTGCTCATCAACTCATTCCATATGAAAGTCAGGTAGGGATTAAAAAATAGTGACATAAATATGGGCGCAAGAGCAGAATGCAGTGGATTTAAATTAAATATCAAAAGCGACAACAATGCCTAAAGTAGAGCGTGTTCAATGAGTGCATATCACCTGCCATGACACGTGGCTCAAATGTCACATGACGAAGAACGCAAAACAAAATGCGAAAGTGTACAAAGCAGCGTGGCAGAGATGATTGCTGGGTACTGCACTGAAAGAGAAGAACAACCACAACAACAAACCACAAATGAGAGACGTGTTGAGTAGGTGGGCTAGGCAAGGCTTAACAGCTACTACAGATGGATTGTCAATGATGAGCGAGACTGGTGACGGAGCAGACGCCACTAGCTGGATGTGGGGGTGCATTTAATTTATCAGTGGAAAGAAAATGGCTGATGATAATGGGCACATTTTATTCTGATATGTGAAATTATATAATAGCGTGCCCCTATTCATAGTGCATGCTAGGGAATTCCACCAAAATGTAAAGTCTGCTTCATGAAAATAAGTAGACGGCTCATTTTGTGAAGTTAAATTGATCATCACGTGAAAATCCTTTCAGTCAACATAAAATGCATTTAACGTCTTAACAAGATAAGAGCCCATCTATTTGTTTCTGCCGTAATGGATTCACTTGATCGTGGAATTAGTATGTGCCTAATTATTTTGTTGCTATACATAATTTTCTGTTTAATCACCCATGGTTATTAAACACATTTTGGCTGATGAACCACCAAAGATAGTATATTCCCATTAGTAAATGTAAAACAGAGTAGAGGGATGCTTAGAGGCCGTCCATAAATTACGTCACGCGATTTTGGACGATTTTTGACCCCCCCCCCCCTTCGTCACACGGCGTCACAAAAAGTCAGACCCCCCCTCAAATATGATGTCCCAAAGCTCTGCCCCACCCCCCATAGAAAACATGCTTCAAATCGCTTTAAACTATTGTCATTGTAGTGCGTATTTAATGTGGCGCTGCACTCTGATGTAGGAGAAAACATTTATTAAAAAGTCTATTTAATGAAGTAGAACGTGTTGTCTATATTTATTTAAAGTGCGCATTTTGATGTGACGTCACATTTCTCACCCCCCCTCCCCCCATCGTCACATATCGTCACAAATGTCTGACTCCCCCCCCCCCCCCCCTTAAGTGCGTGACATCATTTATGGACGGCCCCTTAGAGCACTGTGAACCGGCGTCCTGATTTTTACTTCCCAGCCACGGCCACCATCAGTCTTGAGTGACATCTGAAACGGTCTCAGGGTCCCCCTACAGCAACTGACACAGGCCAGCGCCGTAGAGCATCGCAACAACAACAACAAAATCCCCGCTGACGTACACGCAAACTTGCCAATCCCTTATCAGTTGCGCTACCTTATTACAGACCAATTCAGACCGTATTGGTCACCCGTGCCCCTTATGAATCTCAACGTTCATCCATCACAAGGGAGAAACACAAACAAATAGACGAAAAAAGTGTGCCCGTATTGAAACGGCTGTACGCCGTATGGACCTGAAATCTCAATTTGCCTGCACAAAAATACGGGCCAAGTCGTATGAGTTGACATCGGCGTGGGGAAACCTTCATTCAGCGGTTGCTCTACAAGGGGCGATGATATATTAGTGTCCCTATGTGTATCATTAATTGTGGACAAGCCAGCGAAGCTATGTATATTTTTGTTAAGTAAGTTTTATTTTCAAGGCATTGCAGCGCAGACGCTGATGTTCTTGAACTCTGCTGCTGTTTATGTAAAGTATGTATGTGATGTATCCACAAGGGGCACTCAAGTTCTTGGTTGGGACAAAAAAAGAAAGCTGCTGAATAGTCATTATATAGAATCAGCACTGCACGAATGGTGTTCTGAATTGCCCTGGGAATAACCCTCATTAACTTGTTGTACAGAGAGTACAGAGTGTTTGTAGCATTAATAAAAACAATGACAGCATGCAAAATTAATGTACCTTAATTCGTGGCCGTTTGAAACCTTCCACCCACATAACGTATCATATTGTTGGTTCTCTTGCCGCAAAAAGAGAGTAACTGAATATTTTAAAGTGGCAGTATGGTCCTTAACGTTGTGGTCATTAGATTTATTCTGGGCTATTGTACTTTCTTGGATAAATGTATTCAACCAGTGACTTGTCTTCTTTACGTTGCTAATTAGGATTGTCATGTGATGATTGATGCACGTGGGTAAACAATAATAAGTTGGCATAGCATAAATCCTGGTCTCCGTTTACATTTTAGATGGGACGAATCCTAGTTAATGTGTTTGTGTATGTAAATTCAGATGTGTGCATTGTGAATATACAGTATTATACAAGGTGTCCGAAAATGAATATACCAAAATTAAAGTTGAATTATTTTAATCTTGACTTAAAGCTTTCGTGACTGCAGGAATTATTATTCTTTGGGTATTTCGGTAAAGCCACGTAGATAGAAGAAAAATTATACAAAATCTACGTGACTTTACCGAAAGACCCAAAAAGTATAAAATAATAATAATATTAATAATAGAAAATAACAAAAATATATATATTTTTTTGTTATTTTCTTTGAACCTATCTACGTGACTTTACCGAAAGACCCAAATAATTTGAATAGTTTTATTGTTATTCAAGATACTGCCATGAATTTGATATGAATATATGCATTCGACTTATAAGTTTTAGTTTTTTGTGAATATTGCTTGCTACTTTCTGTTTCAGGAGAAACCCAATTTTCTGATACAATAAGTCTGCCCGCTCACCCAACTTAACACCATTAGATTTTTATCTCTGGGTTTTTTATAAGCAAAGTCTTAGGCTAGCAAACCAAGGGACCTTAAATCGTGGTGTTGTTGTTGATGCTGCTGTGTCGTTATCCATCTCTACAGCTGTGTTGGAAAATGTTTTCTCAGAGTTTGAACGTCGAATTAGATTGGCTATCGTAAATGATTGGTTATATCGAACGATGGACGACATGTAGAAGTTGTTTTTAATAATTCGAGAATATATAATCAATACCATAAAAAACGTAAAAGTGATATTAAAATTACGTCAGTATCGCGAATCACAATAAAACACCTCAACGTATTTTTTTGTATATTCATTTTCGGACATCCTGTATATGTAAAATAGTAATAATAATGAAATTAGAATTTCTAGGCTGTTTGTGAATTCACCGCTGGATGAAGGCCTCCCCGCGACATGTAGGTTGTGTGGGTTGTTTTGCCATACTTCCCAACGCTGGTCAGAACGGGTTGGTGATCATGGGACCCAGAAATATTTCAGATATTATTTGCCACTGATGTTAACCATGGCTGGGATATGAACTCAGATCGCCGAGTTTATGGCACCATGGACTAAGTGCGGTGCCACCTAGCCATGTCTATACAGTATATGTGTGCGTTTATTTATATAAATCCATACCCATGTATATTGTGAATGATTGCCATCGTTTCGCCTATAGTTGTTCAATTTGAATGGCAAAGCGGATGAAGGGAATGTAAACTATTACTATGTTTGTATTAAACTGGAAAATATTACATTCAATGGAATTACTTTTTTTTGTTATTTAGACAAAGCAACATTATCATGGGCAGCTCAATAAATGAGATAAATCCGTCAATGTTAACTTGTTGAGCAGTCTATTGGCGGTGACAGTGTTGTTTTGCTGGAAAATATTAGGCAGCGAGTAATACACTGTCAAAAGAATTTGCTCGCTCATGTAATTTTAACAAGCCTCATGCGCCGCAGATGAATAAATATTGACATTCCGTTGTGCGAAAGAGGCCCGCGTGGAACGGAGTGGATGTATTATTAAGCAGTGAGGTATAAGCCCGTCTCGATTCGCACGCAATCCTGCCCACTGGAGCAGAACAAAGCGAGCTGCGACTCCCTTAAAATTGCTCCCGATCACGAGATCACAAAAACATACATTTACAAAAAAGGGGCTCTGTCATATCTTGGCAGGGCTTGGTGTCCTTCATAAAATTACCCGCATCGCTTTTGTGTGTGTGTTTCTTTCTCTCCATATATCGCTCTGATAAGCGACCATGGCACGCGAACATGGCATGTGAGCAATGTTTGGCGAGCGTCAGCGTGTGGGGCATTTGTTCGAGAGCCAGTTTCAGTGCAGCTCCGCAATTTTTTTCTTTTGTATTATGAAGCTGTCTCTAATATTTATTCATAATGTTTAACTTCAGAAACGCAACTCACTCACGTGGGGTTTTTTTTCCCGTAAACAAGTTTACACTAAAGAGAAGCTGCCTGTCCTCATTGTCATGCAAAAATCGCGCAGCTACTGTCGAATGCGTGTGAATATTGAAACAGATTGGGAAAACATGTGAATGTCCCTTTTAGTTTTTTTTTATAAATGTATATCCTTCCAAGCACTTCCTTTATGCCCGGCTCTTTTTTTTCTCTCTCTCTCTCTCAACCATCCTTTCTGCCACGGCCGCCTCTCTGGAGAGCAGGGATTGCACTCGTTGAAGCATTAAATTCGGCAGCCTCTCTCCCTCTGTTCATCCGACTGCCCTGAGCCAATCGCCGCATCCCTCCCCTCTTCTCCCGTAATCCCCATTGTCCGCAGGTGTCACCAGCCAACCGGGCACAGCCGTGTGATGTTCACAGATGCACGGGTGAGCGGGCGGGCGTGTGGATGGGGGGGAGAGAGGGAGATGGGAAAGGTTACAGATACACCGGGCAGCAGGCGACCCGGAGTGAATTAAACTCTTGGCAAGAAAAAAAAAAGCTTTAAAATCCCTTGCTGCCTCCTCTTAGCCGCTCTCACCGTGGCATAGATGCAATTCCGCAGTTTTGGAGCAGAGATGTGTGCGCGTGTGTAAACCCGTGAATGTGCGAGCAGCCACTTGAAAGAGCAAGCTTGATTACGTTCCACGCGGAAATCTCAAGGATTCGGCTCAGACCTGGGTTACTTGACCGTGCAAATTCATAGAAAAAAAACTACGGGCGGTGGGGAAGGAAAGAATCCCCCCCCCACCACCCCCCAAAAAAAACCTCCCTCCCCACCCACGCGGAAAGTTTAATGAATGCACAAAATTGAAATATTAAATTACTGTCCCCGGCAACTTAATATTTGAAGTTGTGTGATTGCAAAATCACTAATTGTGCGTGAAGCTGAACTGTGAAGGCGTTTGATGCGACATGCTTACATATCGCGTGCTTATATCGCAACATCACGATACACTAGTGACGTTGTACAGCTGAGCGGTCGCCGCAAATCGTTGCTTGATTTAAAAAAAATTGTAAATCTTCTAAAATACAGAAAGGAGATCGTGATTACCCGTTGCCATCTTACCTATAAAGTTTAGATGTTTCCATTAGCTATAGCACAACCTTGATTTTGGCTGAATACCTTCAAGTAAACAAGCTCGCAGACGAGTAGCATTCAGCCTTTCGTGATGCTGACGTGACGGTTTATTTGCTTTAATTAATGTTTTTGCCTTTTTCTGCAGGGGTCTCTCCGTGTATCGCAATTCTGCAATGAATGAGAGAGAAGAAGAAAAGAACGTCAACTACTCCTCATGAATGTACCGGTTGTCATAATGAACCTCGATAATAGTTTGTTTACCCTTCTATCTGGCAACAAAACTGACACCTTTTTTACAAGGAGTCATGTTTACATAGACCACAATACCTGCAGTCATAATGCAAACAAAAAACATGACTCCTTGTAAAAAAAAAAGGTGTCAGTTTTGTTGCCAGATAGAAGGGTAAAAAAACAATTATCATATTTTTACTGGCAAATGAGGTTCCAATGGTATAATGAACCTCGTTACGCAGTGTGTGATGAGGATGATCATGACGACGAAGCACTCTTTGTGATGTTTTTTTTCTTCCCCCCCAGCCCTTTTTGAGCCACTGCTGGATAAAGGCCTCCTTTTTGAGCTTTGTTTGAGCATCCTCCACCTCGCAGGTCAATATGGGTTGGTGAAGAGATAAAGGGGGGGGGGGCGGGCAGGTAAGGGGGGCAGGGGACGGGTGAGCAAGCAGGCAGCATTGAGTCAGATACCACTGGTCACCGATGTTAGTTGTGGCCATGAATCAAACTGAGGTCACCAGGTTTATAGCGTCGTCTTCTAACCACTGCCACAGCACTCCCCACCCACCACCCCGCAAGTGATTAAAGGAGAATAGCGAAGCACTGAATCCAACCTGCACTTAATTTTTACTGTCGGCAACATATCTGTAAGTGTGGAAAACAACCCCTTCGAATGCTACTTTAGCCCTTTCACAAATCTAAATTACGAAGAAAGAAAGAAAGCTATTCCTCAGTCGACTGACGTATAACCAGCCCAGATATTTCCGACAAAAAAAAAAGGTCAAGATGCTCCCCTCGTGGTTCTGGCACCGCTGTGCAGCCAGCCCATTGCCTTCTGTTTACGGAGGGTTATGATGAGCCTAATGTTGTCACCGAGACAAATGGGAGCGTCCCACCCCCCTCCCGCTCTGCCACTTAAGTGTAACTCACTTTAGGGGTCTCCTCTAAATCTGCTTTACGACTAGTAACCTCAGGATGGGGGTTACCACCCAACAGCCATCAATAGCGCGCATTTGGCCATGAACGTGTAGCTTCACGCGGGATCAGAGGCCTACGACCGTGCCACTCCCTAAAACGAAACTAGTTTCTATTTGACCAGGTAAGGCCCACCGAGCTATATAGATGTTTTTCAGAAGCCACCTGACCGCAAATGATAGGTCGACGGCGTGGCTTATCGTGTTGGAAATTAATTGCAGCCAAATACTTTTTAAAAAAACATGTTGATCCTAAATGCGGAGGGAAAAACTAGAGGACCTGGGAAAAAAATCCACGCGACCACGGGGAGAGCATGCAGACACACATTACACAGGCGTCAGGGTCAGCATTGAACTCACGACCTCCTGCATACCAGGCGAGGTGGTTAACATCTCGCCATCGCAGCACCCCCGCAAGAGTTACCGTGTAAATCAGTGACACGCATTAAACATAACGTTTGTTCGTTTGTTTCTCAATCCGCTTGTCCTGGTGAGGGTCGCGGCGGCAGCAAGTTGAGTAGTGTCGGTCCAGACCTCCCCTTCACTGGCGACAGACTCCAGCACTTGTACACTATACACTACTATACACTACACTACTATATACTACTACACTATACACTACACACAACTACAATATACACAGCTATAAACTACTATACACTACTATACACTACACCACTATGCACTACTATACATAGACTCTAGCTCTTCCTGGGGTAATTCCCAGGCGTTCACAGGCCAGCCGAGTGTGAAAGTCCCACCAGCAGCGTGTCCTGGACCAGGCCTGAGGTCTTCGCCCAGTGGGACGTGCACGGTCGTGTTCCAGGTGGAGTCTACCGGGGGCATCCTTACCAGGTGCCCAAATCACCTCAACTGGCTTCTCTTGAACCGGAGGAGCAGCGGCTCGACTCTGAGACTCCTCACGGATTACCGAGCACCTCACCCGATGACGGAGAGTGAGCCCGGCAACCCTGCAGAGTAACCTCATTTCAGCCCCTTGTACGTGCGATGTCAACTCTTTGGTCATTACCCAATGCTCATGACCATAGGTGAGCGTGGTAATGTAGATCAACCTGTAAACCGAGAGCTTTGTTCCAGAACGCAGCTCCCACTTCAGGACCACGGAACGATACGGTGCCCGCAACACTGCAGAAGCCGCACCAATCCGCTGGCCGATGTCCCGCTCCCACTTACCATCACTCGTGAAAGAGACCCCGAGGTTCTTAAACTCCTCCGCCAAGGGCAGCTGTTCCCGGAGAGAACAATCCACTGTCTCCCGGGAGTGAACCATGACATCAGATTTGGAGGTGCTGATCCTCATCCCATAAGGTAGCAGCAATAATTTTCAATCGTTAATTGTACTTGAGGACCCGAAGCCAGAACATCACAAAGGAGATAAAACAACGAAGACTGCAATGTCTAGGGGGGGCATGTCCTAGGAATGGAACAGAACCGCACCCTAAAATTGCCCTGAGAAAAGCGGGGAGGCCAAAAATCACCCGGCGAAGAACCGTCACCGAAGAACTTGGCCAGATGAACCTCTGGTGGGGATAGGCACAGCATGGAGCCAATGACAGGAAGAGATCGAGAGGGCTCATTGCAGCCGCATGTCCCATAGGAGATGAAGAGGAGTAAGTGAATAAAGCAGCACTAATTACTGGAAGATGCCAATTCGTGCATGAGCTTGGTAAAGCCCAACTAATCCAAACACTCGAGCAGTATATTCGCATTTGTTATTTTATCTGCGGGTGTGTTTGAAAAAATATATATAATCAGCAGCTATGATCTAGGCACTGCTGGATGAAGGCTCACAGTACTGCGATGCAGAAATTCATCGGGCAACCTAATGTTATTGCTTGTATTCTGGGATGCACCTTTACATGATTTTAAGTGTTGTTATGATGTGACCAACAGTGATGCTATGACTGATTGTGTTTGGTAATGCTCCACATTTCCTCTTCATCGGAGGTCACTCCAATAAAATATACTTCAGTCTCAGCAGCTTCTCGTCTGGTTTTAAATAAGAGATTACAGTAATCCCTCGCCACTTCGCGGTTCAAGTTTCGCGGCCTCAGTGCATCGCGGATTTTTCGAATTGATTTAAAGGCCTCATTATACCTGTGCAGTAACACCATCATCATCATCATCATTCATCATCACATTCATCGAACTGCACAGGTCTGTCATCGTCGTCATTGTCATCGTCATTGTCATCGTCGTCATTACTGGAGTCAAGTCTCAAGATACTACTGTCATTGGTGAGTGTAGAACACCATAATACGTATCGTATGAGAGAGAGAGTGAATGTATAATATTAAGGTTTTATAATTAAATAGATTTAAGTAAAATATATATATAAAGTATAAATATACATATTTTAAACATTCTGGTACCCACACACACATATACGGAAATTCCTAGGGGGCCAATCCTACTTCGCGGATTTTCACCTATCACGAGGGGTTCCGGTCCCCATTAACCGCGATAAACGAGGGATCACTGTAATATCTAAATTCTTATTATCAAACCAATCTAGTTTAAAAAAATGTAATGTACCTCCGATCATTTGGTCTAAAATAAAATAAAATGTCTGCATGTCACAGTAATCCATTAAACTATATATATATCCTAACAGGTTTCAAATAAGCAGATATTTTAATTAGAACAGGTTTCTCGCACCATCTCAAGCTACTGCATGTTTTGAGCACATGTATTAAGTCATCAATTGCCTTGGTCCTTATTAGCACGGTTTCATACATGCCTGGGTCACCGTCTGCAATGAACATCAAACGCACGGTTTCATACATGCCTGGGTCACCGTCTGCAATGAACATCAAACGCCAGAGGTGTTCCCACGACACCAAACCACCCCCCCCCCCCCCCCCCATCTGTGACAAATTTCACGTTTTCAGAAACCGAGACAGATGTACGTTACCATTCTCATTCATGAGCTTGCATAATTCAGGAAGATTCATTTCTATTTATATCCCCTTACCTAATCGTGGGAGAGCGCAAGTTCCGACACGTTATTTACTTTGCAAGGTAGGCCTGGGTTCTCATAGCTACATAGGGACCTTCATACCTTTTACATGCAGTTGAGTAATATTGTAATAAGCAGCAGCGGCCTTGGTTAATCCACCACCAGATGTAGGTCTCCCCAAGCCACTGTCATCTCTCACGATACTGAGATGCAAAGATGTACACCTGAACACGAGCTTATTTTTATCGCTCCATCTCCTCGGTTGATTTTGTTGGACGAGCTCCGTCCCTTGGCTGCCATTCCATGAATATTTCGATTTAAAGCTTCTTTCGTGACTGCAGGGATTCGTCTTCTTGGTTCTTTCGGTAAAGTCACGTAGAAGGGAAATAATAAAATAATTAAAATAATTAAAGACGTTGTCTTTCCGACAGACCTGTTCTTCACCTGAGGACGGCTGCTTGCGTTGTGGCCGAAACGTCGTGAGAATTGTATTTTATTATGTTTTATTTGTATTATTTTATTATTTCCCTTCTACGTGACTTTACCGAAAGAACCAAGAAGATACATGAATATTCTTGACCACCGGCCATCGTTCCTTCCAGCAATGCGTCCTGCCCAAGCCAAATGAGTTTCCTTAACAGTTTGAATGATGTCCTCACTCCATGTTGATCCTTTAATCCATTTGTTCGCGTCTCTTTCTGTCTCGCAACGTCACTTCAAGTGTGCACCTCTCCACGATTATCGGCACACTACCAGTGTCCGCTCCATTGTTTTGTTAATGACCCTGCTTTTTAACCATATGCCACTGATTTAGTAACGTGTTATTGGGACCTTTATTAGTTTGGTTATACTGTAGTTCCATTTAAAAAAAAAGTATTCTTATAATGAATGATGGTGTCATGGTTTTTAACATCTACTTAACAGCAAAATGCACACTGTGGACATTTTCCCCAAAAAATGCAAAGCGGCTTCAACAGGAATTAAAAAAACAAATCTCAGTACTATTCAAACTCTACAGAAAACTAATAATAATTCTAACAATCACATGTAATATGAATCTCAATAAGTATCCGATGGATAGAGGGTCACCCAAGCCATATCATTCATGGAGGCTGTTTGACCATACTTCACACTGGTCAGTAGGGTGTGTAAAGAGGGAACTCAGAACTGCTTCAGATATCACTCACCACTGATATGAACGAACGCTGGGAAATAAAATAAAAAATCAGGTCGCCTGGTTCATTGTGGAGTACACAAATCACTGTGCCACTTCCCCCCACTCATCCAAGAGCTGGAGAATGCAAATAGCGCGGCACTCATCAATGTTTCTAGATTTGAAGCTTTCGTGACTGCAAGGATTCATACTTTTAGTTTTTTCGGTAAAGTAACGTAGGAAAAAAATTAAATTAAAATTAATAAAAAATAAAAAAATAAAAATCACGACGTTTCGGAGGCAACACAAGCCTCCGTCATCAGGTGGGACTGTCACAGCCAGATTTACTGTATCAAGTGAGGCTCACTTGATACAGCAAATCTGGCTGATTTGTATTATTTTATTTTTATTAATTTTAATTTAATTTTTTACCTACGTGACTTTACCGAAAAAACTAAGAGTACTCATCAATGTGCCCAACATTGGCATGCAGTGCCTTTAATTCAGAGAAACCAGTACAGCGGAATCAAACTCAGGTCTTGGGGGTTCATGGTGTAATTCGTTAACCGCGGTGCAACTGCTCCCCTTGTAATATTAGTAATGCTGTAAATTGAAACTGCAATTTGACATTCATGGGAAGGTATATGACGCATCTTCAATGTAAAAGTCATTCACTCACTCATACCCCGTTCCAGCTACCACACAGCACCTTGGGTTGGTAATGACTGGTAAACAATTTATTAACATACATGTAAATACTCTTAGTTTTTTCGGTAAAGTCACGTAGGTAAAAAAATGAAATTAAAATTAATAAAAAATAAAATAATAAAAATCACGACGTTTCGGAGGCAACAAAAGTATCCGTCATCAGGTGGGACCGTCACAGCCAGATTTGCTGTATGAATTAAAGGCACTGCATTTCATTTTTATTAATTTTAATTTCATTTTTTTACCTACGTGACTTTACCGAAAAAATTAAGAGTATGAATCCTTGCAATCACGAAAGCTTCAAATCTAGAATACATGTAAATATCACCGACTGCCATTAAAGGGAGTTTGCAAATTGCTAGCTAATTAACCACATTGTGCTTTAGCGGTAATTACCTATACATCGCAATGATTGTTGCACACATACCGTAAATATGACGCATGAAGGTGTCACTTGAAAATGTTGTCACTGCTTTTTATCCGCTTAGGCTGACTCTGTTTTAGAAATGATCGCTGAAATTTCCCACAAGTTGTTTGTTCCCCTTAAATTGGCCGTCATGGAGGAGGTTTGTGTATGTCAAATGTGCGCATGTTTTATATCAGTGATGCTGCCATGGTGCGATGGTTAGCACGTAAGACTTGCAATCTCGAGGTCACCGATTCAACCTCCAAGCGTAGCAGTTGAAATAAAGACCAAGTTTCTTAAATCCACCCCACCTCTGTCCACTCAGCAGCACGAATAAATACACCACCAGTATCAATCAACTGTCCTTCCCCCGCGCATCCGATTAGCACGTTTGGCTACGTACGGTGCGAAAGTGTGGTGGGGTAAAACGTGTGTGTGCACTCCCACCTCTTTCAAGACGTCTGGCAAGCATTAAATAGTAGGCCAAAATATCCTATAGAGGGGTCCTGCAGCGCTCCTTCGAGTGGAGGAGGCCCTTTCTCCTGCAGTAGCGCGAGCAAAACAATTGCAGGGCTGTGTTATTATTGCCTACGCCAGCGGTCAGCAACCAAAATAACAAGAAGCGCCATTATTTTTTTCAAATTCTGTATAAAAGAAAAAGCTCGATATTTCTAGTGGTGAATACAAGACGGTGGTTCTCAATCAATAACGCCACGAAGCAGTCGTTAAAGAGACGCATGCGGCTCTGGAGCAACAGGTTGCCGACCCCTTGGCCTATACCATCATTTAACTTTCAAGAAATATAAAATTTGCTTTAATTGATCTTTTCGATTTAAAGCTTTCGTGACTGCAGGGATTCATCTTCTTGGTTCTTTCGGTAAAGTCACGTAGAAGGGAAATAATAAAATAATAAAAAGAAAACATAATGAAATAATTCTCACGACGTTTCGACCACAACGCAAGCAGCCGTCCTCAGGTGAAGAACAGGTCTGTCGGGAAGACAGTGTCTGAATGAAACACCCCAGGCTTGGAACGTATATTTAAGCTGGGTTGGAGGGAGAAGAGCGCCTTGATAGAAGAATTTGCATCTCAAGAGGAATTTAGAATATTGATGTGCTGTAGTTGAGTGTACACAGGCAGAACCGGATACTTGCAGGGGCTTTGCAGGCAGCAGCACAGAACTTTGGATTTTAAGGTCCCTCAAAATCCCATATCCTCCTCTATAATGATTGAAATGCAATACTGTGGCACGATGATAGATCCTAGAATAGAATTTTGTCATTTGAGCCATAGCGTCACCACTACCAGTTATGTGGAAAATGTTTCATTGTTTTGTTCATTTTATGTTTCATTTAGCTGGGCGGTAGTGGCTACGGATGTCTGTAATGTAGCATTGTAGACGCAAAGCTTGGTGGATCTCACACATATGTTGTGAAACTCCCTTCTCGTGGGTGTCAATGAAGTCCCTTACCTTGGCTCTCCAGGAGAAGACGGTACAGCAAGTTGATTAATCGCCATCTGTTTCCATCTATATGGGGATAGTGTTTTTCTCTCGTGCACGTGCGGGTTTTCTCCAGGCACTCCGGTTTTCCTCCAACAGATGTATGAACAGTCATCGATAATTGGCTGAAAAAAAATCTTAAAATAAACACCCAATGCAGGATCCTGCTTAAAGAAGATGGCTGTGGCTCAGCGTGGTTTTCCTGGATAAATAAGTAAAGTCAGTCGCTTAATCATTCACGTAGTAAGTTGCTATATAACTAGCGGGTCTACATTGTGCATTCGGGCAGTGCACCAAATTCACTGTCGTATTGTAGTTTCATGCTCCCACATCTTTTATCCCCGCAGTAACCAACCCAGACTGACCAGCATGGTGAAGTATGGTCATATAACCCCCACGACCAACACGGAGTAGGGAGGCCCTCATCCAGCAGCGGATTGACAAAACGGCTGTACGTGTACTGGCAATGCCAATGATTTAGATATAACAACTTCCCTTACTCTCAAGACTATCATTCACTCAGGATGGCTGATTTCACGGAAGGGCGTTTGGCTTCTCGCGGTAGGAAAGTGGCAGAGGTCGCAAACGGGTTTTGATTCCCTACCCGTACCCGTACCCGGCCGCACCAGGGTCGCAAACGTCTACCCGTACCCATACCCGGTCGGGTACGGGTAGCCGGGTATCGGGTAGGGTACGGGTATCGGGTACCTGGTTGCGACCTCTGGAAAGTGGAGGAGCCAATGAAGCCCTGCACGGCCAGGAGATGGTGGTGCCACTCGGCACCACCATCTCCTGGCCACCTCGCAGCCCTATGCCTACAGCACCTGGCAAGCCCTGGTGGTGGTGGTTAACTTGCTACTGAGATCTGACAAAGGTCAGGTGCGTTCACGGTGATTCTATCATTGACGATACGATACAATGCATTGCAATATCGATCTGTATATTTCCTAAACACAGGCGTATTTTAGTACAATTCACATTCAGAACTCAATGGATGCACACTGCAGGCGTGTGATTGTTGGTAAAAACTGGAAGCTAGCTAGGACCAGAGATTGACATGAAGACAGGAATTAAGCAGGCTTGTTTTAATGTAATGCACTTTACATGCGCTGTGGTGCAAGTCTTTCTCATCTTCCTTCATCAGCGAAAGGGAGGCATTACCTGTGAATGAATTGTACACCCGATGTCCATTGGACAGAAGCGAGGTACATTTTGTACACCACCTTAAGCCATTATAATGCACCAGTGAGATAGCACGTCGTGACGATGTAAATCAATAACAGCAAAAATGAAATAAAACAAACACAGATAAGCTCTCTCTTTCTCCACCAGCATAATAACACGTGCTCAGCAAGGTGCCATTCACTCGACTCGGGGTGTGTGCTAATGTACCTGCAGAGGTCCTTTGTGAGCATGCAAAAAGCCCTCTTGGGTAGAGTTCCATTGAAAAGGGTTGCGGAGCCCACGCTAATTAAACACCGCAGGCGCACACGCGGGCTGATCTCTTGTTGTGTAATGATGGTGAAAGCAACTGAAACGTATTAGTCACCCACGTAATTTCATCCTGTCAAAATCTAATCAGGAAGAATTCAATGCTTTGTAAAGTCACCGTGCAAGACATCCGCACAATGCTCGACAAACCCGTGCTCTGGTGCAGTAAAACGCTGGAGCGGTGGCACAGTGGTTAGCACACTGCTATCGTCGAGTGATAAGTGAACTGGTCCTGGGTGACCCTCTACACCCTTTGTGAATTACAAAATATGGATTTTAGTTTTTTCTGATCGTGTTTTAAATCGGCCATCAATTTCACCAAAAAATGGTAAAGTGACAGTCAAATTTGCTACTAGAATCGGGTTACTCCTACAACAGTACACAACACTTCCTTGTCACTAGAACATGTCAGATTTGCTTGTGATTTGTTTGAAACTATGGAAACGTGTGTAAGGCACTCAGAGACAGGTCTGGCGAATATGGAGGATTTTATAAATGTGTCTGGATTTCGTTCTGGTTTTTTTTCTCGTCTCTTTTTATACAGAATTCTACCTTTAATTAGTTAGCGCACAAACAAGATGATTTAAAACTTCTGTAAAAGTGATATGTAAATATAATGATACTTTAATTATTTATTCACCCTTTGTACTGGCTTCACTCCATCTATGTCAGGCCACAGACTGTTAAATCACCTCTCATACATACAAAAAAGACAATTAGTGTCCTTTTGACATATTACAGTAATATGCAAATGCATTGCAATTATGGTGTAATAATCATTTAAGCCGCAATGATCATAGTGCAGTAACATACCAATTATACTAACTCATTTATGTTAATGAGCAACTGCACATGGCAAACATAATTCAAACCTGACATGATTTTAAACAGAAAAAAATTACATATTTCCTTGACTGCTATCATAGGACTTTTACAATTAATTCCCAAATTGTACCACGGATATAACCGTGGAATGTTGTTGTTTTTTTCATACATGTTCAATACAAATTCATCAGCGGCAGAAACTCGACCGAGAAAAAAATATGTCACGGTTAACTCACAGATCAATCTTCCTTATGACGGAGTTTGAAGAACATTTCTAAATAGATCTTTTAAAGCGATTTTATTTTAACAAAGGATTCCGTATTTTGACAGCCATTACCTTTCTGAAAATTGGAAACTCAAACACGTAAGCGATCGAGTGACCAGCAGCTGCAAGGTGATCAAACGAGGCACAGGTGAAATCTTGACTTAAAGCTTTCGTGACTGCATGAATTAATATTCTTTTGGTCTTTCGGTAAAGTCACGTTGACAGGTTCAAAGAAAATAACAAAAAACTACGACGTTTCGATCACAACACAAGTGGTTGTCATCAGGAAAAGGGGGTTAGCTTCTAAAGGCAAACTGTTTATAAAGGTTTAAAATGAGCGTAGCCCAAATGTCAGCAGCAACTAATGTTAATGTAGGTGATGGGCAGCGACTGCGATTGGCGGTGGTTTTCCACCAATTTATATTCCATCTGTGAAGGATGTGATCCCTGACATGCAATACCCCGGCGTCTACAAACTAAGCTGTGTCTGTGGCAGTAGTTACATTGGGGAAACTAAGCGACATGTCTCGGACCGTATTCGTGAACACAAGGCAGATCTGAAACACGGTAGGACCAATACCTCGGCCGTGGCTGATCATTGTTTTAACGTGGTGGGCTCACACGATGTTGATTTCTCTAAGACGAAAGTACTTTGCAAACCCACTGGCTATCAACAAAGATTCGTTCATGAAGCTATCCATACATACAGACAAAGATACAATTTCAACCGAGAAGATGGGTACAAACTTAGCAATCGTTGGAAGAAGGTTATAAACAAGTTTAAGTCATAACTGGCTGTGATGTTCCCATCCTGCCACCTTCCGATGTTAGTTGTTATTTTCCGCTCTCCGATTTTACATTAACAGGTTACATTTCTCACACCAACACAGCCACGTTTGCGCGCCGTACCTCGACGTAGCGGTGGCTCTGCAAAATTACATTAACGTGCTAATCTCTCACATTAACATAGCCACTTCAGCGCGCTCGCCGTGGAGGCCGCTTACCGATCTTACATTAACATGCTAATTTTTCTTCTTGGTTCTTTCGGTAAAGTCACGTAGAAGGGAAATAATATTATTCCCTTCTACGTGACTTTACCGAAAGAACCAAGAAGATGAATCCCTGCAGTCACGAAAGCTTTAAATGCTAATTTTTACCTGGCAGCCCTTAAATTGGTGGAAACCCACCGCAATCGCGGTCGCTGCCCATCACCTACATTAACATTAGCTGCCCCGCCCATGCTGCTGACATTTGGGCTTCGCCCATTTTAAACCTTTATAAACAGTTTTCCTTTAGAAGATAACCCCCTTTTCCTGATGACGACCGCTTGTGTTGCGATGGAAACGTCGTAGTTTTTTGTTATTTTCTTTTAACTTATCTACGTGATTTAAAGCTTTCGTGACTGCAGGGATTCATCTTCTTGGTTCTTTCGGTAAAGTCACGTAGAAGGAAAATAATAAAATAATAAAAATAAAACATAACAAAATAATTCTCACGACTTTAGCGAAAGACCCAAAGAATAGGCACAGATGAATTGGCCATCGTTCCATGTGCTTCCAGTGTCCACGCCATCTGCTCTATGCGTTCTTGTTCGCAATTTTAGTTTTCACGTCCGTTTTTTTGTTGTCAAAACAGCACTGTACTCTCGAATAGCAATGTTTGTGAAATCGTTCACTTTATTTAAAAGACAAATAAGAGAGTTGGTGCAAGGGAAAGAGATGGAGGGGAGAGGCAAGCAAAGGTGCATTTCATCAACAAGTCACTCATAGATGCTACGGCAGATGGTTTTTTATCTCAATTATTTATCACCTTCATATTACAGTGGCGCAGACATGCTCAGCAGAGCCTACGTTCACGAGTAGAAAAAATATTTCTTATAACTACTTGTAGAAACTTCTTGGAAATATGGTCTACAGTTGTTCTGCAGTTTGTTACCTCGAAAAAAATGACCACATTCGATGCTGCTATTTAAAAAAAAATACATGGCAGTTTATTTTTGCCCATCTGCAACCACTGGCCCATAGAATTGATGCGATTGATATTTTAAATCATCATGATGTGCTGTGTTCACCCACGCTATAGCAAATGTGTCTGCAGCGCAGGTGATTGCCTTTGCAAGCAACACAATGTCACCTCTGCTGCGAAAAAAAATGTGTTTGGCCGCTGCATAAGTGTTATCACCCTACAGGGTTCGTTAATAATTTGAACAACATGTTTTTTAAAGGAGCTATTGTAAGAAAAATGCGTCTATATTTTTTAAAAGCCGGACCAATTTTAAAATTGATTTTTTCACGGACATAATTTACCCGGCGAGAGTCAATTGGGATTCAGCATCTCTTGAAAACACTTATGCTTGGTTTATATATTTATTTGTACTTTAGTTATTTTGTAACTTGGGCTTATGATACCAATACACGTTGTCCAAATTTTGTAAATTATGTCACATTAACGTCTAATTAACAGCGTGCAACTTGTTTCAAGTAATGCTCTGCAGGAATTAATGGGCAGATGGAGCAGTTGAACCATGAGCGTCATGCAACGTGGCTCGGAGGCAACCTTGTTGACTGCAATGCTCTCCATCCACACGGCACACAACAATGGGACACCAACCTGAACAGTGCATTCAAACTTTGTGATGAGTTTCCTATCATCCAACACCACGCCTGCCACTGAATCTCCAAGCCAGTAACTATATGACTCAGTTGACAATCATGCTGCATTTGCACCTGCCCTAGTATTAAAGTGCATTAGCTTTAATTTTGTTCATTATGGCTATGAAAATTGGCACTGCCCATGGGCTTCAGCGAATCAACAGATACACGTCATGCTCCTTTTTATCACTTTGCCGCATCGCCACCGCTAATGCCGTGCATTTAAATGGCAGACGTAATTAGCAAACACTCACTCGTCGCTTACATCGCGTTGCCGAACGCCGACGCTACTTAAAACTGTAATGCCCCGTCTTCCTACACTTAAGTAGATGTATTTTCTGCACAACGGTCATTGTTTGTCTCGGGCAAAGAGCAATAACGCTTGATTCATTTTGGAAATTAGACATTTTCTGGATGGGTAAGCCTGTCCCATTGGGAATTGAATGTCCTCACTGCTCCCTGCAAAGTCTTTCTGCTGCAGTTGTTTCAATAGTGAGAGGTGGTGAGGTTAATTGAACGGGTAGTTTCTACTTTCAGCGGTAGATTAAAATTGAGCTGATTAGATGAAAATTAAATCGCCATGGATCAGCTGCACGTTCGCTTGATGTGCGAACACTGGATACTGGCTGTGTGGTCATACAGCGAGCTTGGCTGCCTGCTGCATCTGTTCGGATATGTCTTCAGAGAGGATTAGCCACCGTTCGAGATAACGTGAGCTGCTGCAATGACACGCTGGGAAACTGAGTGCATCAAGGTTAAAAGTTTCAATGTAATGGATTTCCCCTTGCAATCCAAACGTACACATATCGTACTATCATTCAAATGTTAAGACTTCAGCAACACGCTAATTGCCCCCTCATTTTATATGTACGGTATATTTGTTTACATTGATGTGCTGCATATAAGTTAGTCGATTGGCGGTTCGATTCGACATGCCGGCGCGACGGTTGGAGCACTGGGCAAGTTTATCAAATCTAAATGCCCTTTCTCCACCTGGCAGTATAAAATATGGGTGGGTACGCCACAGTAAGTTTGATCAGCAGGTGGTGGAGTAAAGTGTGTGCAGTCCCACCTCCTCCAGTACGTCTGGACAGCGAGGAAGAGTAGACTAAAATGCCCTCTAGAGCTCCCCTGAGCGGAGACCCTTTCGCCAGCAGTGGCACGAGAAAGCTGCTGCAGGGCTGCGCCTTGCCCTTTGATGCGGTCTACAACAAAGTCAAACATTTTCACAATTTACTTGGGAATGTAGTTATTTTTGTATGAAGTAGTTATATCCGCAATTACCATTGTAATGCACACCTCGTGTATTACAGGAATTCCCAAGCAAAACGAACTTAATCATAAGATGCCCAGCTTAGTGAGATATAGCAGTAAAATACATTAAATTGACCTATAGTTGTATATTTTACGAATATGTCTTATTGTAACATCATTAGCATAGCTGGCTACGTACGATCAGAAAGACGTTCAGCATACATACAATGGTCTTATTGTAATATTGTAATGTATAAGAATGTCTCATTTACACTATATGCAATGAGAAAATATGCCCAACATGGGACAGATCTCCTATTGAGATCTATGCCCTCTGGATGTAATAGGAGAGACTTGTGAGGCAAGGCATTAAAGCACGTGACCTTTGCTGCCAGACCAAGGTTAACAACACGAGTCGGCATTCGTCCTCATATTCACAAGCGATCAGCCATCACCTCCGTTCCAGACGCCTTGTGTTAACAACAGCGCATCACAAATTGGGTGATTCGTGCAGGTGAATATAATCTTAGAGCAGCGGTATATGACCCGACGTGTAACCTTTACCTGGAATAGCACTTGTCATTGCATGATGCACCCCGGTATATCATATGACAACACAGTTCATCCCTGTGGCTTGACACGGCGTATGGGTCTTCACTTAAAGCTTCTCCGGCGAGCACATGGGGAGGAAGGTTATACGAGCGCATGCTGTTATTGGGTGCCATGCTGGCTGCGGTTTTGCATTACGGGGGATGGTGGCTGGGGGACATCCAATTGATCAGCAGCTGCCGCTCCACACTACGAGTTGAGGAAACATGTTGCTAGATGCGACGAGGAAATGCGTTGCGGTAAGCTAAGGAAACATGTTCCGCACCTCCTATGTGCATGAATAGCTACGTACGGTGCGAGAGAAGTTCAACATACATACTTACATGTGGCCCATCAGGGACATGCAGCGTTAGCCTATATACCCCCCCCCCCCCCCGACTGAACTGCCCTGCGGCATTAAGTCCACCTGGCTTTGAGGAACAAATTGCACGGACGAATTATTTGTTTTCATTTGTCTTCTCCACTTGGAGTTGTGCACCGCATCTCAATGGGGATAACCTTTCTGAGCGAGCATTGTGGACTTTGGCTCGGCTGTTGGGATTGATATGAGCGTTTCATAAATTGACTGTGGATGTTGAGATGGACAATAGCTGAGGAGTGAGACCCAGGAGAAATGCTCCAATTTCAAATGGGACCAGAGTCACAAGACATAGTTTGCTAACTTGCGTCAAGCCTTCAGCCATTGTTTTGTGACTGTGTGATTAATAATTGGCCTTTCTCAAACATTTTTTTTTGCAGATGTGGTCATGAAAATGTAGAATGAAGCTCCTATCAAAATTCACCATTATCTTCATCATCATTCATTTTGTTTCTATTGCACCGTTAAAATGAGCAGTTATAGAAAAACATTGATTCTAAGTCAGTCTGCTTTACCATTGTGATCAAAATAATTCCCCTCCCCCGCACCTCTGATGAGCATGATTGGCAACGTATGGTGCGAAAGAAGTTCAACATCCACCAAATAAAGCCTGACAGTGTCAAGCTGTGATTTTCCAAGTCCATCCACGTGTATTTTGCACGTGGGAGGAAATTGGAGTTGACAGATTAAAAGAACGACCATATTAGGGAATGGCACTCCATAGAAGGATTCAAGAGAGGATTGGCTTCCTTGTGATCATTTCGTCACTTCACAGCCGAGTGAATTTAGGGGGTTTACAAAATCACTGCGAGCCACTAACCCCTGCCTCCGAAAGGTTGGATTATAGGTGTGATCCACTGCTCTTGGTTTAAAGAATGGTTCTGCTGTGGCATCCAGTTTAGGAGAAACACATTCCCGCGGAGGGAGCTGGTAGGAACGTTGGGTTGCTCGGTCAATGGCCAGGGTCAACGGCGGCGTGGTGTATTCCGCAAATATGCCCGACTGCGAGGGCGGGCACAAGCCGGCGTGAGTAGGTTAAACGTTGAGTTATATAAGGGCACCACGGGGTGACCAGCCCCTCCCCACCCAGCCCCATCCCTCCCACCCCCCACCCAGCCCCGCCCTCCCCACCCAGCCCCTCCCCACCCTCCCCACCCAGCCCTTCCCTCCCCACCCAGCCTCATCCCTCCCACCCCCCACTCAGTCCCACCCTCCCCACCCAGCCCCTCCCCACCCTCCCCACCCAGCCGCTCCCTGCACGACGGACGGACACAATAATCCCCTGTGGGCTGGTGTAACCAGGAGGTTCCAACCAGTATAATATTCATACAGGTGTGTTGTCTAGTCATTCAGGACTTGGAAGCTAATATTGCATCTCAATTCTCAATGCATTGTTATATAATGATGATGATTATAATCATATTTTCCAGCTCTATATTTATCTACTGCTGGGTAAAAAAACCTCCCCAAGCCATGTTGATAATGGTGGTTGTTTGACCATACTTCATCACACCGGTCAGTGCAGGTGACTTAAAGGGCGGCACTGACTGGTTGAAATATCACTCGCGGCTGATGTTAACTGTGACATTGGTACCCAGGTTTTAAATATGTGAATCAATTAATTGAGCTATGTGGATAATGATGCCTTTGCAAGCAGTCACCCAAAGTGCTGCCTGATCGTGATGGTGAAGCTGCCATCAGGCCCCTAAACTAGACTGCCATGATTAATTCATATAGGCCACAACATGCCCGTGCCTTTATTGGCACAGTCTCGCTTGTTTCAGAAATCACCGGGTGATGTCCCTTGACTGTGGCAGTGTTAAAATGAAAAGGTTCAGGGATTGAGGACAAAAGGCAAGGAGACTAATGGGTAAAACCTGTGGGATTGAACCTACTGTGACCCAAGCCTTTGTCCTTTACGGAATTATAGATTGTGTGCTGCATTCAAAACTGCCTCAACCACACTTCATGACGCGACCCTTCTTCGTCCATTCCTCAGACCTTCCAAATCAGCTTCACTGGCTTCCAGTTCAACATCGCCTCTTGTACAAAGTCACCGTCCGCTGTTACAAAGCACACACGCTGGGCCAACCGGTCTGCTTAGCTTCCGTTCCATCTCACAACCCCCGATCGGCATCAAGCGGCCTCCTCCTCCTCCGTGTCAACCCCCGAGTCTCCAGACGAGGTGAGCGTCGCTGCTCTGTCGCGGCTACAAAGTCTGGAATTCCCTTCCTCTTCTCTCACTGTCGGTATGCGCGCGTGTGTGTGTGTGTGCTAATCGCAGGCACAGTAAGGGGCACAGGTGGTGCATCGGCCAGTCATCTCAGTCATTCGACCCATGGCACCTGGGTCTGCCCCGTGACCTCCTGCCAGCGGGCGTTCGACACTTCACGTGGCCTCAACGTGCACACGGCCTGGCACAAGCGCCGTGGTGACGTCACCGCCACATAGTAGCTAATGGCGGTTGTTGTTGCTAACGAGGGGAGGGAATCAAACTAAACACAAAAATTAGTTCTCAAGAATTGAGTTTTCCATCTGGATTTAAAGTGCATATATCCTGTGGCTTCCTACTATCGGAAGGAATTGCGCCACACATCCGCGTCGAGTGCCATCCTTCTGTCAGAATATAGTGGTACGATGGTGCGATGTCAACTACCTCGCCTGGTATGCAGGAGTTAGATCCATGACCCTGACACCTGTATATTTGAAGTTTTGTGTGTCTCTCTCACCGTGGTCGTGTGGATATTGCCTGGGCCCTCCGGTTTTTCCCTCCACATTTAGAATCATGTGTTTAGAATATTTGGCTGATATAGAAATGATGTAGATTTCTACATGATAAGCCACTTCGTTGAGCTATCAATTGTGGCCAGCTTTAAAGCTCAATGGGCCAAACCTGCTAAAATAAAAATAAAAGTTTTAATGGTTTAGTAGTTTAGAATATGAAAACTGCTCTCTTTCTGAAATGTATTCCCCCACACCTCTGAATGTCCTTTTTAAATTCAATGTGTGTTGATTTTTGTATTATTATTACGAAACGAATAATCGTGTTAATTTGTTTTTCAGCATTGTTTGAAAGTAATGCTTACAAATATGTTCCTTTTTGATGCATTGTTAATTTTTAGTGCAGGCAGATGAGAGAGGTTATTTAAGTGGAAGGAGAGCTCATTGAGTTTACAAATATAAGCACTGCGAGACGTGTAAGGGTATACAAAAGGGGTACAACATGATACAAAGCTATGGTAAGAAAATATAGTCACTTTATTAGAATCGCTAATTCGTCGTTCTTTATTTAATAAAGCAATAACCCACTGAGATTCAATTAAGTTTTTTGGAGAAGAAACATCATCTAAATTACGTGATTTGCTGTGACTTATCCTGTGGAAGTGGAGATTAAGAGAAGCGGCACTTGATGCACAAGGACGCTGTTTGTGGCTTAATTGTCACTGATATGAGCGGTCATAATTAGCTGTGAATCCGTTGTTAATCTGTCGGACAATGAGTGGAATAACTCCGAGTTAAGATGTTTGTTGATGATTGTGCTGCTAGAGGAAGGGAAAACCCTTCATATATGAGGGACAGGTGAAGCTAGGCATGCCTTTTTTCAATTCCCCCTTTCCAAAAGGCAATATTTGTCTTAAGGATAATAGATGTGTGAATGCAATTTCCGCGAAATTGTGCTTTTTGCAAAGTAGGGAAGTTTGCCAGAACCAAATTTCACTTTCTAAATGGCGCTTTTTGCAAAGTAGTAAAAGTGGGACCCATAATTACTTTTCACAATTTCTGTGTTTAGCGTGACATCGTTAGAATTCTGATGGAGCCAAAAAAATAACAATCTTTGCCGAGTCTGAAATCATTACTGCCTAAATAAATCCAGGAGCATGCGACACATTCCCCATGCTTGATTAAGCCACATCTGTCCCGGCAATCTGATGGCATCGAGCTATTGCTCACGTTCAACTGTGTCCACTGAAACGTTCAGAGTGCACAGCACGTGGGTTTTGAGCACAGGAAATGTAAGTTGTGGCTACGATTTGACAAATAAGACTTGTTTTTTTTCTATAAATAGGTCACTTAATTTTTACATCAAACTTCTAATTGCATGTTATGTTCGTTTTCTTACATTGTGCAGGGACATAATGTGGACAGTTCCATTGGTTAAGGCATGAATGTAATAACATAGATGAATTGAAAGCTTAGGTATCAGTCTAACTGTTACAGAAACCAAGTGTCATTATCTATAGCGAATATTTAAAAATTACCCTTAAACAATATTTGAACGAATAATAATTTGTAACTACAGCGGTGGCGTAGTGGTATCAGTGCAGAGGCCTGTGCATCAGTAGCAAGGGATATCTGAATCCGTCCTGTGTTCTCCATTCAACAACCTGCACTGACCAGCATGGTGAAGTATGGTTAAGCAGCACCCATGACAAACATAACAAACTGTAAGTTATTGTTTAGTATTAACTAACTCCCTGAGAACGATTACTTTATACATTTTGGTTATTTCGGTAAAGTCACGTATCAAGAAAAAATAATAAATTAAATACTAGCATACGACGTTTCGATTGCAACACAAGCAATCATCATCAGGTATAAATGAAATGTAAACACAAATCTAGTATACTTAGAAATGCAATGTAATACAACAGAGAGTCGGATAACATAACAGTCAAAACCCTACCTGGTTGATTACATTCTTCCTGAGAATGCTAAATTTGAGAGAGAGATAAAACACAGAACCAGAGACATATAGACAGGTTCTGTGTTGACTGTTATGTTATCCGACTCTCTGCTGTATTACATTACATTTCTAAGTATACTATATTTGTGTTTCTATTTCATTTATACCTGATGATGATTGCTTGTGTTGCAATCGAAACGTCGTATGCTAGTATTTAATTCATTATTTTCTCTTGATACGTGACTTTACCGAAATAACCAAAGGGTAATTCCTGCAGTCACGAAAGCTCCAAATTAAGTATGCTTTATACATGTTAATTTTTACTGAATGGGATTACGTGGTGGACTACTTTATTTATTTGCTACAGGCAATCAACCTCAATGTTGTTGTTTTTTTACCACTAGACAGGACAGCAAGTATATTGCTAACTTACCTGTGTGTTTACCTTTGTTTTGATTTCTATTTGCATTGTTTGCATTTACCTCATTACTGCACTTCATTCTATTTGTTTTACTTTACATTATGTTGATGACCCGGTCACTCGTGCAAATTATCTTACACTGGCTTCTTGAGAAATTGACTTGGTTAAATTAAATTTGCTTAAAACTGTACAAAGTTTGGAGTGCTATTGTGTTGTGGTGTTAGTTTTTCTCCCAGACACACCAATCCTAAGCAGCACCCATCTTAATATTCTCACGACTCAGTGAGGCTTTCCCCGGTGAACAAATTATTCCCATTATTAATGCAGGCAATGCAACGGCATCTGCTTAAAGCTATGGGATTAAATTAGGTAACAAATCCTGACGAAGGCATCACATTTCACGGAGCCTGGAAAGGACAATAAATCATAATAAACCAACATTTAATGGATTCGCCGTGTTTATTAATAGCGTTGCTGGTATTGTGTGTGTGTGTGAGCGCGCGTGCGTGCCCAAACCTTCGCACCCTTGCTGCAAAGGACATGAAGCTGCTCCCTGTGCGTGCAGCAAATTAGAAAATTCATCTGTCTGTCTGCTTATGTGCATCTATGGAATTGGTGGTCTGCTGGCCTGTGTGCCTGCTCCCCCACTTGACTTCACGGTGTTCCTTTCATGCGTCCAAAAACACACGTATACACGGAGCCCACTTTAGCATGGATAGACAACAGCTACAACAGGGGGCTACTGTCATGGTGTAATGGATCGGCACACTGCACTTGCAATCCAGAGGTCGTCGGTTCGATCTCCTGACGGCGGCAGTTGAAACAATGGTGCGAGTTTTTTTGTATTCCCCCACATCTGTCCATACAGCAGTATAAATGGTCGATCAACAGCTTGCATGAGAGGTGGGTATAAAGTGTGCGTACTCCCACCTCTTCCAAGACGTCTGGCCAAGATGGAAGAGTTTGGCTAAATGGCCTTTACAGGGGTCTCTCTAGAACGAGAAGGGTTGTGGTGAGACGTTATCTCCCTCGTCTGGTGTACACGAGGTCGTGGGTTCGATCACGACTCTGACACCTGTATATTCGGAGTTTGCATGTCTCTCTCTCTCCCTCTCCCCGTGGTCACGTGGATTTTTATCCAGGTCCTTCGGTTTTTCCCTCCCCATTTACAAACATGCGTTTAGAGCATTTGACAGCTATACATTTCCACATTTTCAGCCACTTATTTGAGTTATCATTTGTGGACCGGGTCTCTTCTGAAAAACAGCTATATAGGTCAGTGGGCCTTACCTGATAACATAACAATAGTTTCGTTTATAGTTGTAGTTTTAAATAGCCCTTACAACCTATATGGAGAGGCCCTCATCCAGCAGTGGATTGACAAAAATAGCTGTCCATGTGTGGGTTGACAACAGAGTGCAAGTGCTATTAGCGTCCACCACCGTGAGGCTGGTGGTGCAGTGTACGAGGTTTTGTCTGCAGGACACACACGCACTTATTTATACCGAGTAAACCGAGCCGGGAGCCATGTCAAGTAAAATGTCAATCGGCACAGGTATGTGTGGTGAAATCATATATTCAGGTAATGCAGTAATACAAAGACAAATACCCTCACCCTGGTTAGCTTTGTTAGACCCTAAGAGCAATGAATGGCTGGTAGAAATAACATGCAGTAATACAATGCATTATGTGTTGATATGAACAGCACAACATATACACATCTCTATAGATACACTACAAGGGGGGCAGGAGATGACATGACAGCAATAGATTATTGAATCTATCTTTGCGTAAAATGTAACATTACCCTCTCATATTAATGAGTTGTCTCTGGTTACACCAGGTGCCTTCCAAATGCACACTCTCAGTCACGGCCATGGCCACATTTTTTAATGCAAGACCCTCGTGAAAAAGTCCTGGGACACAGACTTTTGTGGCTAAGGGGAAAACATTCGTAAAATGTTTCATAAATAAACAGAAAATAATATATATATACAGACACGTGCACTTTCTTAGCATCTATGTTTGACATGATTTTAATTTAATATCACATTTAAATGTTAATCCAGCAAGCACTTGTACATAAATTCCGTTTCTTATCAAAAGGATCTTTCTGACAAGCATGAATTCAGAAGCCAGATTTGAAAACGCCGTCTTTAAACTCCAAGTGCTATTTTGTAAAAAAAAAAGTATAGAAATACCACTTGACTGACAACGATTGAAGAGTGGAGCTAAATAAAACGTTGTAATAGGAATTTATGTTTCAGGGATGAATGGCTCAGACAGACTTCGGATGTAATAGGTTCAAGAAATTATTTCTGGGCCTACCTCTGCTGCCTCGGACTATATTGGCCCAAAGGAATTAGTTGAATGTGAATTCGAATGCATTGTGGAACATTTTGACTGAGTGTGTTCTATTGTCCTGTGCATGAAGCAGAGTCCCACTCATGTAGTTAATCTGAAAATATTACATTCCTGTTTGCCAGTGCTTATATTACATAATAATATAATGCAATTGGTATGCGCAATGGTACATGCTTATATTACATAATAATACAATGCAATTCATATGCCCAATGGTACATATGTGGTAAATATGAGCAACTGCATAGATCGTCGCATAATATCATCAGTAGAACTTTTAATAAATACTAAGTGCAGTCAACAGACACCACTGTCCCGATTAAACCATACTATTTTCTGCTGATTTAAAATCGGCATTTTGACTAAATTACACAGTGCAATTTAATTATCATCTTTATAATGCGAGCACAGTAAGCATACACACCTACAGTATGGGAGTTTCCGCTGTACCTATTGTTTTGGCAGAAATCATTTTTTTTATCAATTTCTGACTGTTTGCATGTTTAATTAGGGTACAATTTCATGCCCATGCTAAAAACTCGTGTGCTGCCCGTGTGAATATAAATGTGTCCGCGTGCCCTTGAGTGCACGCTTTAGGATGGCGTGTTCAATCTCAGCTCTCTCCCAGGATGCCACCGGGGGACCTTGTGTGAAAATGGACCACTTGTGGTCTCCATTAATACCCTGCTGAGTGATCTTCCGGAGTTTAGACATGATTACTTGTGTGTCTCTGCATTAAATGTAAAGACAGAGGTGCAGCCCCTGCACTTGTTTGCTCACGACACTAATGTATGTTGAATTCATTTTGCACCGTACGTAGCCAACCGTGTTAATCGGAGGTGGCCAAACACCTTGGAAGATTTACACTATGAGACCTCCTTTACCAGTGGCAAAATACAGTGATAGGTTTTTACCCTTTCAACTGGTACAAAAACTGACACCTTTATACAAGACATCATGTTTGCAATAACCACAACACAAGCAGTCAAAATGCAAACAAAAATATACAACTCTGATGATAATGATATGCACTGTCCTTGAAGTTGATTGGTCCACACCCGAGACAGCTTTTCTTAGAGCCTAGTTTTGTACCAGTTGAAAGGGTAAAATCCTATCACTACACCTTGGAAGATGTTTAACTACTAACACGTTAAATCACCAGACACAATCTGCCCACCGACTGGCTTTGTGGCGTGCTCATACTGCTGGGTGGACAAAGGATCTGGGATTTAGGTCGCCTGCCTGTTGTTTCAACTTGCACGCCAGGAGATCAGAATCACACTCGGAATATTTATTTATCCTGGTAGAAATCTGATGAGCTATGAAGCTCTTTTTCACAGATGTCCAGGAGGGGCGGGTCAGACAATATCAGTGACCTCTGGCTTTGCAAGTTAATTGCGCTAACCATCACACCGCGACAGCATCCAATATCGACATGTATATGTGTATATGGAAATATTGGATACTATTTATGACACGTATTCCTACATCTGAAATTGTTCCACAAACATATAATATGCACATACATGGCATGAGTACTTATGCGGAGCTGGAGTAAATGCATTCATCAGTGTGTGGCTGAAAATTTAGGGGACACAAGATAAGAGTCTTAAATCGAGAGATTTAATTCTGCAGTCAGCGTCTGCGTTGAATTGTAACAATTCTAAAAAGTCGAATTGGAATTGTGGTTTGGTGAGTTAAGCCGACCATGCCTGAGACGCCACCGCTCGCAATCACCGCTGCAAGTCAAAGGGTATGTTTCATGCAGCAACCGCATTTCATTCACCAATGAGCAACGAAAGAGTCAATCCTCAGATCTCACACCATCATCTCCGAGAAGAGATAAAGCCACGAGTGCTAATGATGCGAACGGGATTTCACGAACAGTGTCAGAGAAAGGAGACATATTTCAAATTGGAACATCTTTCAAATCACTGTTTAGCTTTTCTGACACTTTTTAATAAAAATGAAATAAGTGCAGCCTACTTAGCTCGCGTGGATAAAAAATTACATGGAAATATGCCTGCGCTCATTAGCAAGTCGTGGAATATTAGACCTCCCCCCTTGTTTATGTAATCGGTCATTGTGATAACTAAGCATTCTATTTTATTCACTGAAATTGTTGCTGCTGCTGTTGTTTCTGTCGTCGGAGTATCATTCTCTTGTGTTGTGTGCTTGTTCGTCTCTTATTATTATTATTTGTTTAACGTTTTGACGGTGATTGTCGTATAGGTCAGATTCAACAACAGACTGCTTTTAGTTTTCAAATGATCCGCCATGGAAAACCAAGCGGTGACAAGAGAAAAAAAAATATGTAAACCAAGCTAATTCTGCTTAATTTGGAACGTTGCTATATGGGAATGCGTGTCATTGCTGTGTTTAGGAAATCATTGCATATTTTCGCTGTGTTCTTGGTGCCAGACCTATGGCTACACGGGTGGTTATTTTACGTATTGTACATGGAATGCAAATGAATATGCCTGGATTTTTTTTATGGAAAATACTGCAGATGCAACGGACAAAGCTATGAGTCATTAGTTTAGGCCTGAATCCAAGGAAAACATGTGGAAATCCATCACTATAATTATTGACCACTGATTAATAATATAATCGTAAGAATAAGTGTAGTATTTGGTGAAGATATGTTAAAATACAACTTGATAACATATGCAGAAGATATTTTAGCAAAGTGGTTCATAGTAATGTGAATGACCATGCATAATGAATTAGTGTGCTAGTGCACAAAAAACATGATACTACAACATGATTAACATTTCCACTTACACAGTAATTTGATATGTATCGATATATCATGAAAATGAATGTAATTCGTTTGTTTTCATAATGTAGATATCGCTGCCATGCAATTACCTGCTCACCCCACTGGTGGTGGAAGAGCCTCTGGAGAGCTCCTCTAAATTGTATTTGGCCTACTCTTCCACATTGGCAAGTTTCCGTACGAAGAGGTGGACGTGCTCACACTCTATCCCACCGCATGCGAGTTGTCAGTCAACTAACCCATGTATCCTGATTGGTGGACAGAGTGGGGGGGGGGGGGGGTTAAATAACTCACACCATTGATGATAGGGTTTTTCTCTTTCTGGCAACAAAACAGGTGTTAAGATGTTAAAACACCAAACTGAAACCTTTGCAAGGAATCATGTCTGCATTACCCACATATACTTGTGGTGAACATGCAAACAAAAAAACACGCTGTGGTAGTATATGAATTGTCTTTGAAACTGATTGGTCCACACCAGAGACCGCTTTCTTTAGAGCCTCGTCTCAAACGGTGTTAGACCAGAGGACGCCAAAAGGCGAACAGCACAAAGACAATGCACTATGAGGACATTGAGAGCTCGCACCGTTGTTTCAACTGCCACGCCAGGAGATTGAATCGAACTGGCATCCTCTGGATTGCAGGCACAGTAAGCTACCCATTACACCACAGAAAGCATCCAGTGTATATGATGCATTTAAAATTCATAAAGTAATCATTTACAGCCCAGCGGGTGTAATAACCGTAATAATTTGCGGTTGTAATAACCGTAATACTGTGCACCGACTGCTTGACAGTGGACGTTAAAGATCCCCCCGACCTCATTCGCAAGAGGAAAGCATTGTGTGCTGACCAAAATCGAACAAATTTGCCAAATTCGAAAATGAACCGCACATTGAGCACATTTAGGATTCTACATTTAGTATTCATTGCCCCCTACTGGCAGACTTATGCCCGTGTGGAGGCCACGCGCTGCATCGCGTTGTATACACAGGGACAGCTGACACTGGGGGTGCCCTTTCAAATATTCGAGATGACACGTTTATGCCGATTTATATATTTTAAAATAAAATAATTATTGTTCTCACTGTTTCAATACACGATGCAGAGGTCCCATTTTCCTGTACAGTGTCCTGAGATGGGGTCTGTTTTTAGATGTCAAGCGAATGCTAATTGTATTGTGGACTGTAATCGACCACTGGATGAAGGCCTCCCCATGCTGTGTCAGTCATTGGAAGTTTCTTGACCATTCTTCACCACGTTGATCAGCGTGGGTTGGTGAACTGCAGAACTCAGTACCGATTCAGAAATCACTCGCCCCTCTCCTGTTAAACATGACCAGGAAGCAAAGCCAGATCCATCTTCCTGGTTCTTTCGGTAAAGTCACATAGAAGGGAAATAATAAAATAATAAAAATAAAACATTATAAAATAAAATTCTCACGACGTTTCGGCCACAACGCAAGCAGCCGTCCTCAGGTGAAGAACAGGGCTGTCGGATAGACACCGTCTGAATTCTGAAAGAACAGGTCTGTCGGAAAGACAGTGTCTGAATTCTGAATTCAGACGCTGTCTTTCCGACAGCCCTGTTCTTCACCTGAGGACGGCTGCTTGCGTTGTGGCTGAAACGTCGTGAGAATTTTATTTTATTATGTTTTATTTTTATAATTGTATTATTTCCCTTCTATGTGACTTTACCGAAAAAACCAAGAAGATGAATCACTGCAGTCACGAAAGCTTTAAATCGAAATTCAAAGCCAGATCGTCATGTTCATGGATGCAATCCGTTAGCCACTGTGTCGATCTCTTGCATCTCGTATTGGAAATCATCATTTGTAAAGGGCAAGTTTGGCCATCTTTATGGGTTCCACAGTGGAGAGATGTTAACTTCCTCAACTGGTATGGAGGAGGTCGTGGGTTCGATCCCGATCCTGTATATTTGGAGTGTGCATGTATTTCTTCCCGTGGCCATGTGTATTTTTCTCCTGGTCCTCCAGTTTTTCCCCCTACATTGAGAATCATGCGTTTAGAGTATTTGGCTGCTATAAATGTCCACGTGATGAGCCACTTCGTTGAGCTATCATTTGTGGCCAGGTCGCTTCTGATTTAAAAAAGGCTAGATATTTCAGTGGGCCTTACCTGGTAATATAAAAACAATTATAACATATATAATTTACGTTAAAATATTTTCACTTGCTTATAAGTAACGATTGATAATACGTAATTGATTGCAATGAGCTGTTTACAAAGAAAGTAAAACAAGCTTAATTCTTAATGTGATTGTGGAAACTACTTAACACTTGTTATAAGTGATTCAGGAGCTGAGGTGACTTCTGTAATTATTATGCTCCATCTTCAGATGACCGTGTAAATTCCTGATATTAAATATTCAGCACCAATCTTAACGTCAAGCTTTTATTGTGCACTAGCCATTCTTCATGCCAGTAATTCAATTGTTAATATCAATATTCCCCAGTTAAATGTCAATTTTCCTCTCCATGTCCCATTAATATTTAATGAAATATTGTGATGAAAGAAAATAAAAGCCGAAAATACTCGCTGGTCTACTTCCAGAAGTGGTTTAATCAAACTTGTTGATTTAGTCATTTATAGAGACATGTACCGGAGTGCATAAAAAGGTATTATGGATGATCATCTTCATCGCCAACATCAAGTAGCTCCCCACAAAAATATATTCCGCAAGGGACATAGCGCGACAAACAAGAGTGCTACGTGATTATGTAAATCATCAGGTAAAAATTGTTCAAATAAATATTAAAAATGGAATTGATGACATTCCTGATTTTTCCCTTAACAACACAACTAAGCCTCAATATAAGAGTTGTGAAATAAATGAATATATGAATATTTAATACAATAATGTCAAGTGTGGACTGAGTAAGTGGTGTAGTATCGGCATCAAGGCAAGGAGTGAATGATCTGTGTGTTGCAGGAGGTTTTTCACAGGACTCCTACCAAAAATCAGAGGTGTGGACTCGAGTCATGTGACTTGGACTCGAGTCAGACTCGAGTCATGAATTTGATGACTTGCGACTCGACTTGGACTTGCATAACAATGACTTTGTCCCACCTCTGAGATGTGGACTCGAGTCATGTGACTTGGACTCGAGTCAGACTCGAGTCATGAATTTGATGACTTGCGACTCGACTTGGACTTGCATAACAATGACTTTGTCCCACCTCTGCCAAAAATCCTAAAAGTGTTGGGTTTATTTTTCCTTAACACATTAGGTAGGGGGTACACTTTCCCATGCATTCTGCTGGCTCGGTAGCCTCGCCTGCCCCTAAAATCCTCTTCTTATGCATAAGGTATGTCGAGTACCGTTCCCCAAAATACACCCGTCCTAAATTGGTACTGATACATGTAATTTATTTGTACTTACTGTCAGATTTTTTTTGCTAATATTGGATTGGAAGGGATAAAGGCGTGAAGAGAAATGGTGAATATTTTCACGATTTATGACTACAGTCATAAAAAAAAGCAAAACTGTGCTCTGTGAGCAAAGCAAAAGCCATATATGATTAGTTGGCAAAAAAAAGGAAATGATTGTGCGAGTGACACAACTGGAAAATCCAACATTATTTGCATGTCTAGGGCAACTGTTTAAGGTGGACTGGTGTCAAAAATAATTTATAAGGAGGTGAGCGAAATCAGGATGGGGTGTCGTTGGAAAATGTAATTTAACAATGAAACGCAACATCTGAATGTGCCGAATAAAGAAAGTTTTCAACCAGTGCATGGCATGTGGAATTAAATCATTGACTCCGACAGAGGACATAGAATGCAAGCTGGTGGCAAGCGTGGCCTATAATTCAGAACTGTGGAGGCGAAGGTTGGTGGATCGCACAAATGTTGTGAAACTCTCTTCCTGTGGGCGTTGAGGAGGTGCCACAACCTGACTAGTCAGGAGAAGGCGGAACAACAAAAATGTGGACTCCACAAGTTCCCTCTGTATGGAATAGAGCGTTTCCCCCTCGCACTTGTGGGTTTTCTCTAATTGATTGGCCAATAGTGCTTTTATATATAGAGGACTCTGTCTTCTCGACAGACCTGTTCTTCACCTGAAGACGGCTGCTTGCGTTGTGGCCGAAACGTCGTGAGAATAATTGTATCATGTTTTATTTTTATTATTTTATTATTTCCATTCTACGTGACTTTACCGAAAGAACCAAGAAGATGAATCCCTGCAGTCACGAAAGCTTTAAATCGAAATAGGACCGCAGGGCTTTGGAAATTGTTGGCACCGGCTCATCATGTGGCCGACTCCCTACGTGTCTGTGGTTCCTCGCACCTCTGAGTCGTTATTTCTTTACAAGATGTGAGCGAACACTATGCATGTTACAAGTTGAAATTATAATTTATATTCTTGCGAGATGCATGGTGGGAATTACACTTAGAAACAGACGGAAGAACACATGTGTAGTGTCATAGCGCCGGCTGGTGGACAGCGCTGGCAGCTGTGGGGGACAGACGGTACACACGTCAGTGAGCGTGTGCACGGCTGTGTGTGGGCAGAGCAGAGGGACTAGGGCAAGGGTCACAGAGGACCCCATCTGGAGGGCCCTGAACCTGCTAACGGGTTCGAGAAGGGAGGCGCGGTCAGGGCGGAGCCAGGGCTGCGCTGGGAGCATAAAAGGAGCCAAGAGTGGGTGGCTCAGGGCTGCCGGTTCTGGGAGTGGACTCGTCTCGTCATTGCTGTCGCCGCTGAACGTCTCTGATAGATATTGTGCTACAAGATAGTAGTTGGCTATCTCAGTCAGCGCCGTCAGCGTTAGACGGCTCGTGTTGTGTACGTGCTAGGCTGAGCTGCTGTGGAGAGTGTGTGGACGAGAGCGTGAAAGTTGTTAATGAAGAAAGTGCCTCCTAGAAACTCTGTCTCTAAATCGTTGACACTACATATAGATCGGAGAATGAATGCGGATCAGTGGCATCATATTGACTATTACAAAAATAAGGTAATTGCCCTTGGACAGGACACATGACAAGAAGAAATGATACCCAATAGATGAGTCAGGCGATGGAATGGTAGTCAAAGGAGAGACCACGCTCGATGTTAGAACCACCGCGGAGATGGAGCGATGGGATCAGCCAATTGCAGAGGGATTGTTGAACCGTAAGGCCTTGAGGCATGGCGACGATCTGTGGGGCATTCATCCAGCAGTGGCTAGAACAAGGCTCATGATGATCACTGTGGCCAAGGCGGTATTTTGAATGTTGACCTGCTGCACAGCGATAGGGCAGGAGAGTCTGCATGAACGAGAGACTGAGAGCCACTGTGGCCGTCTTGAGCCACTCCGCCATCATCACGAATTTCCCAGACATCTAACGAAAGCTTTTCCTCCACAAAGACCATTGGCATATCGCATTTGGTAAAACAACACGAAAAAAACTATTCAGATGTGGGGAAAAAAACATTGGGCAATGTGATTAAAAGCCCAAAAAAATATGCGAATGCGCACTGAATGATAGCAAGCGGAAAGGCATTTTTTGACATGGAGCCACATGACGGAGACATCTAACAGCAACAATGTGAACTTTTTTTTCCGTACAAATAGTCCAGAAGCAGCAGAGAACAATCGGCCGCAATGTGCAGGAGAAATGTTCCGTTGACTATCAACAGTCGCATCGCTCAGGGTGACCTTGGGCGGTGCATCGACTCAAAAAACAAGGCATGAAACCTTCAGCTATTTGAAAAATGGGGCACAGTCATCCGTAGCCCGTCTATCTTTACACGATTGATTTGCCACGCTGGATTAACCAAATTTGATTCTGATATGCCTAATCTAATATAGATTTATTAAAATATCTTCTACAATTATGAATTATCTGGCTGTGCCTGGGCTCAAATAGCAGTGCTCATATTGGAAGTGTACTTCTCGTTTTGATTCAATTTAATTTGCCTTTACTGTTCCTAGATTGTGAAAAACAGTGGTATATGCAAATGTCCATTGGCTCTATTTGAGAAAGGTATTGGCCTTCATGATGAGTTAGCATGCTGCTGTGCTATGGTTCTGGTGACCGAAGTTCAATTCCGGGCAGCAGCTGACATCAGTGGCTAGCGATGTACGAACTCGTCCTGGGCTCCCACCCTCCACTATCCCGCAGTGGCCAGCGTGGTGAAGTATGGTCAAACAACCCCCATGACTTTGATGGGGTGAAAATGCCTTCATCCAGTTAGGGGATCGACAAAAAGTCTTCAAAATTATTGAACATGTCAATAACATTTTAATGAGCACATATAACTCAACTCAATGATTTTACATTCTTATATTTCATAATACGTACGTAGAGTTAACGTGGTTTTGCCCTTAAGTGAGCATGGAGTAGCCCTCATCTCATGTTTACAGCCCTGAGCCAGTGATGGAAATTCCACATCCCTATGGCAGGGATGAGCCGTTCCATAGGAGAGCCACTATTGACTCCACCACAAAGTGGTACTACTCAACTACCAGCATAAATTTGAACTTTAACCTTTTGGAATGCAAGTCGTGCACTCTACCGCTGAACGACCCAGCTGGATTATAAATACTTTACAACAACAACAGCACATTCATATATAGCTTTTACTTAAAATCTCTGCGGCTCTTATCGTCAATTAAAAAGGATAACTTGTTTTTTTCTCATAATTCCTACTTTTTAAAATACATAGCTGTACTGATAACTTCCTGAAATATGAACGCAATGTTCTGAATACTTCCAGATTGATTAATTGGGACTGGGTGTTATACCACTTAGCACCTTGAGCAGCCGGATCAACACTGATGCACAGCGCAGTGTTTCAGAAGCATAAATATATGACTGATGTATTCCCTCGCTACAACCGGAGTGTACAGGCGGTGCAATTGCACCACGGTGTGATCCGGCTGCTCCGTTACAAAGAGTGGAAATTAGATGGGGTGACCCATTTCATATTTTTCACCAGGTGCCATTGACTACCACCGAACGTATGGGATGTAGCAATGCGAGTATTTAAACCATGGGAATCTTCACCAATTGCAGGTGTTCTTACAATGTATTGAGGGAGAGGCGGGTGAACGTAAATATTAGTTTTATTATCATTTATTTTACATTCTCATGTTAACATGTTATTATTCTTTAGGTCTTTCGGTGAAGCCACGTAGATAGAAAACATAACAAAAATTAAAATCAGGACGTTTCGATTGCAACACAAGCAATTGGGTTTTTTTTTACCTGAAGACGATTGCTTATGTTGCGATCGAAACGTCGTGATAAATTTTTTTGTCATTTTTTTCTATCTATGTGGCTTTACCGAAAGACCCAAAGAATATGAATTACTGCAGTCACGAAAGCTTTAAGTCAACATGTTATTATTAACATTTGAGAAAATTCCTCTCTCAGTATGTGCCCACTCACAAGCAGTTAATCCGTACGAACGTGGAGCGAACCATCACAGCCAACATATCTCATACCTGATATATCCTTTATCTGCCAACATTTACATGTATGAATGTATAATGTATTTCATACATTACAATAATGAGCAGAGGAATAAAATAAATAAGGGACTGCATGAATTTAATACTATTTCAAATCCAGGACGAACGAGACAAAACCATATTCTTTCAGCCGGGTAACTAAAGCCCAAAAGCAATATGTGTGCGTGTGTGGTTTGGCTGAAGGAAAAAAAGAGGGGAGTGATTAGCTCCTTTTCGGATTTAACCAATCTCAAATGAGAACCGCTATCCTGTATATCTTACTCAAGTGAGGTCTCCTAGGCTTGGCTCTTCGATATGACCTCGGTGCAATAAGAATGCCCGATCATTCGGCCATTTATCGTCTGTATGCCGAGGCCTTGTGTTTGTACAGGGCTTAGCCATCAGTGGCTGAAATTACAATCTTGATTTGAAGCTTTCGTGACTGCAGGAATCCATACTCTTTGGTTCTTTCAGTAAAGTCACGTAGTTAGAAAATAAAATAAATTCGAAAATAAAATAAATTTGTAAATAAAATATTTTTTTATTTATAATTCTTTTATTTTATTTTCTAACTACGTGACTTTCACGTAGTTTATTTTCTAACTTCGTGACTTTCGCGTAGTTAGAAAATAAAATAAATTATTTTAGAAAATAAAATAAATTCTTTTATTTTATTTTCTAAAGTAATTTATTTTATTTTCTAATTATTTTATTTTAGAACTACGTGACTTTACCGAAAGAACCAAAGAGTAATGAAATTACATCATTGTCTGTGCGGAAGCCATTTTCTCTTCTTTACTGCTGCACGGTCACCTGGCCATCTGGCTGCGTCGCACGAAGCTCAAGAGCGCTGGGATCGTAATGAGGAAATTGCACTCTCAAATTCCCGGGCAGAGGTTGACTCGTCGCTACACGACTCCGGGGCTAATAAGATGAGCACCACTTTGTGGGCAATCAACACCGGTGGTCGGTCCAATATGCAAGATGTGTTCGAGCCAGAGGAACTGGCTTTTGAGTGACAAACCTCATTAACGTCTGTTTAGTATTCCTAATCATCGAAACCCAAACACCGCTCAAAAAATAAAAACCCCGACACAAATTTCAATCGCTATTGGTATCATTTACACACTGTACGTTGGCGTGCACAGCAGTCTATATTGAAACGCTGTCTATAATATAAATTATATGGTTGCCCAACAAGCCACCAATCAACCGTCCTCCTTACACTGTTGTCTCTGTGTGATCCATCGCTTGAGAAAAGTGTCATCACCAAGCCACGCGCCACCCCGTTTATCAGCTCTAAGTCATCTGGAGAAGCACTCAACACACAGCCCAGTTTGTTTTGATATTTTTTTTTTGTATGAAACAGTTTCTCTCGGTTTGCCTCAAGCACTTCTTCTACCTCTTTGTAAGCTTCAGAATGACGTAAAAACGCAGCATTACGCAAAGATGCCGTACAATGCCTGGCTTGCTTGTGTGTCTATTTACGTGTGTGTGTGTGTGTCCTTGTGTATGTATATTAATATATGTGTGTGTGTGTGTCCTTTTGGGGAGCGGTAGTGTAGTGGTTAGCGCGCTGCGCTATGATCCTGGCGACCCGAGTTCGATTCCCGCTCACGGCCAACACCAGTGACGATTATCTGAACCGGTCCTGGGCCTCCCCTAGGTCGACTCAGCCTTAAATGAGTACCTGGTGCGGTGTGTAAATATCGCCACTGGGGAGACAAAGGCGGTCGGGCGTGGTGTTGGCCACCCACCTCCTCGTGCACCGTACTTGCCTTCATATGTGCTCGCTGACAGCACTTGCCCCAACAGTATGTTAGAGGCTGTACGGGGGATCTTTGGCTTTGTGTGCGCATGTATGCACATTGGTGTGCGTGCGAGCGAATGCTCGCGTGTGTGCCTTTTATTCGCCTGCCCTAGTGCACACAATCATTCAGGCTGGACGCATAACCAATCGTAGACGTAAAATAATTTGAAAGGGGCACGGTATATTCCTATTTCTTTCTCCACATTTAATTCGCAATAATGAACCGGCATGAGGCGTCAGTGTGTGGGTGAAAGGAGCCCCTGGCATTAGTATTCCTTGCTTTAAAATTCATGGTGGAAAAGCCTGTGTTTTAGAAAGTCTGTGTCTGTGCAGATTTGAGGCCCCCTGCCAAAGAAGATAGCCCAGGGCCAGATTGGACTGGTGTGGCTTAGAGAGAGCATCTGCAGGATTTGACAACAGGTGTGGCTCATGCAAGCTGTGTTTCTCTCGTGCACAGTGGCCACAGGATTATATTGGAAAAGTCCACTCTGGGTCATCCAGTTCAATAGCTCATTTGGAAAGCATAAACATGTCAATGCATTCTGCCCTAGGTATCGAGGTTTCTCACAAACTATGCCAGGGACCTTCTGGTTCTAAAGAAAAAGAGAATTTTGGAAACAGAGGCACACATATGCATGCATCAATACTTCTTGCCCCGGGTATGGGATTTAAAAAGTTTTTGTTATCGGGTTTCCCCGAGGCCAGACGGACAGCTGTCAATTTTAGACAACAACAAGCACATTGTGATCCTTAAAATGTTTGTTGTATATGAGTGGCGTGCCATGCATGGAAGGTCATTTATAACACATTCAACCAAGGCTGACAGAGTATGGCAGCAATGATACACAGCTTCAACTAAGTGTTCATTCAGAGCTTATTTTTAAGAAGAGGTGTTTTTTTTATTTTTAGTATGACGGGTAACAATGACAATTCGTTAATATGCTTCTCATAATATATACACGAAAAGAGCACTACATTTCATCAATGGCAAGCTGGCAGATTAGACTAAAAGGAAGTTTATGATCTCAAAAAATAAAAACTATAAAACGTCTGGCACTCAGTCTGTATGTATGCTGGGAGCACTCACACCAATAAGGCTACCCTTGCAGACACTCCAAAATGTCAGATAAACGAAAGAACTAATGGCCTTGCATGAAAATACCCAGAAAGATGAGCAGACGGTGCTAAATATGTAGTTATTTTTGAATAATGCACCGCCCATACATTCAGTCTTTCCACAACTAATGATGTACAGTAAATCAACTAAGAAGAGATTTTCCCAAATATGCCGCATGCAACGCTGCCCGGCCAGTCTAATCTATTGTCCTTTTTTGCATATATTTCACTTTGCAACACTGAAGGTTTTATCCCTGTTCCCTTCGCATGGGAATTATTTGAAATTGATCATTAATGTCAGCCCCCGGAGGAACTTCAATGTCCTCGGGTTATGGGTTTTCAAGCGTCGTGTCATTATTAGGCACCGACCCCGTGAAGTGTGCTAATTATTTTCGGCGAGCACGTGTCATGCCTAATTATGCCACACACATCACCCCGTAGACTCCTATGCTCTGACCTTCGACATGTTAAACAATGGTGGAATTTTAACATTTACTCGGAAAATCCCACGTTGCTTTTGATGGATTTTTTTTTCATTTCAAAAATGTCTCTAGATAAATTATTGGCGATATCGAACAATAATGTGGTATGAATAACAGGTTAAATGAATGGGGTTTTTTTTACGTGAACAAATTTTTTTTATTCTGTTTTACGGAAATGTTTTAAAAATTCTGTTCCATCCATCAGTTGCATAGGGACCCGCGCAAACAAAAAATACATCAACCACCAACAATCAAAATCAAGAAAAACTCCATCGGAAACAACAGCATATTCGAATAACAATAAGAAGAAAAACATGCAGAGAATACATTCGTTATCTGACAAGTGCGAGGGGGGTGGAAAATGAATTGGCATAGACAAGTAGTTGCGCACGGACGGAAAGCCATAGAGTACGAATGGGATGTCGGATTTTAATGAGGTTGTGTTGGTCTCGTGGAATGGAATTCACCAGTTCTGTGGAGTCTTGGCCAGTAACATTGTCCATGGGCTAGACACAGTGACGCGTCTCGTCTCGTCGTGACTGCAGCGAGACAGAACCTGTCTGCCAATGGCTACACACGTTACTGCATATGATTGGCTGAGAGGCATTCAGAGTGAATTAAAATTAATTGTTTTTCATCAGCCACCGTGATCTATCCGCTGCTGGGTGGAAACCTCCCCAAGCCAAACAATAAAATGTAGCTCCTACAAAACAGCTGAGCTCATTGCTCCATCTCCTCGGTGGGTGGAAGTACAATTATCAGGGGATAATGCGATACTCTCTTGTACGTACACCAGATTTAATAAACGCGAATACATTTAACGTTGTTTAAATGTTGTTTGCAGCCTGAGCAAAGCTATGGGGATTGTTGATTGCAGCTCTCGTTTGGGGCCACTTGATGCTGCAGTGATAGGCATTCGCAATCGAAGCAAACGTTTAGGGCCTTGATGATCTCAAGAGGCTCCGGATTCATGAAAAGCTAGAGGGTAGACGAAATAGCAGATAAAATTCAGATCCTAATAAACATAAAAAGATAGAGATGATCTGTCTCATCTCTATCTTGTCATCCGTATCGCTTCTCTTACCTCGCTACATCAATACTTTTGTCGACATTTATCTCATCTCACTACTTCACTGTCTCCTGTCTATTATATCTCTTCCGTCATCTCACGAGGAGTTCATGAACTGAAAGCGAGGGCCCCAAAGAAATGTTCTGTTTAGGACCCACAATGGTCCGGCACCACCACTGCTGCGAAAATAATAATTATTATAATCAAGCAAGACGCCCGCAGAGGGGGCATTAGGCATTGCCGTTCAGCCCGATTCCACGCGATAAAATATCTCGGGAAGCACTTCACGAAAGACCAGGACACCATGTGTCATGGTAAAAATGCTTAATTTTTTTCATTTCCTTTTAAATTATCCTCGGGGAGTGACTGGGGAAAAAATAAGCTGCGTGCCTCTTAATAGAACCCGAAATTACTATATGAAAGAACATTCGGTTGTAAGTCATAGCTACATTATTTTGAGATTCAACTACGTTTATCTGAATACAGTTTGACAGCCTTTGTAGAATTGTGTTCTTGTCTCCGACTCGAAATGTCCAAACACTTTCACTTCAAACCACAACTATCAAGTGATATTTATTTATAATATTTCTTTGTGTCGTGGTTTCTTTGCACCGTTATGCAATCGTGTTGTCATCATCGCGATTATTGTCAGCAAGTTTCCTCCAAATGCACAAGGCCACACGACAAACAAACATCGCAGATCACATGTGAAATAGTGATGGTCGTTAAGTTAAGAAATTGTCCTGTATTCTTTCTATAAAATGTGACGTTGCTATAAAAAGACAAATGCAAACATCAATGAGTGAATTCACTCATTTAAAGCTTTAGCATTTATTCATTTTAACTCACTATGCGTTCTTGTAGAGCATTAGAAATAATAAATTTAAATTACAACCATTCTGATTCCATTTAACACGTAGGCTTTCGCGACCAATCCTATACATTTCAATATGTCATGATATTGATTAACTGTGATTAACCCAACCGGTAACATGTATTCTACAATTTAATATGAACCAAACGCATTTCACAAATAGCACTATTCGCATTCCTGCATTTCCCATAAATATGCTAAATTCCTCTTCAAATGCAAATTCTTTTGTCAAGGCTCTCTTCCTCCTCCCTCACAGCTTAAATAGACACTCCAAGCCTAAGACGTGTCATTTAGACTCTGTCTTATCGACAGACCTGTTCTTCACCTGAGGACGGCTGCTTGCGTTGTGGCCGAAACGTCGTGAGAATTATTTTATTATGTTTTATTTTTATTATTTTATTACTTCCCTTCTACGTGACTTTACCGAAAGAACCAAGAAGATGAATCCCTGCAGTCACGAAAGCTTTAAATCGAAATTTAAACCCATTATAATTTACATAAATACATTACATTACCCCCCCCCCCCCCCCATGGATTCTTTGCACTTGTAGGAGTACGGTGATAACATCACCTTACTATCTATTTATGACCGGAAACAGGAAGACTTCACATTTCTGGGAATCGCCTGATGAAACTGGTTGTAATTACCAGCAAAACATCGTTAGCACAAATTGTAAACGTTGTCGGTTTACTTTCCAACACACCGGTGTGCTGAAGTAGTAACTATTTAGCACGTTTTGTTCACGTGACAACCCTTACCAATTGACTGTGTCGGGTGGAGGTGGGTTTTGGACACATTTACATTTACAAGATCAGATGCAAATTTAATTATTATGAACATTCTAAGTCCACCGGTGGATGAAGGCCTTCCCACGCCATTTCAATCATGGTGACTTTTCGACCATACTTCACCACACTGGTCAGTGAGGGGTGAAGGGGGGGTTATCGCATTACATGCTAACTAATCACTGTTACACCAAGCATCATGTGTAAAATAAATATAACATTTGATCACCGATTTATGTTCATCTCTCAAGATTAAATTATTATTTTTATTCCATCAGCTCATGGGCCTTCCAGGTTAACGTTATCCAGAAGTATATTTTATTGACGTCAACAATATATATTTCGTTTTTAAGTCGAGAAATTGAGGTGTATAAATGAATGTGTGCAATAGTTTTCCAGATCAAATGAATATCCCTTGTATATAAAATGCTTTGAAAATGTGTTTATGCAACTATCAGTGTTTTGGTTTAACCGTGGGTAAATTGCTGGCAGCATCTGCCATGTCGTCTTCAGAATGTTTGTCACCAAAAAATTAGGTTAATCTTTTGGCCTCTCTAACCTTTGTGTGTTTCAACTTTTCACTAAGAGGATTGATGGGTGAGATGGAACTGCGAAGCTAAAATCCATGATCCAGTTGATGTTTTGAATGCCTCACATACACACGTAGGAATGCAAAGATCACCCTGTATAGCCTTTAACGGCCGGTTGGGGAAAGTGACGTTAGCGAGCACCTATTTAGGCCACTATGTCTGCCGGTGTTGATGTTTACACACCGCATCAGATGTTTACTTACTCATTCAAGGCTCATTCGATTTAGGCGAGGCCCACTGTTATTGTACGAACTCGCTTCGACAATATCGTAGCGCAGTGCGCTAACCGCTACACGACCGCACACCCCCCCCCCACCATTGCCCGCAAATTCGCCACTAAGTGACGGTGACGTCACAACGGCGCCTGTGCCAGGCCAGGTGCACTTTGAGGCCACGTGACGTGTCGAAGGCTCGCTGACAGGAGGAGGTCACGGGACAGACCCAACAGGTGCCATGCGTTGGCTGACTGAGATGACCGGTAAATGCACCACCGTACCCCCTACCCTGTCAACTTGCTGCATTTCAGCCGCGGGGTGCTCCAGTCGTTGTGAGCGTCGCTCCTCTGCCCTCACGTATTGTTGGAGGGCGACTGCCTCCCAACTACCCAAGTAGCGTCCTGCACGAGCCTCCTCCATAGAGGTCAATCGTGACACCGCTGGTACCAGTCTTCGGCAAATCCACTCAGCTCCACATCGTCTCGTCCATCTCTTCTCGAGCCCGTGTCGTGTCCGTTTAGCCCCCCTCTATGCGGCCAAACAGAAGCTGCTTGGGCATGCGATGGCTGAGCATGCGGGCTACATGACCCAGGGAATGTGCCCATACATACATACAAAAACAAAGATCTCCCTTATAGACTTAACAGACTGTAGGGACAAGTGCTGTTAGCAAGCACCTATGAAGGCTGGAACGGTACACGAGGGGGTGGGTGGCCAGCAACACATCCGACTGCCTTTGTCTCCCCAGTGGCGATGTTTACCCACCGTACCAGGTACTAATTTGAGGCTGAGTCGACCTAGGGGAGGCCCAGGACCGGTTCAGATAACCGTCGCTGGTGTTGGCCTTGAGCGCAGCGCGCTAACCACTCCACCACCGCTCCCCACTATCGTACATACACACACACGCACATGCACATACATATATAACTGAAGAAACATGAGTTTTCACATAGACCAGGCGCGCCTGGACAATCCAGGCACATGTACACAGGGAGCACGAGCACAAACACTGATACACTGCGCATGGAGGGACGGACCAGCGGTAAGCAAACGATTCCCACTCCTGTTACTGCTCGATGTTTTATGTATAACCCACGACTTCATTAGGGCGTCTGAAGACTGAATGCATTCCACTGTTTTTTTTCCTACCCGAGACTAAATTAGACGTAGCTGGTGCGGACAATAAATAAACCACAATGGATACGAGACGCTTCTCCTCCACACGCCGATCGCTCCCTGCTGACACAAACACAAACGATGCTGTTTGAGGGAGGGGGGTGGTTACTGCCCACAGAGCCACAGGAAAGCCCTGCATTGTTAATTCTTTATTTACTTTTGCAACTTCATAATCTCTATAGTGATCCTCGGCTTAGTCACAAATGTAAATACCCTTTGTGGCTTCCTCTAATCCAGCTCAAGGAACGCTTTTCATTGCCCCCCCCACCCCATTATGGGTGAATCACAACAGTTTCCATACTGCACTTAACACAATTGGAATTTGCCTCATGATTGAGTGTATTAAGTATTTACCATTAATGGAGAAAGTTCCCTTACATAAATTAGGTCTCTGCACGATGTAACATGTTGCATTTAAAGGCCTAATTCAGCATGATGACGGACAAAGACGATCACCGCATCGGGTGCTTGCAGATGCGCTTCTGCGGCCGTCTGGAACGCTCTTCCTTCCGATATTAGGAAGCCACTGGAGCTATGCACTTTGACATCATCTAGATTGAAAACTAATTGATTTAAAACTGCTTTTTGTGTTTAGTTTGTTGTCCTTCCCCCGCCAGGTACGGTGCGAAAGAAGATCAACATACATATGTACAAGATACATACAACATACGATGCTCAGATTTCAAAGCACAGAACAACATCTTGCGTGATATGGCTCAATAATTTTTTGTAATCTATCCAAAAATCCCCAACGCATTAATCAGTAAGTTGTTGTTTTGCGGTTGTGCATCATTGCCAAAACACTAATTTTACTCTTGATACTGAAATTTATTTTATCATGTACATGTAAACTTACGACCAACAATCCCACGCATAAAGGCGAATTTGCTCATTAGTTAAACTTAATTGAGGCATTAAAATTAAATTGTGTACATTCTGACGAAAGCAAAAGTTCAATACTGTCCGTCAATAAACAGTGAACCTGTTAACCCCTGCCATCTGACCTAAAATCCCAAGCAGCTCAATACAAATCCATGATTTGGCTCAATTTTCTCCCACTGCTAATTCCTACAAATTAATAGGTATTGATTTATCATGAACAGTGGCTGATTCGAATGCCCCGTTGTAAAGAATCAAAATTAGCTCAAAAATGTATTTTTAGATTCATCAATCTCCTCATAATGAGTTTTTTCCTCCCATTCAGCAACAGCAAATCATACAAAATCATGTTGGATGTCACTAGACGTATCTACTAACATAGTTATTCTAAACCCACAACACATTTTCGTCGTTTTTATGCAATTTTTTCGTAAATTGTCCCATGCATTGCAATAACTCCTCCGAATCTTGACAAGTGACTTTAATTGTTTTAGCAAAAAACATTATATTGCTCTTGATAGTGGATTAAGCATACTTTAAAGTCTCAATAGAGGTGTAAAAGTGTTTTTGTGTCAGAGTGGCTCTCATGGCATGGCATTTCTTGGTGTCTTGATCTAAATATGGATCTGTTTTGCATTTCAATACAGGATTTAATTACGTATGACATTTTGCCCTGGAAAGAGCATCTTTAGAAATATGTAAATCGCTTATCCAAACACACCTTGAACTCTGGAATTAAAGTTAATTTATTGCACTGCATTTTTAACGAGTTTTTTCATTCAATAGAATGTAAGACATTCGTGATTACAACACAAACCATATATGTATGATATGTAAAAATATTAACCAAACTTATACTGGAGATGTAAACATTAACCATTTTTATTTTTAATTTACACAAGCAATCGATCGTAGGCTTATGTATTGAAAGTAAAGTCCGTCGATAAGGTAAAGGGTTAACACCGCAGAAACATGACATATAAAATAAAGGTCGCCAGCATATACAACTGATTAACAAATGCCCTGTAGCATTAAAAGTTCCTGTGATCCTTCCCACGATGAAATGCCTCGGCACTTGCGGGCTCGCCTTCTGAGAGTCATCACACTCAAATTTCCTCCGCCGTTAGCGCGGAGCAGAAACCACGGCACAATACAGATGACAAAAAATGTCACGGCGGTCATTGTGGTGTGCTCTCTGTACCAGGCGCGTGGGAAAAACGGAGCAGTGGAATGTCAACTCAAGCTCATCTCCCTGTAGCTCACACTCTCAGAAATTACACGCGAGCATACAGATTGTTTCTCGAGTTTAATGCCACTCGAATTCAGAGGTGGCGCATGTCAGCTTATTCTCACATGTTAATTTTCCCATTTCCGTCCAAATGTGAGTGAGTGTGTGTATTTGCAAAAACATGTTTTGTTTTGTACGAGTGTATGTATATATATATGCATGTACAATGTATCTGCCCCATGTTTACACATGATTTCGACTTTTGGCGTGTGAAACTTTGCATGGCTACATGAATTTCTACTGAATAAAAATTAACCCGTAAAAACAAAGTTTTTCACTATAAATCCTTTATATGCGTGGCATCGGTTTTATTTGATTATTCATTTCTGTTTTTCTTGAGTAAGAGTTTCATTTTTATCACATTGGTATTTAAAATTAAATATGAAAAAAAAAATTCCCTAAAAAGTGGAAAATTTTGGAAAAAAAATTTCACGAAAATAAATTGTCACGCACAACGAGTCTGTGTGCAAAATGTCAGCTCGATTGGATCACGGGAAGTGGGTTAAAAAACGATCGAAAGATTTGCACGGTCATAAGCGCGCAAGCAAGCAAGCAAGTGAACTTAATATAAAGGATTTTTAAAAAGTTTGCTTTTGTATTTTCTATAATCTGATTGCGAGCATGGACGTGGTCGACGGTTGAAATAACGTTTCTTAATAAATCAGATTTCAGTCACGGTTGGATGGCCCCTTAATTGAGCAGTATTGATGTCTCCATAAACCCTGTGAACAGTTTATGTATGTGAACCAAGAGGATAATGGGTCTGTAATTCTTCAAATCTGATTTGCTTCTCTTTTTAAACAGAACAACGAGGGAGGCATCATTTCGTCAATGGGGAGTATTTCATCTGTGTGTGAACAATTGGTAAACAATTATGCTAATTTCAATCCAGAAAGTAGTCCCACATAGCGATGGTGCAGGAAGACTGTCATCCAGCAGTGGATAAAACATGGTCGATGATTATATTAATGAAAATATGCTGTAAAGTTTGTTAAGAGAACATACACAAATTTATCACACCAATTTAAAAATATATACATAATACAGTTTTTGTTTGGGGTTAGATCGCGTAAATATAAATGTGTCGTTAAACCCGCCACCACCCGACACAACCAATTAGTAAGGGTTGTCACGTAAACAGAATACAATATATATTATTCAAATGTTGACTGATGGTGTAATATTCATTCAAGTTACAGACATGTTGGCGAAAATGCACGTGGATGGATTGGTTTTGTTTCCATAGAGACAGCAACAAAGCAAGCTTGCTTCCAGGTTTCTCTGCAGCAATGTTTACCTCAACGGACTCAAGGTAAAGTTGCGCGTGCTTTCTGTACAGGATTATGAACACTCCCTGTTTGCCGACCAATACGCAACGCTGTATATTTAAAGCCTATCTTTTGTGGGAGATGTCTTAAGTGCAACGTTGCACGTGATCAAACATAAATGGTATGGCAACACAGTTGAAAATACATGGATACTTGAAATACAAATCTATTATTAAAACCCATCAGTCCGTTGGTCCTTCAAATATATTATAAGAGCCTTTCAGAAGGCCTCAATCACAATGTTATAGAAAGTGGAACCCCCCCATAAAAAAATATTCACTCCCCCCCCCCCACATATATGCCGACACACTACAGTACATGCAATAGAGTCAGTAGTATCTGTACACATTGGGGGGGAGGATATGTGGGGCTGACGGGCGAGGCGCGTGGCGCTTAGAAGCCCTCCGCAGGAGCGAGAATGTCGGCGGTCACAGGCCCGAATTTTCGTGCATGACATAAATGGCACGCGCTTGGACAAGTTGCACCCTGTACTGTAAGGATATGCACTGCAGGGACCAAACAGAATTATGCGAAGGAAAATTATTCATGAAACGATTTTTTTGGGGTCTAATTATTATTGCAAAACTCTCCCGCTAAATATTCCGCACCATCGTTGGGAATTCATCGTGCACCCGTAACGATGTTATGATAATTTTGTGCGCATTCAAATTGATGTGATGCCGAACTTATGGAAGCTAATGTTAAATCAGGGCTTCTGGTCAATGTAATTATCTTAAACCTATCTGTGATAACTATGGTGGCAGTTTTCAATACAGAGCGTTTTGATGTAAAAAAAATCAAATTATAAGGCTTACAAGCTACCGACGTTTCAAAGCATCTGCTAATGTGTACAGTCATCATCAAGTCAGTGCGTGCTGCATTGCACTGAAATATATGAGTGGTATCTAAGCCTTCATTTGCATTTCATTTCAATGGTAGAATGCACTCATATTTGGTGGCCCATGGCTTCCCAAGTTCACTTCCACGAATTGCATTCAGGGCTTAGAATACAACCTTGTAGACGTGTCAGTCCACTCCTGGCTGAGGGCTTCCTAACACCACGTGGGTCGGAGGAGTTGCTTGGGCTGTGACGCGGCTTAGCGGAGGCGCGTTCGCCGCTCGTTGCAAAGGTTCGCGGTTCGATTTCAGCGACCGCCCTGATTAATACTGCGGTTTTTTCGGTAAAGTCACGTAGGTTAAAAATTACAGCGATCGTGCTGTGACGGTTCCATCTGAAGACGGAAGCTTGTGTTGCCTCCGAAACGTCGTGATTTTTATTTTATTTTTATTTTACTTTTATTAATTTTAATTTTTTACCTACGTGACTTTACCGAAAAAACCTAAGAATATGAATCCTTGCAGTCACGAAAGCTTCAAATCTAGAATTAATACTGCGGTGTGTAATAACCACACAAAACAATACTATGCGCCGTCCGCTTCACAGCAGACGTTAAAGATCCAGCGACGTAATTCACAAGAGTACGTAATTTGTGTGCCCGTGTCAAATTTGTTGAGCTTGAAAAGTAACTGCGTACATATTCAATCGGTATTACTAAGCTAGATTATTTTTATTCCAGCATGCAAGACCCACTGAGCTGTATAGCTCTTTTTCAGAAGCGACCTGGCCAAACATGTCTTATCATGTTGAAATTTACTCCAGCCAAATACTCTAAACACGTGATGTTAATTCTAAATGTGAAGGGAAAAACCGGAGGACTCGGAGAAAAATCCATGCGACCACGGGGAGAGAAACACGCAAATTCCAAATATGCAGGCATCAGGATTGGGATCAAACCCATGGCCACCTGTATAGTAGGCAAGGTAGTTAACATCCCGCCACCGTGGTGAGATGACTATACACAGCTATCACCGGGCCCCCTGCTGGCAGACTATTACCCAAGGTCAATCTTGCAGTGTCATTAAAATAAACGTGAAGCTTACATTTTAAACGTCACCATACGTTGCCATGCCTGCCTGTGCAGGTTGCGACATAGCGTAGTACAACAAAGGAGTATACTGATTTATTCTTCTGCTGACAAAACAGCAGCCGATAGCACCTGTTTAATACATCGCCGCCAATCCAAGCACTATCCAGGCTCAAACCTGATTAGCTTCTGAGATCTGACAAGCTCTGGTACAATCCAGGTCATTTGGTTTCAGACCAGAATACAACCTTGGCACTCTCGTATAACATAGCAGAGACGTCACCATAGACGTGTAAAGGAGAGCTGACACAAGATTGTAGGGGGTTCGTCTTTTAATCATTTTCTCCCAACCACACCTGTCCCCAGCCGTCCCAATCTCGTTCCCGCCAAAGGCCCATTCTTCCCGCCCATTCTCCCCTTATATTTACTCGATTACCCCTCCCACTAACCCTCCTATTGGTGGGAATCCTTCCGCTGACACCCCTACAGACGCATGACATTTGACCATTTTTTACATTGTTCCATGTCCTTGGCAAGGGAATGCCTAAACATGTTTCAATAGAGATACATTTGCTACACGTTACAAGGACCTTAACAAAACAACTTTTCACTTAAATCACGTTTTACTGTGACACATCATATTGGTAAAAAAAAATTATTGATTCTTTGAGTTTCTTAGCCATTCGTTGACACGACTAAATGCACCTGATCTCATCAGATCCTGGAAAGTAAGCAGGTGGGGTTGAGCCAGGCTAGGAGATGCAATGGGTGACCACCAGGGCTTGCCTGGTGTTGCCTGCGTGAACCTGTGTGGGCTATGAGCAGAGGTCGCAAACGGGTTTTGATTCCTTACCCGGCCGCACCAGGGTCGCAAACGGGTACCCGTACCCGTACCCGGCCGTACCCGGCCGGGTACGGGTAGGGTATGGGTATCGGGTACCTGATTGCGACCTCTGGGATGAAGCCATGTTGCAGGCGCGGGTGGGTTCATTCTAGGAACTTGAATTGTGAGAAGAGACAAGACGTTGGGAAATGAGTGACAAACGGTTACTCACCAGTGACTCACGGCCTACCCGTACCCGGCCGCACCAGGGTCGCAAACGGGTACCCGTACCCGGCCGAGTACGGGTAGCCGGGTATCGGGTAGGGTACGGGTATCGGGTACCCGGTTGCGACTTCTGGCTATGAGGTGGCCAAGATAGGACAGGGAATGTCACCCCCTCATGTGGGGGTATTCGCTCTGGGCACTCCGGTTTCCTTCCAAATGAAACCAAACACTCATTAATGTTATTGTACAATCAGCCCAATGAAGGATCCTGAAAAAAACAACCAATTTGGCATTATCAAATCAGTTTTCATAATCATTCTCATCAAAACAATCAGGAAAGAATCATCATTATCAAAATAATTGTCATTTTTGTTTACCTTCTCAGCGTTACTAAAAATATATATTTTGCGTTGCAATTTGACCCCGAGGTGTACTCTGTGTCATGACAAACTATCAGTGACTAGAAATACACAGAGACAAAACATTGACTTGTGTGGACATGTGAGCAGCAGCCCGTGTCTCTACAATCACAGCGGGCTGTGACTGTCTGGCACCCTAACTTCTTCTTCCGTATGGCATTTTGAGGATTGCAACAGATTACAATTTCACGTCGAGATTTGATATGTATTCAACTGCTTCAGGAGTAGCCGCGTAGATTTGTTTCATATCGCCGTTGAATGATCGGATTGGGCAGTCGTTTACGAAATGTTTGCTCTGCCTGAGATGTCGCATCAACCCTCACAGTCACAAACTGGACTCTCGTTAATTTTCCACTTATGGAGCAAGTGTCCACAAATCTTCCACGGAGTGTCCCGATACGATTCAAGTTGGACCTAACTGCTCACAGAGCAGGGCTATCGTAAAATAAAACAAATAGATAAAAGCGCAGTCCTGCATTTGCTTGCTCACCCTCTAGCGGGGGACCCTCTGGGGGGGAGATAATCGACCTACTCCTCTCTGATAGCTGGACATTTTTGTAAAAGGTGGGATCACTCCCGCTTTTACCCCACCACACGCCATTAAATTGAGTTTTACAGCAGGTGTAACATGTGAATGAGTCTTCTTGGTTCTTTCGGTAAAGTCAGAAAGAACTAAGAAGATGAATCCCTGCAGTCACGAAAGCTTTAAATCGAGATGTGAATGGGTCTTTCAAACACTTTCAGATCGTGATTTTTGTTTTGGTGCCATTTATTTGTTTGTTTATTCATTTTAGATTTTGATTGATTGTAGGGTTTTCATTTGGTTGGCAGACGCTGTATATGGGATGTGGTCCTTTTATATAATTAATGTACAGTGGTGGGGGATGCTATTAGCATGAATAGCGCTATATAAAATGAACATTGTATTATTAATTATAACCTTGGAAAGTGTTAAGAGTACTTTCGTGCTGATAAACCAAACTTGCAACATAAATTAAATGACTCAACACGGAACAAATGAATCAACGTTTTGGCAGGCCGAAGTTATTTGTCCCGAATGCCTTTTCTTGAGGTTATTAATTAAACAGCAACAAAAGTTTATTTTATTAATCAACAGTTTCAATGGTCATTCAGGCCGGGCCAATTATTCGTCGTCCTCTGTATAAATGTATAATTACGTGTATGACCTTGTGGCTCTACGCAGGGCAAGGATGACGGCTTGCTGTGGGGATAAACCCTCCCGCGGTCTCTCTGTCTCTCTCCTGCACTGACCCCTCAGCCCGGGCCACCCCGAGGAGCGTGGGGATTTCGCTCGCTCGAGCGTGAAATGTGCCCCCCCCCCCCCCCTTCAGCCACCCCCTCCCCCTAGTCTCCTTGCAGACGGTCTCAGCCAATGGTGGCGACTTCTCCTCAATGCTTTCCCGTAATCCCCATTGTCCGTGAGGGATGGAGTGGGGACGGGCCGAGGGAAAAAAAACCCCAAAAAAAGCTGCGGAGATGGAAAAGGTTAGAGATACACTGGGCCGCATGTGGACCGCACTGAATTAAACCACTCTGTAAAAGCTCTTAATCCTTTCCTGTGCCTTTTTAATCACACCTGCTGCACAAAAAGTGGTGTGCCTTCGGAACCGTATTTAGAAACCTCTTTTCTTTTCCTCACTTTTGCAGCATATTGCAAAGCCATTACATTTACCACCCCCCCCCTCCCCCCCCTTTCTTAGGCGAAGGGGCTCCGATGAAGCGCTCTTCAACCAAGACGTGCAAAAGTTAGGTCACATCGTTGCAAGACGGGGTGTGTGTGTGTGGTTTTTTTTAAGGTTGCAAAATGCACCGTGATAAATCATCGGGGGTATTAGACACCGTATTATACACCGTATTATACACCGTATTAGACACCTTATTAGACACCTACAGCATGGCTTCATCGGTGTTGTTCCGTTTCTATCCATCATTAACATAATCTGCGCATCAAGTATTGTCCTGAGATTAATTCGCTCGATTTAGATACACAGTCACGGCAAGATATATGCTCCTTACGGCACTCTACACAGTCCAGTAAGTACCAGCCACGACAAAACGATCACTTCCTGTGGCCAGCCGGTGATTTCTCGAGTGCTATTGGCTTGTGTAAATTGGACATTTCAAACCCTGGGACAGTGCTTTTAATGGCAGGTCATCCTGTTTCAGTGCTGTACACCAAGTTCCACATTTAAAACCACCTTTTATTCGATTAATGGTCAAGAATAGTCACGGAGTGGCAGCCAATGACTGGAATGCATCCACTCAGGAAATAAAGCAGTAGAGTGAGCGTGTGTGCAGGTGATAGGTGCATGATTACATTGCAGGATTATGGCAATAGTCTGGGAAGACCTTCATCCAGCAGTGGATTGATCATGGCTGATGATGACTATTCAGTAATAAATGGATAATGCAGCTTAGAGAAGTGTTACCCGGTTGAATGAAGTGAAATGATTGATAAATATCTTACTATTATATTTGTTTCATGACTAAAGTATTGTTATTAATTCAGAGCTACTATTTAAAAAAACACAGCTAAATAAATGAATTTCTTAAACAAACCAAGTGGGCCTCAATTGATTGTATTTTACATGCCATGTTTATGTGCGTGTATTTAAAATGTCAAATTCATAGATTTTTCAAACCACCGGGATTGCACCCGATGTCATCAGATCTCAGAAGCTAAACGGATGTTAAGCTTTGCATGGTCCTTAAACAATGTACCGCCTTCCATAAAGACGGTGCCATATGCCTGGCGAGGAGGCTAAGTGGTGGGCAGTTGAGAGCAGTGCAGAACATCCCGTTGTTGGCACTGTACTTATATTCTTCCACATCTATTCCCCCATACGTTCACCAACCTGTATTGACCAGCTTGGTGCAATATTATCGAAAAGCCTCCATGAACCGCACAATTCGTAAGGACCCCTCCAATCCAGCAGTGAATTGACACAAGGGCTGTTTACATGTTACACGCGTATTGACCAGAGAGGGTCTTGGCGTCTGAGAGCTGAGCAGACAGGGTTGATGTAGGAACTGAATGTCCTTGTTATTTGTATGTGATTATTTTTTAATATGCTAATGTGTCGGTAAGGAAGCGTGCAGTTTGATCCATGAGCTGTCCATCGCATGACGGATTCTGCTGTGGGAAATCTTGGTCGGCCTCTAAAAATTGAATTTATCTCTCTGTAATTGGCAAGAGAATGACAGAGAAAAGGTTAATAAATTAGGTGCACCATGCACCGTGTGCGTGCGTTTGTAATATACATTAGTCTCTTCAGATCTGATTGCATGTACATATGTGACTTTATGTGCTCGCATGTCCATGTGTGTGTGTGTGTGCAGTAGTGTAGCGGTTAGCGCGATGCCCTACGAACCTGGTGACCCAAGTTCGATTCGGCTCGTGGCCAACACCAGTCACGATTATCAGAACCGGTCCTGGGCCTCCCGCAGGGCAACTCAGCCTCAAATGAGTACCTGGTGCGGTGTATGAACATTGCCATTAGGGAGACAAAGGCGGACAGGCATGGTGCTGGCCACCCACCTCCTCGTGTACCGTTCCGGGCCTGCAGACGTGCTCGCTAACAGCACTTGCCCCTACAGTCTGTTAAGGCTATAAGGGTAATAGTTGTCGTTGTGTGTGGGGAGCAGTAACAGAGTACTGCATACACGACACTGCAAACCAGTAGTTGCTGCCGTGGTCTCACGGTTACCACACCGGAGGTCCAATGCAGAGGTCGTCTCTCCAATCTTCCTGACGGGAAGTTGAAGCAGTTGGCAAAGTAGAAGCAGTTTCTTAAATCCCGCCCGCCTCTGTCAACCCAGCAGTCTAAATGGTTCCAGCACAGTTAAACGATCGGGAGGGAGTGAAGTGCAGATTCTTTTGCCTCTTACAAGATGTTTGGCTAGTCTGGAAGAATTTAACACGTCGGCTTTCGTGATCAATATCATCCATAAGAGGTTTTTTTGGGTTAGATTGCGTATTTATAAATGTGTCAAATCTGGCTGTCGCCTGATGAAGCTAGTTGTAATTACTGGCGAAATGTCGTACTGAGATTGTAAATGTTGTGGCTTGGCTCTCCACCACACCGGTGTGCTGTACTAGTGACGAATTGGCGACGTTCTGTTTACGTGACAAACCTTACTAGTTGGCTGTGTCGGGTGGTGGCGGGTTTAAACGACACATTTATATATTTACGCAATCTAACCCAAAAAAACTCTATTATAGTGTGGAAGAGTGGGACAAAATGCCCTCCCTAGAGCTCCCTATAGAGGAAGCTCTTAGCCCACTTGGGAGCAGTGGCATGAGCAATACACTGCAGGGCTGCACATTTCCTTTTACTCCAATACAAATGCCCTAGGTTCATTAAACGTGGCATGCACAAGTGGAATCTGAACCAGTACTGGGCCTCCTTCAGATTAATTCAGCCTACAATTAGTGCCTAGCAGGGTTTTAAACATCAGTGCTTGGAGATAAAGACAGCCTGTTTTTGGCCAGCGTTACATATAATTTAGACATCTTTTCTTAATTGGTGAGTATTGCAACCTTATATGCGCTGATTTAAATCTCAAGTGTATGCATGTGGTTTGGCTTGCGGAGGCCTTCATCCAGCAGCTGACTGATCATGGCTGATGATGCCTTTGCTACCCAGGTCGCCTTCAATTGGCACTCACCTGGTCGTAAATTCAGATTACCTACCCGCCTTGCAGACAGCACTCGTGACAAGCAGGTTATCTTTGTCCTTCTTATGAGTGTGTACACATTTTAGGCACGCGTTTCGGATTTAATTTTAGTTATTAACATGGGGTTCCATGAGTAAAGCAATACATTGAATTGAAACGTTTTAACCTTTTCATAATTAAAGTTCAGTGCAATTTATTTTAACACTTTAAGCAAACGGTCACGTCCTGTGAAGTCGCATTTTCGGATTTATTCCAAACAAACTAAATGCGAATCATCTGAAGTTTCATATTAAGGCCCCAATTTTCTAATTTTAACGGATTATTGTGAAAAATCGTGAACACATCCCCTCGTTATGCACACACACACACATACCCACTTGCATTGGGTAGTTGGTGTGACTCTAACGCACACGTACACATACGCGGACGACGATTTCGCGTGTGTAACACTCTGACGTCATCGTGCGCACGTGCGTGCATTCTCAAACCAAGCACGGAAGACGGAGGAGGTGGTTTTGATGCGTCTCTCGCGCGCGTCATTAACGTTGGGCCGGAGCGCACGTAATCTGGAGCTACGCGCTCCGTTATCGCGGAGACCAAACGTCGCAACACCTAATAAAGTGGACAATTGTGTCGTCCATCATTCTTTAAAGCTACGGGAGGGGGGAGGGTTCTCTCTCCCTCCCTCATGCTCAAGCCAAGGACAGTGTCGGCTCAATATTGGCTTCCGTATTTCACTTTTGGTGTTTTATTACAGACATAAAAGCATTGTTTTACCCATATTTGTTCGGGTAGGAGGGGTTCCATTACTTGAGATTTGAATGTGTCGTTGCGTGCCTCCATTTAAAAAAAAAATATGTATGATGTTTGTTGAATTACGTCTCAATTGTATTCAATATGTCTTTTTTTTTTAAACATCGTCATTAATCAAAAAAAGTTTGATCCTAACTTGAAAAGTGCAAAAAAAACGTATAGAAAATATGCGTGATTGCATTTACATTGCGAAACAGAAAGGTGAACACGTGCGTTTGACATCGTTCACACTTGGACAGGACACGTCGCTAGGCTTGGACCAGACACGTTGCAAGACCGATGGTCAAAAATAGCGATGGAGCAGCAACCAAGGAATACAGAGTATTGGAGAGTATGTCTGTGAAGGAGATGGAGCGATGAAATCTGCTCGTGTGCAGGTGCTAGGTGGATTATTATATTACGGGATAGTGAGATATGGTGGCGGATTGCAAAGGCCTTCATCCAGCAGTGGATTGACATGTCTGATAAATTATCATTCTAAATCATGTTTTTTTTGTTTTACTTCATAGTCATACATAAATGGGTTTTGATGATCTCAGTAAATTTTACAACTCTTTGAATATATGTATTCATTTACATATAACATCTTTACATTTGTCACATGTACAGTGTGCAATTTCTTCATACCCTGATAACACTGCAAGCGCACGACCGCAATTAAACCACAAATGTATTACATTGTACCAAACCAGTTGCATACAACCAAGACGCCATAAGAAATGAGTATCGTCAAGTTTGACAATCGTCAATACCGGATGAATTCGCAGCCAATTGCAAGCCATGTCAAAGAGGGGTGATCAGGAACTCTCGTTAAACTCAATCTCATTAACACCATTGGAACCTCATTTGCCAGTAAAAAATATGATACTTGGTTTTTTACCCTTCTATCTGGCAACAAAACTGACACCTTTTTACAAGGAGTCATGTTTGCATAGACCACAATACCTGCAGCCATAATGCAAACAAAAAGCATAACTCTGATAATATATGCACTGTCCTTGAAGTTGATTGGTCCACAGCTGTCTCGTGTGTGGACCAATCAACTTCAAGGACAGTGCATATATTATCAGAGTTATGTTTTTTGTTTGCATTATGGCTGCAGGTATTGTGGTCTATGCAAACATGGCTCCTTGTAAAAAGGTGTCAGTTTTGTTGCCAGATAGAAGGGTAAAAAAACAATTATCAATCTCATTAAAACAAAAAAGCCAACTCGTTCGTCGATAACACTGTGGCCTTCGAAAAGAAAATAATACCGAAGAGGCAACGTTTTGGGCAATGGCCCTCCTTCTTCAATCAATCAAGTCTTTATTTCTACGCCACTATTTCGTGCAACAGATGCAATTGAAAGTGCTTTAGAGGTAAAAATAAAACATTGTTAAAAGACTAAATCACAAGATCAATGAAAGCAATTTCCAAACAAAACAAAATTGCCTTATAATACATTGCTAGCGAAAGCATATAAAGAAAATAACACTAGAGAATAATCAAATTAAGTAAAAGCAGGTTTTAAAAAGGACGTTTTTAGATTTAACTTAAAATTTCTTAATTATCAACACGGGGCCATTTGTAGCCTGGCCATGATGCAGTGGTGTCACAATGAACACATTGGATTTGCAGTCCAGAGGCCACCAGTTCGATTCCACCGTCAGGCACAGGAGTTATAAAAAATTAACCTGTAAAAACAATATTTTTCACTATAAATCCTTTATATGCGTGGCGGCAAGAGTCCTCTCGTCCTCTGGCTTGAGATGGCTGCCACCTATGGGTCAGATGATTGCCTGCCACCATTAAGCAATTGGTAATTAAATATTTTTAAAAATCCTAAAAAGTGTAAAATTTTGGAACAAAAATTTTCACGAAAATAAATTGTCACGCACAACGAGTCTGTGTGCAAAATGTCAGCTCGATTGGATCACGGGAAGTGGGTTAAAAACGACCGAAAGATTTGCACGGTCGTAAGCGCGCAAGCAAGCAAGTGAACTTAATATAAAGGATTTAACAATTGGCACGATTCCGAAGTAGCACCTGACTCTCTCCACCCAACAGTAGAAACGGGTACAGCACAGTCGATCGGCAAGTGTGTGGTGGGAGTAAGGTGTAGGAACTGCTATCTCTTCTAATACGTCTGAACATCGTGGAAAACAGCGATATGAGCAAGCAATGTCAGGGCTTCACCGTTACCACTTCAACCTTGGAGAGAGACTTTGTAATTTGTGTCTTACCACTTCCAGTGGCTTGCTCATGCCATTGTTGGTAGAAGAGCCTCCAGTAATCCACAGTGATGTGTGGGGACCTACTCAAGAATCCTCTCATCTGTGGTGCACCGCAGGGGGATAATCCTAAAATCCACTCCTAAAACATTCACGCCACCACAGTATTTCGCGGATTTTGTCCTTTTTAGCGACGAGGACTCGGTTAATCTGTGGGAAAAATCTGATTTCGGGATCTTCTGCTCCTGCGGATTACCGGAGATATCACGAACCATGGGGGTGCCACAAATTTGAGGTTGCAAAGATTTTCCTGGAGAGCTGACTATAGTTCGACTTTCATTTGGGCAAACACCAATCCACCCAGGCCGTTTAGGACTACCGTGGATGGCATATTATACGTCATCCTTCTCCTTTAAAGAGAGGTGAAGCTTTCAGTGCTAGTTTTGTTTGCATGTGAATGTCCGTTTACTTTTTTTTATTCCAAAGTTTTCCTGTTAACTGTACAAGCTACTGACACCAAAAATGTGCCAAGTGACTCTGGCTCATGCCACCACTGAAATCAAATTTCTGGTAACCTTACAAAAAGCCTTAATTTAAAAAATTACCATTTAGAGTGAAGGCTGGCCAACACTCAAGATGGTTTTGTAATAACACTGCACGTGCGTGGGCTGCAAACATATATATATGACTCCAAATGGTTCATTACTGAAAGATTGCGCGCAATTTAAAAAGTGTTTTTAGCAGCAACTTAAAAGTTGCAGTGATCAACAATAGCTGCTGTAATATGCTCCCCGTTATGGCTTACTGTTTGTGCAATTATCCCAATGAAATAATTGGATTCCAGGTCACAAGCCTGGTTGAAAATTAAGAGGTTAAGGCACAACTACTGGCAGAAGGGCCTCTACTAGAGAGATTTTCCTAGAAATGTGGACCACTGTCAAACCTCAAATAAATTTTGCGGTAAAAAATAAATGTGTTTGGTGGAGAAAAAAAAGCACACCTCTAAGAGTTATTTCGATCAATTCACAAGGCCAAGACAGCCGCAAGTGGCCCGTGGATCACAGGTGGGAGACCACTGCTGGAAGAGGGTATTTTGGCCTACTCTTCCAAGCTGGCCAGATGACTTGAAAGAGCGAGAGTATCCACACTAGTGTATACAAAATATTTAGGTTGTTTTCATCTTATTTTATAGCTATTACACCTTGCAGCTGTTGAATAATTTCGCAGCAAATAGCCTCACATCGCAGCTAAAATTATTGCGAAAGCCACAAGCCCCAACATGCTAATACGGAATCTTATTTTGGCATCTTATTACAGATGGCAGTTAAGAAATGAAAATTAGTCCCGTAGGTGAAATAGTTCAATCAGAAATATTTCAAATTGAAATGTCCTTTACAATTTGTGCAAAAAACCGAAACCTGTTTTTTTCCCTCCAAAATCAAATTGCGCGCAACATTCCACATATTAACCCTGTCACTCGCCGAGTCATATTTTAAGGTTGTACAGTACCAGGCAAATTACTCCGAGGAAACAAATCTTCTTTCCGAGATTTGTAAACATAACACATATTTTTTTTTGCAATCGGTTTGTTGTGAATCCACAGTGCATCTTAATGTTGTCTCAGCTGGGTATTATGGTTGGAAAATCTTTGCACAGTGGAGCCTTATTAGGGTGGCCAGGGTTTGTTCGTACGTAACACGTCCTGTTTGATTTAAACATTGTCACTTTTAATAGCGACGTTAAATGTGGCTGTGTGGTGACAGCACGCATTTCCCCACTCAGTGACGTCGTTAGGGTTCTACAGAGAGAAGTTCCCATGTTGATACTGAAGCTAAACCAATCAATGCTGGTAGGGTAGGACTTTCATTTAAATGGACCGTTGAGCACAAAATCATGCATGGCTGCAGCCTACTATACATTTCACCAAAGACGAACATTTCTTGACGATTCCTATGAAAATAAACTTAATGGATTCATATACAGTAATACGTTTATACTTCGTATACCATTTTTTTTATTTCAAAGTATACCCCTATAGTGTGGTGTGAAAGGCAAGCCTCAAAAAGTAACGTCACGATGGAACTCCCTACGGACGTGGACCATGCCTGCGAACAAATCGCAGGGAATGTGCCCGAATCTGGACAGTGCTTGGACGGGTGCCCACCATGATGATTAAAACAGAGTGGCATCGTCTTCTGCGGGGCTACGTTGTCAGCGGAGGGCATTACGGAAACACCCATGGTTGTGCTGTTCCATGCTGATCCCTGCCATCGCCAATCCGGACTGACCAGTATGGTGAAGTATGGTCAAATAACTCCCACGACCTTGCACTGTGTGCTGATGCATGCGGAGGAGGCCCTCATGCAGCAGTGGATAGACCACATATTGACAGTGGATGGACAAGCACAGACACCAGAGAAGTCCGATCACATTTGTGATCAACCATGCAATGCATATTATGGAACTATAATACTATCCTGGCCCCTGACTAAGGAAGGTTAAACGTCTACTTGCTCAGGGTCCCCAAAGGAAATGAGCACTACCTTACAACTCAAATGAGCATGATGACGCTTTAGATTTTGATAGCACAGTTATGCCTGCCACCTTCGAGGTACACAATACAGGGAATAGCGTGGGTAGAAAGAGAATATCTCACAATTCTGGAAGACAGAACTGCATGTAAATGCATTGCCTTGATTGGTGTAATAGTACACAACTTTTATGCACTTTCAAATCTAAATTGAAAACTAATTTCTTTACAACTGCTCGTTGCGTTCAGTTTGTTGTCCACCTCCGACTAGCATGGTTGGCTACGCATGGTGAGAAAAAAGTTCAACATACTGCACGTACATATGCAGTGACATACGTCGTATGCTAGTATTTTATTTATTATTTTATCTTTATACGTGACTTTACCGAAAGAACCAAAGAGACATCGAATGGGTCACTACGCCGCATCGCGCGGGTTGCTGGCAGTGAAGGGGACCTGCACTTGCAGCAGCCCAGTGTGTCAGCAGGTCACGTGATAAGTGAGAGAGGGACATAGGGGAAAGGTGATAGAGGGGGCTGTTGCTTGGAGTGGAATCCCGTCGGGCTGCTGGAGTCTTCGTCAACGTCTTCACCTTCTCGGCGTCCTCAGGGGCAGTCTGCCAGCTGTCCTGACTGAGAGTTGTAGTCATCCCTTGTAACCTGTGGAGGCTGATAATAGAGTACCTCCTACTCTTAGTTCTTTCGTGACAGTTTCATCTGAAGACGGAAGCTTGTGTTGCCTCCGAAACGTCGTGATTTTATTGTTTTTTATTTTTTATTAATTTTAATTTCATTTTTTACCTACGTGACTTTACCGAAAGAACTAAGAGGATGAATCCTTGCAGTCACGAGAGTACCTCCTACTTACTACTAGTGTCTCTGAGTGCGTCACTACCACCTGCAAACCCAGGAAGATTCACAGATGTCCCTGGAGAGCTTCCTCAAAAAGAAGACAATTCTGGGTGGGGGGGGACAAGAAAATGTTTAAGGTCGGTAATTTTGTAATTTTTCAAAGAGGCCTTTCTTTTCACGAGTACCGATGAATAGTTCACGTTATATACGGATGTGCCCTAGGGCCTGAACTAGTTAAATCATAGTTCAGATTCCCGCTGAATTTCGTTCAGATGTTGGCAGGTGCTTGGGTTACAAGGGGGGTGAACGGCAGATAATATTGCCGTGTAGAACAAATCTCGTTTTTTGCCCATTACACTTCATCAAACGTGTGTGTCCGAATGTGCCAGTGCCAACTTAACTGTGCAAACAGCTGGCTTGGGAAATGAGAGGCATTTTTACAGCAGAGTAATGTACTGCCAGCAGTTCACTGTGGTGTTCAAGTCGTGTTTAACAGTGTCAGCACTTTCCAGACGAGCAGCTTGAAAAATAGCCCCAGCGTCGCAAACAGATGGCAATTAACAACATGGTGATAGGAGAAACACAATTATTTTATTTTATTCATACGTATGATATATATGTGGCATTTACTCCATGCACTGTTGGATTTTTCAAACCATTCGAAATTAGATTCGTATTAACGATATCTGTATTCTGAGTGCCTACAACAAATGTCACTTTGCTTATAAAAACCACGTCTAATTCGATATCTACCATTGTTGCGTGGTAATTGACATCATTCTACGGTAATTGCTCGTAAACCTGTGTGGTGATGGCTGTATGTGTGTGTGTGTTTTGATTGCTGAATTATATTAAAGCCCCTCCTTTATTTCCCATTAGCTAAATTATCCTCCTGCACGCAACGTGCATCAAAATTAACTACCCTGAAGATCACGCACAGAGGCAAAACGAGATTTCCATCCTCTCACTTGCCATTGGAAAAATAGTTCAGCCCTTGACTTCTGTTACAAAATAAAAACTTAACACTAAGTGTCGTATGCCAACAATTTGAGAGTGTCTGCGCAAGCACTTGTTAACATAGGGGAGTTCAACAAGCCAGCCTGCCTCACTGCCCAAACAAATGTGGCCCGGCATGCATTTTCACTGTTGACCCCGAGCCAGCGGTGAAAATTCCACATTCACATCATGCAGCTCAGCAGGTTCACAGGACAGTCACTGACAGACATGATGTACGACCCTACCCGCTACTTCCCACTACATAGCCCGGCAACCTACGATCCACTGCTGACATAGAGCCCCTCTGCCTCAAGCTATGCGGGCTACATTCGATCACCTCACCATATGATAATTGGTTTTTTACCCTTCTATCTGGCAACAAAACTGACACCTTTTCTACAAGGAGTAATGTTTGCATAGACCACAATACCTGCAGCCATAATGCAAACAAAAAACATAACTCTGATAATATATGCACTGTCCTTGAAGTTGATTGGTCCACACCCAAGACAGCTTTCCTTAGAGCCTAGTCTCACATGGGTTGGACCAGATGACGCCAAAAGGCCCAACCCATGTCAGACTAGGCTCTAAGGAAAGCTGTCTTGGGTGTGGACCAATCAACTTCAAGGACAGTGCATATATTATCAGAGTTATGTTTTTTGTTTGCATTATGACTGCAGGTATTGTGGTCTATGTAAACATCACTCCTTGTAAAAAAAAGGTGTCAGTTTTGTTACCAGATAGAAGGGTAAAAAACCAATTATCATATTTTTTACTAGCAAATGAGGTTCCAATGGTGTAAACACCTCACCATACTCCACCATGCCGGTCAGTGAAAGCATAGACAGGGGAGCACAGAATTATAGTACAACAATGGGTTTCTGCAGCCCTACCCGCTGGGGCCAACTGTATAGCACGGTGGCCAACAGCAACTGTTGCTCACAGTGGTAAACCCATAACAACAACAACAACTATCCAGGCTCATGAGATCGGGCACAATCCAGTTGCTTTAGTCATAGGCCATAAAAACGGATCACCTGGTATAAAGTGGGACTCATTCACAATGTAAATACATTTGCATTAATTTCTAAAACATCGATATTTTTATCAGTCTCATTCATTTACACCAAAATTCCAACCAGACTCAAACGTTAGTTTATTCGTGTTGTTGCACGGAAGTTGTCTTATCAGCCTTGCTTGATGAAAGTCTAAATTAGCTGAAACAAATTAACAAAACGGATGCCCCCCACCCCGCATATTCGTAAGTTGATTGTATTTTGATGGCTTTGAACATATGTGCATTAGTCCCAATTAAGGGTGACAGATGCACATTGGTGCTCACAGAGCCTATCAGATTTCTTCAAAATCAATTAATTTGCATGTTAAAGTGCTGTCATTTTGTCACATATTTTTTTTATTATTATAATAATAATATAGCTGCGGGGCAGGTGGGAGCTGCCGCGCTGAAATACGTTTAAACAAAGTACTGTAGAATCTAGATTTGAAGTTTTCGTGACTGCGAGGATCCATACTCTTTGGTTCTTTCGGTAAAGTCACGTTGGTATAAATTGAAATAAATTAAATCACGACGTTTCGATTGCAACACAAGCAATCGTCATCAGGTGGGAAAACCACAGCAAGAAAAAGTTTTGCTGAAGTAGGGTACTACTACACCACGCAGCGCTCGCCCTCCCCCTACCCCACACCCTCACCCCTCCCTCTTCCCTTTGCTTCTCCCCCTTTCTTACCTATATAACCTCTTACCACGGCAACTCTCTCTCCCACTTCAGCAAAAAATGTTCTTGCTGTGGTTTTCCCACCTGATGATGATTGCTTGTGTTGCAATCGAAACGTCGTGATTTAATTTATTTTCTTTTCTTTTATACCAACGTGACTTTACCGAAACGACCAAAGAGTAAAGTACTGTAGAGCCGAATTGAAACGTTCCATCATATCCCCGTGTGGTTCGCAGGGTATAAAATGTAGGAGGCACACCTTCCCTTTGGTGTAGCTTGAGAAAATAAAGCAAGGGCTTGATGCTATGCTGTACACCGTGGGTTCGTGGCAATGCAACCATTCACCGCGTGTGCTATTTATATTCTTAGGTTTTTTTCGGTAAAGTCACGTAGGTTATTTTTTTAATTTAAATTAATAAAAGTAAAATAAAAATCATTTTTTATTTTATTTTTATTTTACTTTTATTAATTTACATTTTTTACCTACGTGACTTTACCGAAAAACTTAAGAATATGAATCCTTGCAGTCACGAAAGCTTCAAATCTAGCATGTGCTATTTGTTCACTTTTGGCCTTAATTTTGAATTTAAGCTCTTTGGGTCTTTCGGTGAAGTCACGTAGATAGAAAAATAATAAAATAATAAACTCACGACGTTTCGATCGCAACACAAGCAATCGTCTTCAGGTGAAAAACTACAGCAGGTGGACTGCTGAGGCAGGAAGAAATCTGTTTAAGTCAAGATTTGAATTGAAGCTTGAGGCAGCTAATCACCGAAAGAAAAATAAGTTGCACGGAACCTCATGTCTGTTCGCCTTTTTAAATTTCACACTCAATAAATGTTATATTTATGCTGTATATATGATGTGGAAATGTCTGCAGATGTGAACAGAGTTCAAAGTAATAATTGCAGAGACAGGTTTTTTTTAGGCCTTTGGAAAGAAAAAAATCAACTTTAAGAAATGTGGATAGACTGCACAGCAGTACGTGTCACACCTCTTTAATCACCCAGTTCATCAATAACTCGTTTGTTTTTTTTTTCACCTAGCGACTTGCCTATCATGGCCATGCCTTATGGTGTGAGCCTATTACAACACGGTTTCACAATAAGACTGATATGTAGTAACTTAGGGTTTAGTTCTACGCTGTAAAAAAAGCTAAAGCGGGACGGGTAAAATGACAGATTCATTGCCCATTTTGACGTTCCGTAAATCCTTGCAAAGAGATGCAGGCAAACAATACAGTAATGGAAATGGAAAGCGAGTATTGTGATGCTAAGTGAGTATGATATCATCGTAAACCGAACGGCCAACATTTCACAAAGTAGCACCGTTGCCATGCCACTGCTTGTCCTTGGGAAGGCTCTGCGAATGGGATTTGGCCACTGGTTTAAGTGCAATGTAGATACGAATCTGACTAATACAAATTCTTAATGGCGTCAAAAAGTATTTCCAAAGCATGTGATATTGCCAAAGTGGAAATACGTTTGCTGTTTAAAATAAACTATTTGAGATAAATGCCTGTCTTTTTGCCCTTTCACTTAATGCCTACATGTGATTTCAAATTGTGTCTGGTAACCACAACCCTATTTCCTCGCATCATAACCACAACCCTTTACCCATAGCAGATGGTGGCTATGACCGTATTGTGCCAACGGTAAAAATCAACTTCTCCCTCTATTTTAAAACGAGACTTGGGAGTGCATCCGATAATCTTGTAGGTATGTGTGACGCTATTTATTGGAACCAGGTACAAGTTTGTGGATGCATCTTCCTTTCCGGGGTGTCTTATAGTCTGGAGCGTACGTTATATAATGTTGACAGCTTGAAAAGAACCAACATTTAAACCAATGGCTAAACGTACACAAATGCCATCTGTTCACTATGTGGACTTAATTGGCAATGTGTTCAACTTTTCAATTAGTCCAAAGTCCTTCAATGTGCATAGTGTACACACACCCATGTATCTAAACTTAGCTACAATATTAATGCTGGATAAGCACATCTCCATGATGATATGATCACCTTAATGTATTAAAAATGCCCAGATGTATGACATTTGTATGTTTCCCGTAATACTACATGCAACAATGTTTGAGCTCTTAATGCAATGAACATCGTTCATTTTGCGTGTGGGAGTTTTTGGGTGACTGCATCAGATTCCACTGGAGTCGAATACCTGAACATTAAATATGACTACGAAAACAGAGCTAGGCTATCGCTGTGTGAACCTGTAGTCATGTTGTGTAAGTATAATGATTTAGTTTGTTGTCCTTCCCCCGCACCTCTGATTGGCACTGTTGGCTATGTGTGGTGCGAAAGAAGTTCTACATAGATACATACGTTTACTTGAAAGCAGGGAACGGCATCATGCATCTTAATTCGAATCCCCTTTCACGAGTTGTTGAGTTGTTTTTTTTACGGCAGATTTATTACTGTAGCTTCCCTACCTTTTGACGCTGTCATTAAGACACGAGATGGTGCTATCCATGGAGTGTTGTGTGTGACTTTATAACCAAAATGTGACACTAACGTTGAGCAGATTATCACAAGGCACTTACAATTTGATACATCTCAGCCGAACAGTGTTTGGGAATTAGGTTATAACAACACCTTGCACATGTGTATTTAAAATTTTAAACTGACGAAATGAGTAGCGATATTTTATTTTATTTCGGTCTATATATCACAATTCATTACTGAGAGCAGTGTGACAGTGGAGGGTTTCCCATTGTTTTGCAATATATCCTTTCATTAATCATGCACAGGTTCACCCTAAGACTGAAAGGAGATGTGCAATTACCTCTTATTACACGGCTGGCACCATGCGGCTTTAATGCGATGGGATTCCACAATTAGTGTAGACACCCAATAGGCTTCCTTACAACATAAATCGAGAAATACCCCGCTCTCACTGAAATAGACAACGAGACGTGTCTTCATAAAATTGCGAATATACTCAGCAGAATAATGCATGCAAATAGTTTCATATCAGAGCCCTAGAATTGTTGTTTTACATATTGGTACTGATAATGGGTATAGAAAATGTAAACGAATATTTCCGAGCAAATATTTTTGTACATACATACACACAAACATGTATACAAACGTATAAACAGATAAGTACACGTAATAATAATAACAGCAGCAGCCACCGTTCGTCAATACGTCATGTTGACATCAACACAACCCCTGTGCCAGGCTAGGTGCACTTTGAGGCCACATGTTGTGTCAGAGGCTCGAAGGCAGGAGGTTACGGGACAAAGGCGTTATGGGTTAACATTTACATAAACTGACATATATACAGTAATTCATAATCAACGTTTTTGGGTTTAGATCGCGTTATTTATAAATGTGTCGTAACCCTCCACCACCCGACACGGCCAATCAGTAAAAATGTGTCACGTTGACACAGCAGAGCCTCACCATTCTGGCGAATTGCCCGATGATGCTGGATGCAATTACCAGCGAAACGTCGTACTCAAATTGTAAATGTTGTGGCTTCAACACACCGGTGGGCTAAAGCAGTGAACTATTTGTCTTTTGTCAACGTGACACATTTTTACTGATTGGCCGTGTCGGGTGGTGGAGGGTTACGACACATTTATAAATAACGCGATCTAAACCCAAAAACGTTGATTATGAATAACATTGGTCGCGAAAGCCTACGTGTTAAACAATATATACAGTAAATACACGCCACCTTCACAAACCCACACTGATCAGCCTTTTTAAGTCTGGTCAAATAGCCCCCATGTCCAGCATGGCGTTGGAAGGGCCTCATCCAGCAGCCTTCTGACACAAGGCCTGGACGTGTGCACGTTTAATGGCAATTGTTTGCCCAGACAAACTTTACGTGTTCCAAAGGCTATTTCTTTTTCACAAGAGATATTTGGCCAATTTTGATGATTGCGACTCACCACTCTATGAGACGTCTGGCAAAAAACATTTCCAAACTGCGGTGTTTACAAAAATAAATCTGGCACTTGTCGTGGCGGGTACTACAAGATTGGACCCTGTCCGTCCAGTGCTCGCCGAAAGAATACATCATAAGGTTGCACTTATTACACACACAGTGCTTGCCACAAATGAACCACAATACCTTGCTGATCTCGCAGGGGCTTTTTGCTGGCCATCGAACAAAGACGGTCATCGCATCGGGCGCTTTCAGATGCGCTTCTGTGGCCGTCTGGAACGCTCTTCCTTCCGATATTAGGAAACCACATCATCCAGATTGAAAACGCATTTCTTTAGAACTGATTTTAGTGTTTAGTGTTGTTGTCCTTCCCTGCACCTCCTGACAAACCCGTCACGCATACAGCTCCCACACCTAAAACACCTGAAAAGCCCATGGCTGCTGTCAGAGTGTTTCGTTTACAGGCAATGCAATGCTATTTTGGTCCGTGTATTGCCCGAACACATCAGCAATCCCAATGCATTCACACACACATGAATGTAACCAACTGCGGTAGTGAACTACCACGGTGCAATCCTTCAATCGTTGAGAACCTGTCAAACAGCGGAGCAACTGTGGGCTGGAGCAACCCCCCAATGGAGCGACACCGCAGGATTTTTCCGACCGCTTCAGTGCATAAAGCAGACTGTGCCTCTTTAGGCTGCGACTCTTAACTCGTGACTCTCTTTATTCCTGCGATTACTGGTCAACACACTTTTTCTGGCATAATGTATTCCAACGGTGTTAATGTAATTTTGGGGTGCTGATTCCAAATCTGGCATCAGTTTTTGTCTACCACATCAGGTTTTTGTGATATGAAATATTGCATTTTGAATAAAAACTGCAGAAGAAAAATATTAAATAAATGTGGATATCTACATAAAATTATATTATAAACATATTATCCTAAAAATGCAGCACCATATTTTAACACTAAAGCAGTCACTGACTCGCAACAACTTGCAAGCATAAGTGACAGAGTTAATTTCGGGTAAAATCAATGAAAATGGGGTATGCCGATATCATAAAAATGAGATGTGATAGAGCAAATCTGAGAACAATTTTGGAATCAGCACCCTGTTAGTCTAAAACAGCTGCAAAAGTCCAGGCCAGAAAAAAATGTTTTTTTTATTGACCAGTATAATTGGCACTGGTGCAACTTCGCCATACCACCTCGAAAGGTTAAAGGTGCAGACCTGCAATTGCTTGCTCGGACCACTTCTGGTGGAAGATGCTTCGAGGGAGTATTCGGCCGAGCATTCCATGCTGGCCAGAGTGCCTGAATGGTCATGTTAATCCTGTATTTACCCAAAGAGGTCCCAACTGAGTTACAAGACTCTTGCAAGTGGATCCTGCTTTCGATGTTTAGCGAATAATATTGACAAATACATATTGACAAATGCGCTATTTTAAGGCACCAAATGATAGTATTTACATTGTTGCACTTTGCCATTGACCCCACTATTAAAGACAGATACAAATGTGGAAACAAAGTGCTTTCAATTATTTTTCATTACGATCCATTTATTTTTTTGCTCTGAATGTCTAGAAAATATGCATTGGTTAAAGAACAGAATATTCAATGAAGCAGCTGTCAAATTGATGTGAAATGTAATTTCTTCGAATGTGGTTGAGAGACAATAAAAACAAACTCTGCGACTGCACATTTTATTGACTGTGAGTAGATTGCAGTCTTTGAATGTATATATTTTTTTTGTTTGAACATCCTTGTGTTCAACAGTTAGGTCTTTGTGCGTAGGACCTGATGCATTTTAATGCATCACATTGTATTTTATTTTAATATGGACCCATTGTGCACTAAAACAGATCGTAGCGGCTGAATTTAATGGTGTGCGGAGCCCTTCGTGTCAGACTCCTGAATTAGCACTGGCAAGGCTTTGAATTTGTGGATCCATCCTCGAGTTCATGGATTCATTCATCATCTGTATGCCAATTATTTTCTGTGGAGGATATGTCCAAAAAAATGAACAGCCTTTGTCAACACAGAGGCTTCTCAACCTGGCAGTAAAATCATGGATTCCCCTTTTCTTAATAATTCTGGTGTTTGCTCAGATTCGCCCTGCATGAGCTATTACATTGGCATGCAGTTCCCTACGCTTGCCGTTCCCTAAGATGCAAACATAAAACAAGGTAAAAGGTGCAACCCTGCAATTACTTGCTCATGCCACAATGATGGAATGGCCTCCACTAGATTAAGCTTTGCACAAGTCTAGTGAAAGCCCTCGAGAGGATATGTTGACCTACTCGACCACATTGATCAGACATCTTGGGAGTACCCACGCTTTACCCCACTACATGGAACCTGTCTCTCGACTAACTGTGGCGTGTCCATTTATACTGCTGAGCGGACAGAGGCGAGGAGGGGTAACGCAATGCACCTATTAATCTAGATTTTAACCTATGTACCTATTGTTTCAACTGCAGCGCCGGGAGATTGAACCAGTGGCCTCAGGATTGCAAATCGAGTGTGCCAATTGTCACACCACGGCAGCATTCCCCTTGCAACAAAGTCTTAAATCAATAATGCAGTTAATTTGTGTTCAATTTGCCTTTTTTCGTTCTGCATGGATATTTATTCTAATATGATAATAAGTAATGTTTATTTGTATTATTGCAACGCACATTCACTTAATGTACGATGAACATTACACTTTAGAACCTATGTTGCCTACAACACCATCCAAACCATCTGTTAATCCCACGCATTAAGTGGTAATTACCGTAAGCAAAGAATGAATGATGCGTTAACAGCCTTGTAGCTCACATAGGTTTTCGTGCGAATTAAGTGTGATACCATTAGCTCAACTAGTGATGGATGCATACGCTCAATAAACAGGGGAATTTGGGTATTTTCACAGTTTGTTTTACGTGTGCTCAACGGTGGAATTAGCAAATGGGTGTCAGCTGGGAAGACGTTAGTTGTTAATATAGAAATTGGTGTATTTAAATCCTCCCAATGTCAATATCGAATTATAGTTAAGTTCTAATCAAGATTTATTTAACAGTCTGATGAACTATCCCTGGTGAAGCAATGCGATGGTCTGTGCTTATTGGGGCTCAACCTAAGAAGAAGAAAAATCCAGAATGATCCCATGTTATATTACAACATGCGTTGCACACATAAAACTAGGTCGTCTTGAGCAAGTGTCGTTTGCGAGCACCTGCTATACACATTGTGGCATGGAAATCGAGGCATAGGACCCAGCCTCACTCACACTTGGTCTTGATTGTTAGACTGATGGCCTTAATCTAAGTTGTCTTGTGGTTGTTGTTGGTTGTTTGACTTGCATCCCACTGGGATTTTTGCACACAGCCTTGGTGTACGGTGTTTTTTCTGCAATATTTAGCTGTCTTTAATTTGATTTTCTGTTTGCACTCAGTCACATATTCACTTTAAGATGTTTTTTTGTTCATGTTTTTGTTTTTTGTTTGTTGCGGTTGCACCCGATTCAAGAGCCGAATGGCTCACAGGGCTATACCTAATAAATAAACTTGAACTTGCTAATGCTCGCCTACTGGACATCTGTAAAAAAAAGAGCTTCATAGATCATGGGATTCCTCCTCCAGTCTAAGTAAAGATTCTGATCTTGGCCACACTGCAGCAGGTGCACACGTTATTTGTGCGTTAAGAAGAAGCGGCGTTGCCTTTAAATGTCACCTATTTTAGACAGTATTTTTCCTTTTAAGGCCACAGTGTTATTTACGAGTGTGTTTGTTTCTACCTATATTATGAAATGCTTACGTAAAGTGAGGCCCAAGTGCCACTAATGCACACGTCAGGGAATTGAATGGGGTTAGCGGGGATTGGAACGCATGAACTAGGGTTTTCACAATGCAATACGATACAATATAACATTCAACGATTACGACAATTTCACGTTCTCATAGCTTTGTAATTGTATTTTCAACTTTTATTGTTTTGTGCCTTGTTATTCTCCTAATATCAATAAAGATGAATTTAAAAGTTACGTATTACCTCCAGTTCACTTTGAAGCCCGACAACATAAACCTGCACGAAGTAAATTTCAACGTAAGTCTGCCAAACGTTGTCTAACAATAGCAAGATTACAACAGTAAAACACTTCTCACAGTTATGCTGTAAGACTAATTATGATGGAAGACTACTTAAATAATTAAATGACTTACGAAAATTATAACATCATATAATTTCCATGTCGTCTTCTTGGTTCTTTGGTAAAGTCACGTAGAAGGGAAATAGTAAAATAATAAAAATAAAACATAATAAAATACAATTCTCACGACGTTTCGGCCACAACGCAAGCAGCCGTCCTCAGGTGAAGAAAAGGTCTGTTGGAAAGACAGCATCTGAATGACAGACCTGTTCTTCACATGAGGCCGGCTGCTTGCGTTGTGGCCGAAACGTCGTGAGAATTGTATTTTATTATGTTTTATTATTATTCTTTTATTATTTCCCTTCTACGTGACTTTACCGAAAAAACCAAGAAGATGAATCACTGCAGTCACGAAAGCTTTAAATCGAAATTTCCATGTCGTCGTTTACACCAACAAAACATTTTGCAAACCACAGATTTAAAGGACAATAGCTATTCATTTAGCAAATTTGTTTATTCAAATTGTTATTGCAAACATATTTTGTCAGAAAGTGTCATATTTCAGGAAACTAAAATGACCAATAACATTGCAATATTTAGAAAAATGGACCGTACAATCATTGTAGATCTTATATCCTGTAATATAATAAATTATAAATGACTCAAAATAGTCGTTTGCATTACTGTGGAAAATAAAAACATCCAAATTAATTATCATAAAATATGTCTCCTACACATATCCGTCTTCACATGAAAAAATAAAGGTACAGTATGTTGTACACACCCATCAGCCGCACGGCCTTCTAGGAGTGCATAATTTCAACTCCGGACCGGTTCTGACATAACAGTGTCTTATCAGCAGAGTCAGGCTTGCTTGAATCAATGCGGGTACTATAACATTGCCTCTTTCACATACACACACTCCAATGTACTTTCACTGGGTGTCACGTAAATCCTCATCGCATGTCCATTTGCGGGAATATTAGAGTGACGAGTGCGCAACACATTCAAATCCCATGACAAAAGTTGCCTTTGACCCACATTAAATTGAAAGGTCAAGCTGTGCCGTGAAAATTGCGGGGACTGGAAAATAATTTGTTTTGTCATTCGCACTGGCGTAGCGACACGCACCGTGCACCGTCTTGCTTTGCCTTGCTATGCGAAAGTACACCAGGCACCAATTTACAACATTTTGTCAATTGTTCAACAAAAGAACATTCTTGAACTGACACGAGGGGGGGGGGGGACAAATCCATTGAAGGCTTTTGGGCTGTGGTGGGGCAATTTCTAATTCTTACTGTGGCTCACTCCGAGACTGGAACGACCCATTTACAGCCAACGTCAGTTGATTGTGGATAATTAGACCCAAGGCGAAACACAACATATAAAAAGATTGTTTAAAATCAATTTTATTTTAAGTGATAGAATATAGTATTGTCATCAGTAAGACATAAGTATACGAAGTTTGCAGTCGATACCACATTGGGAAGTGGGTTAACATTGAGTTACAACATTTGAGGATACGACAACAACAACAGACAGAGTGAGTTAATAGAAAGCGTGTTTAAAAGATTGTTTAAAAATATATATTTTATTTTTTATGATAGAATGTAGTATTGTCATCAGTAAGACATAAGTATACCAAGTTTGCAGTCGATATCACATTGGGAAGTGGGTTAAAATTGAGTTGCAAGATTTGAGGATACGACAACAACAACAACAACAACAGAGTGAGTTAATAATAAATAAAAGCGTGTAGTAAAAAAGGCGCAGACCAAACTTACCCGTTATTTCACAGTGAGTGCTGTGTCACAAAATAATCGGTAATGGTATACCTGGGAAATACTAAATATTGCATACAGCATAGATTATATTAGTTTTGTTTTGCATGCACTGTATATCTACAGTTATTAAAATGGTAATGTTGCTTTGTGTGACCGTGCGTTAAACTTTGGTAATTTTAGCTCAACAATTCTTTGAGTGGCGCACATTACACATTCATATGAAAATGACATACAGTAATTGAAATTGAATACAGGAATGTACAATGAGTTGTATTGCCTATTTAATGAATACCGAAAAAGACAGATCATGCACGGGTAATGTGCGGCATAATTGTGCAATATATTTTTACTCTAATCTACCCTAACATGACCAAAAATCCCCACTTTGCAGACAGCTGACCAGTAGCCAATCATTAATTTCAGTATTGACCATGCCAAGAGCAGAACTGTGTGGCTGGTTGATTGCTTTGTTCTGAGAGTGAGCCACAGTGTCCATTCCTCTTTCCCTCCTGACCTAAGCATTGTCTGCCGCTGTAAAATTAAACAGCGACACTGTATACTTTCGACTTTTATGGGAGAGGCGACCGTTCTGAATGAACCACCTTCTTTTAAAATCCTTTATTAAATCCTTTATATTAAGTTCGCGTGCTTGCTTGCTTGCTTGCGTGCTTGCTTGCTTGCTTAGGACCGTGCAAATCTTTCGGTCGTTTTTTAACCCACTTCCCGTGATCCAATCGAGCTGACATTTTCCACACAGACTCGATGTGACAGACAATTAATGTTCGTGAAAAAAAATTCCCAAAATTTTACACTTTTTAGGCAAAAAAAATATTTTACATATATTCAAATAGAACTCATTCTTGGCTTTGGCTGAACGTCACAGTATAAGAGCCCAGAGCGTAACCCCTCCACAGGCCGTGGCGGAGTAGCGCAGTTGGTAGCGCCCTCGCTTCCCATGCCAAAGGTCGCGGGATCGATCCCCGCGTCCTCCACAGGCGAATATATTTTAAATCCTTTATATTAAGTTCGCTTGCTTGCTTAGGACCGTGTAAATCTTTCGCTCGTTTTTTAACCCACTTCCCGTGATCCAATCGAGCTGACATTTTCCACACAGACTCGTTGTGTGTGACAATTAATTTTTGTGAAAATTTTTTTCCAAAATGTTACACTGTTTAGGGAAAACAAATTAAATATTTAATTACCAATTGCTTAATACTGGCAGACAATCATCTGACCCATAGTTTGCAGCCATCTCAAGCCAGAGGACGAGAGGACTCTAGCCGCCACGCATATAAAGGATTTAGAGTGAAAAACTTTCTTTTTACGGGTTTACTTGTATTAAGTTCGCTTGCTTGCTTGCGTGCTTGCGTGCTTGCTTGCTTGCTTACGACCGTGCAAATCTTTCGGTCGTTTTTTTTACCCACTTCCCGTGATCCAATCGAGCTGACATTTTCCACACAGACTCGTTGTGCGTGACAATTAATTTTCGTGAACAATTTTTTTCCAAAATTGTACACTGTTTAGGGAAAAAAAATTAAATATTTAATTACCAATTGCTTAATGCTGGCAGACAATCATCTGACCCATAGGTGGCAGCCATCTCAAGCCAGAGGACGAGAGGACTCTAGCCGCCACGCATATAAAGGATTTATAGTGAAAAACTTTGTTTTTACGGGTTAATTTTTTTTAACACACTTGCTAAGCCCAGACCCCAAAGGACCAAAAGGTAAAGAGGCCAACAACGAACAGCACTGTCGTGGACGTTGTAATAGATACGAGTTTATACGTCTCTTAGATTGTGCAAGGGTATACGAGCTTGGGAAAAATAGATGATTGGAGGTAATTCCAAAGTCGAGCTGTGTGAAGAAGCAGACAGATGTGCTGTGACCTGCAGTGCGGTGGTTGAATGCAGTATGGATGAGTCGGTACTGTCAGTCTGGTCGACCGAGTCCACAACAGGCGTGGAGGAATGAAGGTCACGTGAACAGCAACCATGGCAGGAGCGATAGAAAAATTGACCCGTAAAAACAAAGTTTTTCACTATAAATCCTTTATATGCGTGGCGGCTAGAGTCCTCTCGTCCTCTGGCTTGAGATGGCTGCCACCTATGGGTCAGATGATTGCCTGCCACCATTAAGCAATTGGTAATTAAATATAAAAAAAAATTCCTAAAAAATGTAAAATTTTGGAATTTTTTTTTAACGAAAATAAATTGTCACGCACAACGAGTCTGTGTGCAAAATGTCAGCTCGATTGGATCACGGGAAGTGGGTTAAAAAACGACCGAAAGATTTGCACGGTCGTAAGCACGCAAGCAAGCAAGTGGTACTTAATATAAAGGATTTAAAAAGTGATTAGGGGCCGTCCATAAATGACGTCACGCACCTAGGGGAGGGGTCAGACATTTGTGACGATGTGTGAGGGTTTGAGAAATGTGACGTCACATCAAAATGCGCAACTTTAAATAAATATTGACAACACGTTCTACTTAATTAAATAGCCTTTTTAATCAATGTTTTCTCCTACAACATCAGAGTGCAGTGCCACATTAAATACGCACTACAACGCCAATAGTTTAAAGCGATTTGAAGCATGTTTTATTTTTTGGGGGGGAGGGGGGGCAGAGCTTTGTGGCGTCATATTTGAGGGGGGTCTGACTTTTTGTGACGCCCTATGACGACGGGGGGGGGGGGTCAAAAATCGTCCAAAATCGCGTGACGTCATTTATGGACGGCCCCTTCTGAGGTGACTGACCACAAGTGAGTGAGTGACTGGAGTGAAAATCTACTTGAGCATCACACATATTATTCCTCAAATGTGGATTATTTGCCGAGTGTGTAGGGTCTTCATTTGTTTTGGTTTTCATCATCAACAGCAGCAGCAACCATGGTTAATCCACTGCTGGATGAAGGCCTCTCCAAGCCACTTCCGTTCGTCCTTCAGCCCAAGATGTAACAATCCACCCAGCATCCACACGTGCCGATTTCATTGCTCCATCTCTTCAGTGGATATGCTCTCGGACGACGGCTTGTGCCCGCCCTCACAGCCGGGCATATTTGCGGAATACACCACGCCGCCGTTGACCGAGCAACCCAACGTTCCTACCAGCTCCCTCCGCAGGAATGTGTTAAGTACAGCAAAACCCATTCGTGTACCGTACGTCTATTCCCCCGTGTCTATGCTGCCCGACTTGACCAAACCACACTGAGCCGCATAGTGAAATATGGTGAAGTAACCCCCATGATCCACACATTTGTGGGGAAGCCCTCATCCAGCAATGGATTAGACAAAAAATAAATGGCTATACATGTGCCTTGTATGTAGCTGAAATGAAAAAGGATTATTTTAAAATTAAGCCAGCAATTACTCAGTGGAATAGTACAATACAGATGTGGTCTGCATATCGCATTGCTCTGGAAAGGACATGGGGTGATGGCCAAAAAAAGTATTTTACGCTTGCGTGGATAAGGGAGCAGAAATCGGTGCTCGCTAACAGCACTTGTCCCAACAGTCTGTTAAGGCTATACGGGGGATCTTTGCATTTGTATTTGCAGATATCGGTTTATTTCATTGCAAAATGTTGATATTATTTAATTGACATTGGGTATAACCAATCTTAAAAATGCATGTATAGTCATTGTTTATTTAAGACTAGTAATAATGGTTGCAATATAACAAAAATACGTCGCTACAATGAAAAACACAAATATGAAGGATAACTCATGATATTATGATCTTCTAATTTACAAATCATTGATCCATGTCTTTGATCAATTTTCATTTCCAAGCGTTATTACTTCAAAACTCAGTATGAGGTCATTTCAGAAATTGTTAGTCCCACAATCCCTGTATGGGGTGTCCTGTTCTAACCTCAATAAATGCACTCTCTGTGGCCATGGGAAATCAATGTCCATTGTCATATCTCAATAGAACACGTGAAAGTGTTACTGAAACATACCAAGGACAGGATAATTAAAATTAAAAAATTTCAAGGACTTAATCTCTCGTGATAAAGGTATCCCCACAGCATGCCATTACATTTGCATATGCGAGTAAGCAAATCTCTCGTCATTTGTATGACGTGCACACAGCATATGCCATTTTGAATATATCTACTCATGCCACATGATTCGTGTTATTAACCCTTTGTTTTTGCAGCTCCCATTTACACACGCATGGAAGAGTCACCAAAGATTCTTAATATTTGAAGGACTTGTGCGATAAGGACTTATTAAGGCTGACAAAGTCCGTAAGACGGCATCTTCAGTACCACGCATCAACAGCGCAAAGCACACACAAACTAAAATGTGATACAGTATTTTTTTCACGTTGGCTTTCGCGACCAATATTGTTCATAATGGAGGTTTTTGGGTTAGATCGCATGAATATATGAACACGATCTAACCCAAAAATATTTATTATGGACAATTTTGAATGCGTTCCACACATAGCCATACTTACACAGTGGCAGTGCAAGTGGTGGCGTGTGCTTTTTCCAGCATTGAGCTAATTCAAGAGGCCCATTGGTTACTTTTATAGCCTTCGTTTGTAGGAGAACAAATGAGTGAAGTGCTGGCTTCCCATTAGAACCACGACATTGGCAAGAGCCACTGCACCCAAAGGCTCAACAATCCTGGGAAACAAAAATTACCCGAAAATAAAATCCTCCGCTAAAATGAGAAATCGGTTATCGCAATGTCCTTGAGGTGTTTTTCGTGATAAAAAAAAGACGTTGGATAAGATTGTGAGCAGCCCATCTTTTATCGTGGTTAAACAATGGTACGGTAAAGTTTTCATCTGCCCTGACTTGTCAGCACGCAATAAAATGTTACATACAGTTTTTATTACGGCGTAATGCAACCTGATGGACACGTGACATTTTTATAACTGCATCATCCTTTTTATGAAATATTTTCACGCTCCAGCTGATAAGCTTTAAGTTTACAGCAGGAGACTGACGTCGATGAAATACGACATCCCGTTACATGCGGCACGCATATCTTCCCGCGCGCAACAGCAAATTCATAATTTATCAGCGGCGGTGAAGTCAGTGGAGTTTCGCACGCAATCCTCTTCCCTGCTCGCGGGCAAAGAAGGCCGCCTTTTGTTATGACTCGCACAAAGTGTTGTGTACAGTCGGACTCGTTGAATCGTTAAATGTTTGTTTTCAGTAATGCCCCCCCCCCCCACAGGGGAGTGCTGTGCCCCAAAGCGAACCCAGCGTGGTGTCTCCCATGAGCCCGTTGAGAGAGTTGGGGGTGGGGGGTGGCTCAGTGAGACGGCCGACACCACACGCTGTGAGGCTGCCGCACGGCTGGCACGAGAAGAAGAAGCAGAGAGAGAATGAGGACGATTCATTTGGGCGGCTATTCGCTTCAATGTGTTGCCACATTTTAGCTGCTACTGACAGTGGGACTGCATGCGGACGTTTTACGCGTTTGGCCGGGATCACAGATTTCACACCAGCAGCATCACCAGCAACATCACCCCTACCCCCCTCCCCATTGGAGCTCTTCGCACAGACCCGTCTGCGAGATTGAGCAATCTCTTGATTTAAGAGCAGCAGTGTCAAACGTCGAACCTTGTGATTATCCTTTCGGACACCTTGATGCCTTTCCTTTTCAAGAGGAGATACAGTTTTCAATTGGGCGAGCAATATTAACGCCCTACCCTCCATTACCAAGCCAGTCATGTTGATTTTCCTTTGTGTGTGTGAGGACCAAAACAGGAACGTGATTGCTTAAGCACAAATGAAGGCTTGCGGAATCGTATTGTTTGCACCACTTTGATTGTAATCAGTGTAACCAGTAACTGAGTGCAGAAATTGGCTTGAGGGGCATTCATTAATGCATTTCTTGCTTGGCTCAAGTGTAAGTGATGGGTCATTAAATGTAAGTATAATCATGATAAATATACAATAGCGTACATTTTTTGAACGTATATATCTTTTTCGTATTTATTTTTGGTGAACAGTTGACACACCCTGCTAATGTTAAACAAACAAAAAAACTCATCATAGCAGAATCATCATTGTGGAGGTCAACAGTACATGTTTTCTCTGATTATTAAACAGGAAGGCAATTAAAAGTGCTACCATTAACAGTGGAGAAGGGTGAATGTTTTAATTACTTCATGTGCTCCACAACGCTGACATTTCCAAGGACCGACTCCAAGTGCCAGGCCACACTTGAACCTGACCACTGCCTCACAAGACGGATACGAAGCAAGTGCTTATGGGCACCCTTTCCCTTGTGGTCCTTGACAACCCTAATTATAATTTATACTGTAGTTTCTTGGAAAATGTAAACCTTGAAATGATTGGTTGCAATGATTGCCTCGTACCTTGAAAATTATATTACACAGCATATGAAGTATGTATGAGTAGTGGAAATATTTGAAAAAAATGTCATGCCAAAATTCCACCGAGCTAATCATGGGTATATGGTGACATGTTTGTGGTAATGAAGCATTAAATTAAATTAAACTTAACAAAAATATGCATTCAAATGAATGCATTTTCTCCCATTGACCATCCAAACTATATACACCACTCGTCCAAATTCATGCTCAAGACTTTCCTCGTATGTCTATTGCTCACCATGTATCCTCTTATTATACACACGGCATGTATAACCTTATTATTCCTTTGACACACATCCCCCACTTTGTACTGCATCTTGAGGTGCAGTTGTAATGATATACTTTATATTACATACACGTCTTTGTGTCGTACTAAATTTTGAATTGGGCGTTGTTCATTGTAATTGATGCACCTGTGCGCATGATGGAAAGGTTGCATTCATATGCTATGGATCAGACTCTCCTTAAGAAAGCCACTTTTGACTTCCCATGAAAAGGTGCTCACTTGGTGGTACCCAGTAACTGTGATACAAACTCACAATCTGATCAAATCCAACACAATTTGAATTTGCAAGTGAACTCAATGCAGCCCACATCTCAAAACACAAAAACGGTAGGATAAATTTGAGCATCACGAGTTTGAAGACGAAGAAGGTGGGGGGTTTAGAGGAGGGAACCATGCTAGAAAAGGACTCGAGAAAACATTTTGGTAGATGTGTGAATGCAGACATTTTACACAGACAAGCAAAATTGAAGAAGAAAGTATCGAGCCTGGGCTTGAATTGGCAAAAGGTCTCTGCAGGGTGGATGGCCAGAGGAAGGAAATTCCAGGTAATGTGAGCAACGATTGACTGAGGGTTTTGACAGATTAGAAGCCTGCTGCTCCATCAAACTGATTTTTTTATTGACCGGTATTTTTTTCAAATATAGAAATATGAGTCCACGCATTTAATATCCCATTATGAAAACTTTTGGACTGCCCTGTCAACATGTGTAAATGTGAAGAACATTCGTATTGTTTTCTTTGACGATGAAAGGTCAAAAAGTGTTTCGAGACAATTAAAAGTTTGTCAAATAAAATGAAAATCTTGAGCCAGGGAAAGCTTTTGCATAGCCCCCATTCACTGGAAGCGGACACATAAGACTTGCACTCTGGAAGAAATGTGATCGATTCTGTTTGACAATATAACTGCAACCCTTGTTCCCGGATGACATAAACTCATTGCGCTAATTAAATTAACAGTTCTCGAATGTCATCAATTCTAACACATATACGTCAAATGTGTGTATATATAAGAATGTTTTTTTTCTTCAGAAAATGCATTTGCATTGTAAATGTTTCACCACGTCGCTGTCCCCCCCCCAGTCCCTTCACCCTGACCAGCGTGGTGAAGTATGGTTAAACAACCCCACACAACCGACACAGCATGGGGGGAAGCCTTCATCCAGCACTGGGTTGACAAAGGGCAGTAAAACGTGAAAAAAATCGAATGCTTTTATGGGATGGATCAATGGCTCTGTAAGCCTTAATTCTCATTGTTATAAGCCTGGGTAGTTGCAAAGGATAAGCATCTCCAAATGTTTAGGTCAGTGCTCACTTACTAACTGAGGAGACAAAGGTTATACATTAATTTGAAAAAAAATGTGGATAGGAACATGGAATAAAATTACGATTTTTTTTAAAGTATTATTGTTATTCCGATATTTGGCCCAAGCACTTTTTTTCCATTGTCTATTAATCAATAAATTATATGATGCTTAATGATGTGCTTATAATCTTGTGATGAATCGAGTGAATACAACTTAATGATCATTACAGCAATAACCGTTTAATTATTTACTCATTACACACGATCTCATGATTTATGTAGTAAATGCAGTCTAATGTCGTATTACAATTTCATGATTGATACCGAAATTACAACACAATTATAAAAGCACAATTCTTCAACTAATGTATTTGCAGATCAATGCAATGAACACAACCACATTTAACACAATTATTCAATGATGGGGCGAGGAAAGGAAACCAGAAACATTCCGAGCACAAGTCTCAAATTCACTTTTCAGACACCATAAGAGGCTTGATGTTTCAAGCGATAAACGCTTTGCACCTGTGGGAAATACAAGCACATGAGTCAAACATTGGTAAATTCCTTTGGTTATTACATTTGAGTGTATATCAATGGGGGGGGGGGGCTCTCAGCCAGATTCGGAGCCCCCTGTAGAACTCACTCGCCCCACGACATCCTGTATCTAAATCGCATCCAGTAAGAGGCTGCATCACTCACTCCCGCGCGTGGAAGACTAAGTTGCCTTTCCAACAGTGCCTCCTAGCGGCCATTGCCTAAGTATGCATTTCAACCTGGCGTGGCTTACGTGTTCACTGTTTTGCTCGTTGGCTGCTGATAACATCAGCCATGCCTTTTTGTCAGTTAATTAGAGTGTATTAGAGTGAATACTTTTCTTAGAAGAGGTGGGTCCAATCAGAAAAAGGCACGTATACTTTGTGCCCGTCGTGATTCATTATCAGCTGATTCATGAGATGTGTTGGTCTGATAGCAGGTCAAGCAGCACTTTGCCAAGCAGGACACACCGACCCTTGCCATCCTCATGGACACTGAGTGGTCTAACAATAGCAGCGATCACCATCTGCTCCAAATCATAATATACTTGCACAAACGCAATACGTCTATGTGGAAGCAACATCGTTCGATTCTCGTCGCATCCACTTGTAATGTTCTGCGCTCCGTGTAATGCATGTGTTGGATCGCTTGTGTCGTACTGCTCGATGATCGAAGAGGTGCTGTGGAAGTAAAGTGAAGCCACGAGCTCACAATCTACTGCGGTGGTCAGAGATCGGTAAACTTTGGGTGGCCTAAACCGATTGTCTGTGGGCACCTTGATGGCCTCAAGGTGGCACAAAAAGACACCAGATTGGGCCCCATCTCTATTATCCCATTAGCCCTTCTGCACACTTTTTCAAGCCCTTAGAAAAATTCCCAAATTCGCTTGCAGCCACACATTTACGCGCACATGCACACTATTGCACTTCTTCAGGCGCACGGCAAACAAGAGCGTAGTGGCTAATTTACATTTCTGATGTCTCCTACACTAATCCCGCCTTTGACGTCTTACTTTCTCAGCCTGGGAATGGGGAGGAAAGAGGCTGTTTATTTTTCTGCCTTAGAAAATCGTTTAATCCCCGAGATTCGCTGCGAGAGCATATCCCTGCCAAATCCATAGTCTTTCAGGCTCCCGGCTCTCCATGGGCGTGTAAAGTTCTCGTTGGAGCTATTTAAAAAAATACACGACTTATTCATTTAATGCACTAACGTCATAAACATAAATATCAATTTGTGAGTATACTTTTCAGCATATATGGACTGCTTTGCTCATATTCAGTGAACTTTTAAAACATTGCTGGTTATTTTTTTTTATCATTGTGTGGAATAAATCATGTGAGTGCTGTCGAACTCTCGTTTGTTTGATTTGAATCACACATGATTATCGTGAGTAAAGCATATTGGCTGAAACATTGTACGCTCACTTCTTCATTAACATCTTAGTCATCATAGTTGTCCCTTATGCATGCATACATAGCTTGTTGTCCTATCTGTTGTCACCACAATAATGTTATTATGCTTGTTAAGTACACTCACTCACTGCTTGGTACGAAGAGAATACCCTAGGCAATATTTGAATCTACGAGTACCAAACATATCTGGACAGCGTGGTGCCTCAAAAGAGGAATACCTACACAGTATTAGGATTGACCTAAAGCCTTCTCGTATCCATTCAATACCAGTACTACAGAAAAAGAAAATCAAGTAATTTTTTTGTAAATAAGAGTGTGCTTTGAAATGCGATATATGCAAACGTAATCTATTTAATCTATGTAAAAGGTAAAGTTGAGATATTATATTTTTTTTCAATGATTTATTCTGTTACATTTTTCGCCCAGCTCGCACTTATGCGGTGGCTATGCGCCATCTTCTCTGTACCATAACACGACGGTGGCTGCCATAGTCATAAAACCTCTTCTTTTTAGGTCAATGTTTGCTCACTTCTTCAATAGTGTATGCAGTAATAAAAACACACACACACACATATTTGTACAAAGCAATTGCTATAAAACAAACAGTGTTCTCTCCAAACTCTTACTTGCAGTGTAACTCCTATTGATTTTCGAGTAAAAATGAGATGTGCGTGCTGTCAGCATCGTTCTTAAGTTTTCATGGTGTTTCAGCGGCCTTTCGTTAATCACATACGTGCAGTGGACGTGAGAATGGATGCATCGCTACACATCCTATGGTGGTGAAATATAGCCGAGCGTGCAACGCGTAACCATCAGACAGCGTGGGCCATGTGCCGTTGCCTGTGATGTCAGCGTGTGTCAGTGATGGGTTGATTTGGAGGGGCATGATAACTGGCCTCCCTAGCAGGGATGATGGTTGATTGACGAGACCAGTGACGGAATGACAGCTAAAGGAGAGGGACCCCCCCCCTCCCCCAAGTGAATGACCAGCGTGGCGATTGAGCGATTAGATCATATCATGTGCAGAAGTGAGATGGATTGAGGAATCGCAAGAAGACCGTGAGAGACGGCGTTTTTGCAGGCTTTCATTCAACACTGGGATAGACCGTGACTGATGATCTTTATTGATGGATATGTAACAAAAAATATTTTTCATGTTAAACTCACCACATTCATTGTGCACACTTTATTACAGCAAATACATTGTGCATTGCATATTTCGGCTAACGTGTTGGGAAAATGCTCTATTTCAGAGTACAGTAGTGAAAGGGCAGATATTAAAACTCAAACTCAGTCCTATAGTTTTGAATACACTGAATTAATCACCAACACAAACGCTCTATTTATTTTGTGTATACAATCACGATTCAAAATAATTAGGGTAAAGTGACAGTCTGCATCGCCTCACTTATACGTAGTTTAGAAATGCAGTACACAAATGCACAGCATTTATTAACATATAGTGCACACATTTATAAGTGTCCTCTTAATTAAGTGAAAGATCGTTGATATAACTACGATTTGCACGGTTGGCTACGTACAGTGCGAAATAAGTTCAACATACACACATTTAACACAAAAAAAGAGAGTTTGTTTCATCTTTCCGTTAATTTATTCGCGAGGTTGCTTTATTTATCACACGATGGCCTGAATGACAATTTGAGCAATTTATGATCCATGCCTTTGACCAAAAACACCCTAAACGCACCAATTTCCGTCAGATCTTTAACGTAAGTAGGCTTGAGCCTGGTTCGTGCGTGGATGGCATACTGCTTGGGAATAAACATGTTCTGGGCTGCAAGGTGGCCAGGAATTCGCAGTACAGCAGTGAATTGAATCTATCAATGCTAAGCTTAGACTGTTATACCCCCCCCCCCCCCCATATGTATGGGTTTTTTCCTGGTATTCTGGTTTTATTCCACATGCTAAACACTCATTCTCACGGAATTGGAATTGAACAAACATCCAAATACGGACCTGTCTGAAAAAATAGTCCAGAGACTTAGAATTCCCTGGGTAAAAAAGAGGATTATTATAATGATGAATGAAGGGCATTATTTTTTATTTCAATTCCCCATTATCGAACATTTTTTTTAGAGCTACCAGTTTGCTCCCACAGAGATGTAAGTGTTGATTTGTTTTAAAGTTTAAATGTGAGTGGCTGTGGTCGCTTTGGAGAAGTATGTTGAATTCCAGCCTTGAGAAATAATAATATTATGCTTTGTATAACATTTCATGATGGTATCTGCCCACAGGATTTGGTGCATAAATCTTAAGTCTCTGTAAAACCCACCGAGTGCCAATCATTAAGCCACAAGTGTGGAAGGGATATATTTCTTCTCTTCATGAATTCTGCCAATAATGCAAGCAGCCTGAGCTCTTAAGCAGCTGAAGCATAGGATCTTTGAAGCAGAAAATACGTATTCACTTTTCAGGGCTCCAGTGAATGGCATCCCATGCCTGCCCTCCAGTGGACTGGCAAGGAAGTTTCATTGCTTTCATGTTCTTCCTGGCAGATTTTCCATGGTTGGGAGCGTAACAAACAGGGATCACAGACAGAGATGCCTGAAATACATCACAACTGTAGGTAAAGACACATTTTGCAATGGTGCATATAACAATGTACTTTATTATTCTGTTTAACCTCTGTCACTTTGCATATAAATATTATTATCATCATTAACTTTATTTGACTGAGACATCAAGTATCTTTTAAAAGGGTGGCCTGGCTCTTAACATGTGGGAACAGTGCAGCTTAAACCTAACGTGCAAACCAAATGCAGGTCCAAAGAGAGAAACTCGATTAAGTAAAATATTCACAAATTCCAAAGCATGTAAAGCATATGGCACAGCATATCAAGTATCAGTGATGCTTATATAAAGATGTGTCATACCTGTTTAACTTACTCAGAATATAATGCACTATATAATGAAATGGGTGGGTCATGGCAAGACATCTTTGCACCAATTTTTTGGATCAAATAAATACAGGAATAACTATTTCGGCTTAGTTCCATGTCTCTGACGTGATGTTTGACTGTCATCATGAGCATGTTGGTTAATTAAACTGTACAAAGAAGACATATAGGCTGTATTTTTTTCTTGAAGATTTACATATTCCAAATGCGTTAAGTTATTTAAATCCTTTAAGAGTTTAGGTAATTACTATGAAACCCTGATTAGGAATCCACTGCAGAAGTCTCTGTTGTGTTTTGAGATTAGGGGCCGTCCATAAATGACGTCACGCGATTTTTGGACGATTTTTACCCCCCCCCCCTCGTCACACGGCGTCAAAAAAAGTCAGACCCCCCTCAACTATGACGTCACAAAGCTCTGCCCCCCCCCCCCCCAAAACCATATTTCCATTTTGAAAATAAAACATGCTCCAAATCGCTTTAAACTATTGTCATTGTAGTGCGTATTTAATGTGGTGCTGCACTCTGATGTCGTAGGAGTGTTGTTATAACAATTAGTGTTGTTATAACAATTCTATATTTATTTAAAGTTGCGCATTTTGATGTGACGTCACATTTCTCAAACACCCCCCCCCCCTCGTCACACATCGTCACAAATGTCTGACCCCCCCCCCCCAGGTGCGTGACGTCATTTATGGACGGCCCCCTATACCACCGAATACACGTTACAACCCAAAAAACACAAAGGGAAGATGGTTAGGAATCTGTTCCTTATCAGGACACTTTGAAAATTAAGTAATGTTGACTTAAAGCTTTCGTGACTGCAGGAATTAATATTATTTGGGTCTTTCGGTAAAGTCACGTAGATAGGTTCAAATAAATAACGCAAATAACAACACAAGCAGTTGTGTTGAGATCGAAACGTCGTAGTTTTTTGTTATTTTTGTTATTTATTTGAACATATCTACGTGACTTTACCGAAATATTGAGTCATGTTATTAACCAACTTGTTAAAATTGCTAAAAAAAAAACATGCAATTGTTTTTGAAAACCCCTTCCCAAATTTCACATTACCCCTTTGTATCTTACATTAACATTATCCATAAAACTAATATCGTAATTCCATGCATACCCACACTTTTGACATGGGGCTACTTTATTTAAACAAGTGTGTTGTCATTTTCATGTGGCCATGGCAGTTTAGCAAGTATGCTCACTTTGTAAATAGCCGATTGTTTTGACTTCCTGTTGAACATGATCGAACGGGTAAAATACGAGGTCAACCCAGGCTGTGCTGCCCTGAAAGCATTCGTTTCTGAGACAATTGTGCATTGCCACACCACTATATTTGAAGGTGACACTGACTTTTAAAACTGCAAAAATCTATATCTATGGTCTCACATGGTAGAAATAGAAAAAGCTGTTGTATGCTAAGGGATTAAACAGTAAAATAAAATCGAATACTCTGTGAACTGTGCTAAACTTATGAATAGACCAGCCAGTGCAACACCATTTTATGGCAACAAAATATAACTTTTTTAAGTTCATCATCACCAGCCATTGTGCATCTACTGCTACATGAAAGCCTCCCCACGCCATAGACATGCTTCACGAAACGGCAATCCCACAATGCATCTCACTACTGCACACTCTTTCTCTGCAGTGGTCGTCCTCTTAGATACATTCCTGTTTTTTGACTGAAAGTCCATGATTGGACTTTTACATTGCCCATCATCCCTTCAAAAGATGTGTTCTACACAAGCCCATTTACTTACCTTAAACGTCATTGTTATTTTAAATTGCATGTTCTTCTTTATGTATCTCATTTAATTTCGAAGCACGTTATCTCTTCATGCTCTATTGTGCACCGCCCAGATTTTGATAAATTTTCTCTTTCAGCATCCATGTTTGATCCATGTCAGTGGGTAATATGCACTGATATAAAACGTTCACCTTCAGGCACATTGGTTTTTTAAATTTTCATTATCAAATTCAGTTTTCCAAAAGCACGTTATTTTCTGCTTGTTTGCCTTTTTTATATCAACATTTGTATTATCGAGCTTTGATAAGTATTGCCCTAGGAAAAGGCCTACATGTGTTTTCCAGTCGAGTCCCTCCAACAATTATTGTATTTAATTTATCAAACACGTGCAATTCTCCGAATTCTCCGAAAATAAAAAAATGCAATATTTTCCAGAGGGTAATTTCTCATTGAATATGTTCCAGGTCACTGATATACTTGACTAGACACGTGACTAGTAGCCACACCAACAACAAAAGTTATACTGGATGTGGTGTCTCGGTTATCCATTGGGGGAATTCCATTGGGTAATGAATCACTGTAGGGGCGGCGACCAGAGTTTGATTGCTGTCCACGGCTAACATTGGTAACGAGGGATATTTGAACTCCCCCCCCCCCCCCCCCCACTTTACCAACCCACACTGACCAGCATGGTGACATATAAAACTCCACAATCAATGTGATGTGGGGAGGCCTTCATCCAGCAGTGGATTGACGAGGCAAAAGTCCCTTAAAAATAAGACACGAGTCAAAATGAATGGATCCAAGAGAAAACAATGACATATATCTTTGGGGTTCTGGGGCCTTGAATAATACTTATTTTAAAAATTAAAGACAAACTATTCAAACGTGTATATATGGATGAAAATTAGAGCAATACAAATTGAGAACATGAAAACATGAATTAGAAAACACAATAAAATCAGTTTCCAAGTGAAAAATTACAGAATCCAACACGAATTTTAAGATCTAGTAAAGCAACGGCAGTTTTTTTTACGCGGTGAACCGTGTGCAGATTTAAATTTTCTGAGTCTCATCGGAAGAGCATGCCTTGTAGGGTTCCCATCCCTGGTTTAAGCTTATAAGCCTTTTAAACAGCGGTGCTCAATCCGTGGGTCGCACCTTTTCAGGGGGTGGGTGACAGGCTGTGGCATGGATACCGTGCAAGGTAATTTTGCAATGTCCGCAGGAAACGTCAGCGGCAATGCGGCGACAAAACACACGAATACGCAACACAAAACAAATACTTTTACAAACACCGCATTGACTAGAGGCGTGGACATGTGACCTCTCTCTGTATTGCAGCTTTGGTGACCTGGCAGGAGGTGCTGGGACCACTGGTCTTGATCAGGGGCCGCCATACCAGAATAATTGAGAACCACTGATTATCACGGTTGCTGAACACAGGCTCCATGGTCAAAACAGCCAAGTGGACAGCAACAAACAGCACTAAATATAACGTTGAAAAACTATGGCGGAGAATTGCTAAGTCTCGCAGTGCGAGGGAAGGAGAGAGAGAGAGAGACGCGTTTTGGCCGGCAGTGTGATGGTTGAACACAGTATGGATGAGATGACACAGCCTGGTGAGTAGGTGAGGGGGATGGGTGAGTATGGCTAGGAGAGTATCAAACAGTCATCCTGGCAGACCAAGTCCTCCACGTGGGTGGATCAGAATCAGAATCTTTATTTAGACTGGAGGAATCCAATGAGCTAACAAGCTCTTTTTAGCAGATGTTCAGTATGGGCGGGTCAGCCAATTACAACGGCAAAAATATTATAAAAACTATGGGAGTGCAAAATAGATCAAATGGAAAGCAGGTCACGAAATATACATACATCATGCATTATTACGTATGTATATTTCGTGACGTGGTTTACATTTGATCTATTTTGCACTCCTATAAATAACACATTATTTATGCAAGTCCGATTTATGAAGATTGGGCAAGGCAGCAAAAACAACGAAACAGTCCCTGACCACACCAAGATAACAATCACACAGCAGTGGTCCCTCAATACAAGGCCGTAATTATAATATATATTCAAATATGCTCAAAATTTCCCCCCCAATATATTGCTATACAATAGATTTCTGTTTATATGATTGTGGTTATGGTTGTACTTTATTAATCACTGTCTGCCATTACATACAGTGAAACAAGAAAAGATAAAAAAAGAAAAAACAGAGCAATGTAATACAATACACTATTAGACATTATTGTAAAAAGTGATTTTTTTATATTTTAGACAGGAAATTCGTTTTAAAATTTACATTTTTTTTCTGGGGGGGAGGGGGACCCCCAGACCCTCTGGAAGATTTGGTCCCCCCCCTAATGTTGACTACATGGCTACGGCCTTGCCTCAATACAACGGATGCATAACGTATGAGTGGCGACCACGGAAGCAGCTTTTGTTGCAGTAGCGACATAGGAGTGTGTCAAGGAGACGACCGGCCACGTGTCAGGGTGAGCCCCAGGGACCGGACCCAGGGTGAGCCCCAGGGACCGGTTCAAGATAATCGTCATCGGTGGTCGTGAGCGGGAATCGAACTCTGGTCTCGGGGCTCATGTGCGCAGCGCGCTAACCGCTGTACCACCACTCCCCCACCACACACAGACCACGCCCTCTGTGGGCGGAGCGTCCTGGAAAGCGCTCCCATTGGTCAAGGCAACGTCACGACCACCACGCCAACAACAACCACCGCCACCGTCGCCACGATCTGCCAAAGCCCTCAACAACAACCACCACCAAGCCCATCATCATCATCAACAACCACCACCAAACCCATCCACGCCATCGCCACCCACCCACCGGGCCAGCCAGCCAGCCAGCCATACCACCACCACCATCCACATCACCACCGCCAGCCAAATTAAAACCCACGGGGGTCCTCCATGGGCGGCGAGAATTCGCGCCTGTGGAGGAGCAGTTCACGGGGCCCCAAGAGGCGCTCCGATGGCGGCGTGGACGCGGCCCCCCCGAACGGCACTCGCAAGACGCAGCGATGCAGCCCCGGGGGCCGAGGCTGCTCGGGCTGCTCGACCTGCCGGGCCGAGGCGTCGCAGAGCCCCGGGAGGAGCGTGGCCCAGGCCGGGGTCCGATGCTCGGCTAGGCCGCGTTTGGTGCTCACGAGGCGAAGGTGAGGAAGGCGGGGGGGGTGTGAGGCTTGTAGCTTAAGTGATGGATGTGTGACGTTCACTTGAGGTGTTAGCGGTGGGGACATTCGTTTCGGATTGCAACTGGGCCACGGGCGTGATAATGGTGTGTTTGTTTTAAGTGTGCAGAGAAAGGGAGCTGTAATGCCCTGTTTCAACGCCAGCGTTACAGTGCCACAATGACAAGGTGTTTAGAGTACAGCTGCCAACACAGTGAATTCAGTGGAAGGATAGGATACATGTTGTTACATGTGTGTAGGACTGTAGGTGATGGTGGATGGTGTGAATCTGGTTGAAGGGAAATGGTAAACAACTTTGGACGTTTCTGAATTAAATGGTTACCGTCATATAGTACTGGACCCGAGTGAATTACGCTTTAAGGTTTTGTTAGATTCTCTATCGAGTTGTTGGCCTGCGGGCGTTCGGTTACAGGTGGTAGTTAGTGGAAGGTGATGTGAGTTTGAGCGAAGGATGTGGGCAAGCAACTTGGGGGGGTTAGGAGAGAGGCAAAGAGACACGTACGGAGGGACGTGAGAGAGACGCGTGACATGAAATATTCGATGATGCGTGTTGACAGCGAGTGTGCGAATTACTGACGAGGGGTCGATTGTTTGTCTCGAAGCCTTCGTGTGCAGCTCCTTAGCAGAGGGTTCTGTGCATGTTATGGCAAAATGGAGTAAAACAAAACTTGGAGGTTCAGAAAATCAGAATGTGACAAGTCACTTCCTGGGACCTTCCTTGCCAGGATCAAAGTATAAGAATTGGTTTTACCCTTTCTTGCAATAAAGACAGGTGTTAAAATACCAAACAAACCTTTTGCAAGGAATCATGTCTGCATTACCCACACATACTTGTGGTGAACATGCTGATAAAAAAGATGGTCTGGTAATAATCTATGCATTGTCTTTGAAATAAAGCTGTCTATCGTGTGGACTAATCAGTTTCAAAGACAATGCAAATTTATTACCAGATCATGTTTTTGTTTGCCTGTTCACCACAATGTGTAGTTAATGCAGACATGATTCCTTGCAAAAGGTTTCTGTTTCGTGTTTAACGTCTTAGCACACCTGTTTTATTGCCAGAAAGGGTAAAAGCAATTATTATACATTGCCTCTGTTCTGAGTCCACAATGGCTTTTAACATATGAGTAGGACTGCCATCTCCGCTGTGTGGATGTAATCACGAGAGAGGAAATTAAGTTGGGTGGGACATGCATAGAATGGAGGAGGACATGTTACAGGGCATTGAATGCCAGATGGAAACACAGCAACATGTCGAATACAGTAAGGGGAGATCTTGGAGGTCGTGTTAACAACTGCAAGGTCCCGGCACAGGGAAGAAAGTGATGGCAAGGTTTGGCAATGATGACCTCTTGACCTCAACCTTGTCATCATTAAGGCCACCAATAGTATCGAATACATGCTGCTTAAGATAATAGCTCTTCGTGGAAATGGCCCTGCTAAAGACGGCGATACAGTACTACAATGTACACGTGTAGTAGCATCACTACCGCAATGTTGCCATGTGAAAGTAATGGTTAAATAAGTAAACTAAATTAATTTAAAGATCGTTCATTAAAATCCGAGTCGGGTTTGGATTTGGCCCATTGTCATCCCTCTGGAATCAAGAGCTCTCCAAATGCACTGTATGAAAGACTATATCTTGTTGACAAGGAAATTATGCCTCTAGCTACAGTATTCAAGTCTGCTGTTAAAGTCTTTTGTAGGCTCAACACCCTCCGCGCCTCCGATTAGCACAATTGGCTACGTACTATGCTAAAGAAGTTCAACATACACACACTTCACCTCGGCTGTCGTTGCTATGGCCCAGCAATACCTCCTGACATCAGCTTTTGTTGCATTGCTTCTCACTTCCTGCTGTTTACACTTTTTCTAAGGAGATCCTGTGATTCACTGCTTTGAACTTAATCATTCCAGCCTCAAGAACCTTATGGACATTTTGAAATGGATGCGATCTTCTGTGTTGTGTTACTTCCATCATAAAAATGGCCCCTAAAGTGACAATGTAGTTACTGTGCTATGTGTACAGTAATATAGCAAGCAGGTTTACCTAATCCAGCCACACACCCATGCTTTACATACACTAATTTACTTACTCACGAATCGAGCCAGTCTCATAACACTTGTTTGGACTGTCTTCATTACACTCTTGTTAAAATGTATATCAGCATTCAAAGCTCACACCAGATAGCAATGCAATGTAGCTTTAATGCCCGTCTTAAAATTGTACTCATTTGCCATTGACCACCGGTGTGCTGTTGTGTAACCACTCAGCTCGATGTACTTTGATGAGGATGGAGACCTGGCACATGAGTTTTACGAGGAGAAGTTGGTGAACAGCAATGGGAAGCGCAGAGCCAAGTTGCTCCGGCTGTGCCAAAATCTCATTCCGCAGGTGAGCAGAATGACTGGCCCATCAAGTCAAGCTTGTGCCTATAAATCCCTCACAGGTGCACCCGGTGACTCGGAGGTCAAATCGTTGAGCTGTTACCACTGAAATCTTGGCTTTGAATCCAGGCAGCTGCCTGTGATTAAACCAAGATCTTGAGCAATAGTAGCGTGTTGATGATCTCAACTCGGTCACCAATGATTGCAAAAAGCAAATACCCATCACGTAATATTTTGTTCTGCAAATAATTTGGCTAAGTTCCAGCTCTAAGAAATAAAATATTGGTCTGGCATACAACTCTCATATGCAGAGTGGGTGGGAAAGAACTGCCCTCTACTGCGTGAACCAGAAGTCACTTGAGATCTTTAATACATCTCATGACATGGATAAAATTAATTTTAAAAATAACAAGACATTTAATCCCACACATAATCGGATTAGTACTCCTAACACTCTTCAAGTACCTGGGTAACCTCTTACACAATGCGATCGCCACTGAATCAGCGTTCATGAGATGAGTAGTTCAATTCCAGCATCTGGATAGTACTTTCAGCTGGCCTTCAATAGAATGTTGTCTTGTTAAAGTTGGACATTAAAGAAACAGCCAAGTTAGTAACAGAGTTTCGATTAAAAAGCAAAATAAATAATTAAACATATTTTAATGACGATTGTGTACATTTTTATTTGGTGAGTTACTTCCTGTTCTCCAAAGCAAAATTATTTCTCAACAGCCCACGACCAACACTGTCCTGTGTTTGTTTTTCATATAAGCATCCTGATTTGAGCAGTCTGTGGCTGGATGGAATTTGTCACGTGTAACCTATATCTCGTCATTCACCGCATAGTAAATACATTTTGGCAAAACTATGAAGAGCTAACAACTATTATTGAGTTTGTGAGTGGAATACTTATTTTGGATAGCTGTATACATTTTTACCTGTTCTATTTATTTTTCTATATAATGTTACAATCAAAGCGCACATACTTGAAGTAAGTACATTAAAAATCGAGTAGGTGATAATTTGCAAGAAAAAATCATTGTTATTGTTGTAAGTCCAACCCTTGACTTGGAAACTGTCTCTACATACCCTACAAAAATAACCTTTATTGTTAAATGAGATAAATGATGGTTCTTTTGAAGAGGGATAATGAATGGGCTCTTGCCTTGATTAAACAAATGTAATTGCGTTTGGCAAAGTACTCTATTTTGGTCACGCCTTTTCATAATGCAAGCTCTGCTGTGTGCGTGTGTCTGTGTATGTTTGTGTGAAACACGTGCACTTTCTGACAGGGCATGGTGCGGTTGGATCACCCACGCATCCATGTGGACTTCCCAGTGGTGATTTGTGATGCCCGCCCCGATTGTAACCAAAGAGGAGACTAAAGGACGTGGCATTACAACACAAGCCATTCATTTGAGGCCACCATGCCTGGGATTCAGTTAACATGACATTTTAGGATATTTTATTTACAAAACGTCTAACTTTAGATTAATTTTCCAGTCATAACTATTATCACAACTAAACAAAGACACTCTGTGCGGTCAAGAGCATAGATAAGTGGTCTTGAATAGTTTGTTGCAAGGCACGTATAATCTTACTGGAAATTGCAATGTGTCACTTTCATAATAGTCACATAGCAAATGTTTTCACAACTTTAAGGGAGCATGCCAATGCGTCCTTTTAACTGAAACCTACGGCTGTGGAGTGGCTTTTGCATCACTTTCCACGTGATTCAGCCACCTTGATGCCCTGCCGCCATACATCAGAACGTTCAGGCCATTTCATCATCGCGGAGCGAGTAAAAGGAAGTGAGTCCCAGCCACTTGGTGACACATATAGCCTACCCTTTGTATCCCTTTCAGAAATTGAGAGAGGTCTACCCCAAGCAAACGCAGATGAACCAGAGAGTAGACACAACTTGCAGGTGTGAAGGCGAACTAGTGTGCATATATATCTGCCAAACGCGAAGTTGGCTACATTCGATGCGAAAGAAGTTCAACATACAGACGTATGGCAGGGGGTAAAGGTACTGGCCGCACCCACCTGAATTTTGACAGTCATCTACTCTAGGGTGGTACTCGTGCCAACTTCTCGTGCAGATTCCCCAGATGGATTACAGGGCCATCGGTGTTACTGTGTCGTCTTGCTTAACTTTGCGTGTACAGGTGGTAGAAAACATGCATTCAAAATGCAGTCTGTGGTGAAGCATAGTCGTGGTATATGTTATGGAAATGCTATGAAAGATTGCCCTTGCTCTCATGTGATCAGTGCAGAATAGTTAATGCATTCGATTATGATGGTCGTGGCGAGCGTTGATGCACTATTTAGTGTTCCCGCCACTCGAATGTGATCGCCTGCGATGTCGGTGTGACATCCAGGTGTTTTGCAGGCAGAGGGCGCTGTTGTACCATTATTTCAGTTCATAACATCGCAAGGTTAAATGCATATACGTAGTAAGTGTTGACGAGCAGTGAAAATTGTGTCCACTCTGCAATATGGTGTACAGTTTGTTATACTTTAAGCAGAGCATAAGAGTGAAGGGAGATACGTGGCACTAGGGAGATATGTTAAATGGTTTTAGCAGGTCGGTTAGCTTCGTGTTCGATAACACCACTTAGGCAATGCACAAGACGTCAACAAATTGATTAATTTCCCGTTGCCCTGGCGTTAATATCAGTGGAATATCGAATTATGCCGCTGTCTTTGCATTACACGTGAAAGATCTTGACATTCACAATATGAATACGGGTATTGTAACTAGAAATCCCAATTGTTTTTAATTGCTTGAAACTAAATTCAAAGCAGTTAATATGTTTTTCTAAGTCAATCCTATATACCCATGCCCCCTTTGACAGGGATATAGAGCGGATGGAAACCTTGAGTGAAAAACATGTATTTATTGTAGGTTTGGAAGTTGCACTTACTTTAGACATTGTCTAAATTATTTATTTTCTCCGATAACTCGAAGTGTGGCATTCGGCCACTTTAATGTGGCCTACGTTAAAGTGAGCGGTCTATTCCTGAACTAATGTTACCAGCTATTGGCAAAGCTTCATATTTGAAAGTTTATGGGAAGGACTGTTTTCAAGCAAAGGTCCCCCTGTTGTATGAATCCAACACAATTTGTTTTGGAACCACATGCAACGAATTAACTTTGCTTTAAAAAAATCCAACATGTGTCAACAATGTTGAGATATCTGTTTCTTTTTACTATTGCTACTGGATTAAAGGGAGTCACTCTGTGTTTTTGTATCTGTGAAAAGCTTTTCCGCCTTGTAAAATGTAACACTTGCAGACGGTGGGCCACTGTGAGCCTTGATCACTCGCAGTTTGATTGCTACAGCTCCGGCGCCGTGAATATCTTAAGTAATTAGTCCATATTTTCGTAATTTTAGTTTTGTCACTTATGAACGGCAAGACTGCAATATTGAGTCGAGCAGGTAAAATGACCAATGCCAATAACCAATTGATCCGGAAATGCACCCCATCTTGTGGCATCTCAGCAGTGAAGGAGGGTTGAACCTGGATTGTGCTGGAATGGGAGACACCCATGCGCAAAAACAAATTTCACTGGCCGCGAGGCTACATTGTGGGCAAAATCAATTGTTCTACCGTACTTCTATGCTCCCACTTCTGTGCTCCTCGCCTTCGCCAACCCCCAATGACGAACGTGCTGAAGTATGGTCATATAACCCCTACGACCCACACGATAAATCCGGGAGTCGATTGCCACAATGGGCTGACATACAAACCGACCAATATTTCAACTGGATTCCATTGGTGTCGGAGTATAAAATGATACCATTCTGCAGTTGTATAATTGGCGTTTTACTTTTCCAGATAGCCAATTGATATAGTTAGGACTCTTATAGGATACTCCCCATTTGGCTTTAGTTTCTAAAATTTTCTTTTCTGAGATTTCTTAACTGACGTGAATGTTAATTCAACCACACCAAGTTGTCGAGCCGCATACTCTAAAGTCACCCATCGCTGCCCAGTTTCACGGGAGGGTGTTGTGGACCAACGAAGCCTTCACACCAACACTTCAGCCACATGCGTCTCTTTTGAGCCTAACTTGCATACGCCTAAATGATAAAAGTACAGTACAGAGGTATTATCTAGGAAATGTATTTAAATGTACTTGCAGAGTACGCTAAACCATATTTAAATTTTCGCCAGAGAAATTTAAATTCCTTTGGGCTGGTTAACATTTGGCACATTTTTCCAGAACACAACAGTTTAGTTTAATTTCCATACAGAAACACTGGATTGGATACAAAAGGTTTTTGTAAGCCAGTTAACATTCTTCCCTGGGTGGGCACTGTTGGGGCAAACGGGTTGCCTTTTGGTGATGTAATGCTCCCCTTTCCCACTTAAACACAATGTGTATTAAACTCTTATCACACCTTCACGAGTGCTCTTTGTTGCTGGCTGCTAAACGTTTTGGCCGTGTGCTCAGCGACAGTGATGTTAACAAAGGCTCCCACGAAAATGAGGTCACCCAATTTCTATATTTTTTTGTGAGAAGTGTATTATTCAAGAGTTATCTGCCTGAGACCTGGGCTGTGAGAGTCCTTTAAATTGTACGGTGTGCAGGTTATTGTGGTAATGTATTTTTTATTTAGTGGCAATTATTCACAAGACAATCCAGTCAACTTCAGCTGTACTATGCCTACTTTGCTGTGCCATATTATGGTAAAGCTCAGTTTTGTTCGGCCATCTTCATTTAACGTGTGTTCGCTAAGTAAAATTGTGCATATTGACCAAGCTAGTTTTAAGAGTTTCATAAGCTGCTGCATTCAAAGGTTAGCCAGTCGGGTCAATCGTTCCGTTTTAAACAGTGGAGGCAATCCTTATTTTGGCAACTTGAGCACTTCCGCTCACCTCATCAAAGACGTTTCTAAATTGAAAAATTATTTCTCTAGAACTGCTTTTTGCGTCTTGTTTTTTTTCCTCCTTCCCCCGCACCTCCGATTAACACGGTTGGCTGCGTACGGTGTGAAGAAAGTTCAACATAGAGTAACAAAGCTTTCACAATCTCGGCGCCTGCATTTGTGCGTTGTATTTGTGCACACGCGTGTTCATGCGCGTGCGTTTACATGCGGTATATGTGTGAAGTTTGTAACGTAAGCTGTCCCAAATTGCGAGGGACCTTAACTCCTTGAATCATATGTTTTATGTATGAACAGGGTGACTTGATGTACTTATTAAATTATCTAGACTTAAATTGTAATGGTAATAGCCGCAAAACTGAGACATACAAATACAATTGTGTTGCACTGCTTTATTCTTTGTGCTGTAGGTGGGGTAATGTATTAATTTTAAGAATAAACTGTTTTGTGTTCATTCTGTTGTAAATGTGATCGTTTACAATGACTGTTTGTGTGTTTTAGATTAAATGTATAAATTTCACATTTAACTACACTCCAGTGTATATGACTGCTGCTAAATCGTACAATTGGAGCCTTGTTACAACAAACTCAATTCATAGAAATGAACGTGTGTATATGTAACCACACCCAGTGGCCAATGAACAAAATAGATTACGTTGGAATATAGTGGGAGACCATCTGTAACGAATTATAAGGTTACGTTTAATTTTTTTGAATGCTAGAGTAGACAACAAAGAAAGTGCTTTTCTGATTCTGCAGTTTATTGTATTATGTACCTAGAAGATTTGAGAGCCATAGATTAGTATTTAACTCTATCACCGAGTTACCATCCAATTATATACATAATGCCCCATGGCTGACATCACATGGGGATGCCTTCATCGAGCAGTGGAATTACAAAGAGCTGTAAGAGCAGCAGCATACGTTTGTTTCATCTGGCAATTAGTCTTTAGGTGGCTGGATATTCAGATGACCAGAATGTTCACCATTGAGCCGGCTTATTGGAGCTGATGGGTCACTTCAATTTTCCTCTCCTAAGGTCAGTGTTGAACTATTCACGAGAATAGGCACATCGACAGGACAGAAGCACAGTTCACAGACACGCACTCGCTGTCAAATACAACAATTCAAAGCTTATACACAATTGGATCGTCGTTGAATTGTGCATACATTGTACAATGTTCGACGCATGTACAGCAGTGACCTTATCATTAGTGTAGCGTGCAAGAAACCTGTAAACTTTGCCCAAAGTGTTTTTGTTTGTCGGCTGTTTTCACTGTGCCCTTGTGCTTACAGAACAAAACAAACATATTTATAGTGGCAGGCTGTGCCTAATGTACGTCTCATCCTGCATTCCCATGCAAATGAAAACAAGCAGCAATTAAATCTGCCCTGGGGAAATACAAATATGACGCCGACCAGACGAGTTTTTTTTGGCATTGCTGGTACACTGATGAACAAAATCAAAACCATCTTCTTTGATTTTCAGTAAATTAGGAAATCCTGCTTGCGCACGAAACATTCTGTGGTGGAGTTGGTGTGGGGAAGACGTTTGTCAAAACAAAACTCGAATGCCGATTGTATTTTACCAGGAAATTGTCATTAGCAGGACAGTGCGGTGTAATTTCGCTTCCGTGACCCACTGGGGACTGAGGTCTGGGCGGGTATGTGAACATCGGCACGGTGACCCAGATGTCTTGGGACCCCCATTTAATTCTCTAAACGCTAATACTGTTGCTGTATGCCAACGGGTGTGGAAACAGAAATGAATAAGCAAAAGTAATAAATTAACCCGTAAAAACAAAGTTTTTCACTATAAATCCTTTATATGCGTGGCGGCTAGAGTCCTCTCGTCCTCTGGCTTGAGATGGCTGCCACCTATGGGTCAGATGATTGTTTGCCACCATTAAGCAATTGGTAATTACATATTAAAAAAAAATCCTAAAAAGTGTAAAATTTTGGAATTTTTTTTCACGAAAATTAATTGTCACGCACAACGAGTCTGTGTGCAAAATGCCAGTTCGATTGGATCACGGGAAGTGGGTAAAAAAACGACCGAAAGATTTGCACGGTCGTAAGTGAGCAAGCAAGCAAGTGAACTTAATATAAAGGATTTTAAAATGTCAGGGGTCAATTATTTGGGGGGTCACAGGACATCTGGTAAAACCCTGTCGAGTAAATAAGTTACACCAGTTTAACCCGTAGGATTTCGCCACCAATATCGATAATATAGGTAATTTTGGGTTAGATTTACGTAAATATGAATGTGCCGTTAAACCCGCCACCACCCGACACAGCCGGTTACGGTTAGTAAGGTTTGCCACGTAAACAAAACACGCCAATCCGTTACTATTTCAGCACACCGGTGTGTTGGAGAGTAAACCCACATTTACAATTCGATTCATAGTACGACGTTTCGCCGGTAGTTATACCACCATGCACAAATAGGTTACTGGACAACAAAACAAGTGTGCAGCCTGTTTTAAACCACGAGAACGTGCCTCACTGTGCTATAGAAAGGGAGCGTACATGAGATTAATAATGCACGTAACTGTGAAATGTAAACATCTACTGCATAAACATTGACGGCTACACCGAGCACAAAAACTGCGCTTGGTCTGGGCCAAGGGTTCCAGAGCCCCGCATGCGGCCCTTTAAACGCACTGGCTTCGTGGCGTTATTAATTCGGGTTAAGGAGCTTCGTCTCGGATTCACCACGTGCATTGCGGCTCTTTAAATATTGAGGGTGGCTTTTCTTTTTTTACCGAGTTAAAAAATAAAAATGCCTGCTCTTGTTATTTTGGTTGCCAACCGCCCTAATTTTTGGGCGGTTAATTGGTTCGTGTGGATTAATGACGTCCGGATATTCGACGTCATTTATATAGGAAATGTAATAATGGGGAGCTTTTAATTTGACACATTAAACCTCAGAAGTTGCGAAAAGTCCTCTTGAGGAATCAACGCACTCGCTTAAATTGATTCCATCAGGGGTAACCCCAGTTTGAATTGCCTATTAGGCGCCCGTTACGTTTAATCACACACGTATTCTGAACGCGCACACCATTTGCTGGCTGCTTGCGTCCTCGTGCTAAAGTAGACACTCGCTAATTTCCTGAACACCCTGCAATTGTAATGTTAACAGACTTCGCATCGCACATGCCTCTAAGTTTAAACAAGTGTTAACACGTGTGCTCTCGCCATAACATAAAAAAAAATCCCTTCCAAAGGGCATTCCCTCTTCAGAATGTCTATTCCACGCTCACCCCTATACTCCTTTCACAAATGTGGATGCTTGTCATTCAAGCAGGGCCTCTGTTTTTTCCATTGTCTCCACGCCGTTTAATGTTGTCTCAAAGGCTGAAAGAGATCCGGACATGAAAGACCTTGGGTTGCACGTGTTCCACATTCCACCAATGGAAGAAACCACGAACACCCTTTTGGGAAAACAGGTCTCTCATTCTACATTACTGAATGGCATAAAACACGCTGAACTGTGTATATGTTGCCTAATTGTTACTGCACTATCGCACGTACAATCGTTTGGTTGGCATGTAGGTGAAAGTGAAGCTGTAGCCCTGCAGTTAATTATTTGCTCGTGCCATCAGCTGACAGATGTCTTTACCAGGTTGGCTCTAGAGTGCTCCTTCAGATGGTACTTGGCCTACTCTTCCACGCCGGTAGAATCCCATAACTTTACCCCACCGCACGCGACCTGCCAATGAACTGACAGGGGCCACGGTGGCGAGATGTTAACTACCTCGCCTGGTATACAGGAGGTCGTGGGTTCGATCCCTACCCTGCCGCCTGCTGTATATTTTAGAGTTTGCATGTTCTCCGGTTTTTCCCTTCAAATTTAAAATCAACATGCGTTTATTAGAGTATTTGGTTGCTATAAATGCCCAGGCGATACGCCACTTGGTTGAGCTTTCACTTGTGGCCAGGTCGTTTCTGAAAAAGAGCTACATAGCTCAGTTTGGCCTTAGCTGGTAAAATAACAAAGTGTTCCGTTTGGCAAAACTGTGATGTCCTCACACTGTTGGGTGGACAGAGGCGGTGGGAGAGATTTAAGAAACGCGCCGCTGTTTCAACTTCCAGAGCGGGAAGTGGGACGGGCAACCTCTGGATTGCAAGTCCAGCGTGCTGACAACCATTGCAGCAGTGGTCACAATGAAAGCGGACGGCGACGGAATCACCGATCTTGCTGATATTAGCCAATCAAATGAAGCGGGGGAAGGTTGTCACATCATTGCTCAAGCCACCAAGCGATTAGCCCGCAAATTACGATCAACCCGGTATTTTTGATGTTTGTTTTATTGTGTCGACTGGAGCAGAATCCATACAATTTAATCGCGATTAACAATCCACAGTACCATACATGGGCAAATCTGTGATGGGCGATTTTGTCGTATTCCAAGCACGTTCAGGCACACGCTAAACAAATACCGCAACGCTCGTTTTTCTTTGCAAAACATTTTTATTGCGTTTTATTAGAAACAGTGCAAAGGCCTGCTGCACGCTTTATTTTCACAGGTGGCACCGTTAAAAGTTTGTCCTTTAGTGCGCGTGCCATACACTTCTCAACAACGCAAGTTCAATACAAAAAAAAACGCACTTCCTTCGTTATAAATAGGCTTTGGTCAAGGAGGGGGTCGGGGGGGTGAGTCGCATTTGTGAGCAACAGAAAGAACAAGGGACAAACATATACAAATACAGTAACTTATTACAAAATAATACCAATATAGAATTCCTTAGACACAGCAATAACATTGTTCCCCAATTGCCTCTACGTTTAAATATTTTTTTTTCCATCTAGTACCATTTATTTATATATACTGTTCAACAGTAAACATTACCTACGGGGATTATTTTAGTCGCTCTATATACACGCTCGATATATGTTAACTTGGATGCAGCAATGACAGGTTCAATTAAGGGCCATCGTAAAAACCAAATCCATGCGAGTGTAAAAGCGAGACCGACGTGAATTCCAAACGATTCATGGTTGCGAAGGGTCACCTCTCAAGTCGTCATTTATAATCTCAATGTATTCACTTAAAATCATTCCAATTTAATGAATAACACTCGCATGTGATTGGCCACACGCCCCTCCAACACGGCCACCACTTTATTTTAAAGTGGCACCAACTGCGGCGTCACTTAAAGCCAAAGTTAAAACAGTGCAACTCTTGTTTACCACTTTGTTTACAACAAAAAATACACCAGTGCAATCAGGAAATTGTAACTGGCAACATCTGCAAGAAGACTGTGGTAGCCAAAATGTTGTAATTTAAAGTACAGTGCTATGTTCATTTTTAGAAGAATGATCGCCCGCCCGCAGTTTCACTCAAGTCTAAACAACATCAACGTTTGCTGGAGAGAGCCATTGCAGGCCGGCGTCACGGTCACATGTATTTTACTTTTATTAATTTTTTACCTACGTGACTTTACCGAACGAAAAAACCTATGAATATGTGGAGAATCACCAAATATTCGTGAAACACCACATGGGCCCCTACACCCACTGCTCGATGGGACATGGGCCCAGGAACCTGGGACCCCCACCCATATAACGGAGATTAGCGGAGCCTTATATCCCAAACGTCACGCCGTGGCATGCAGCACTCAACGTCAGGGATGATAATAATATGGTCGCTGCTGGGATGGCCACGTGTTATTTGCGTCGCGGCCATCAAATGCCTGCCACGGAACAGATAAGTGCAACGCACGCGGCCAAGCTGCCCAACACCGACTTTGCCCAAATAAGCCTTTGCCTTCCACGCGGTGACTTATTGCATGTACATATAAGGCACTGGAGTGGGGCTTCTTGCATGGGCCCCCCCCCACTCACTGCCGTGCATTGCTGCCCAGCTGTCAACCCCCCCCCGCCGGCCTCGCCTCCACGTGTCCCCTCTCACATGGGCCCCAAGCCAAAAACGACGTGAAAGCCACCTCTGTACGGCTTGGCAAGCAGTGCAAGCCGTGGGGCCTCTCTTTAAGAGAGAATGCATTGAAATTGGGCACCGAATGCTGCTCAGAGTCCACTCCCCCCCCACCAACTATGCCATGACCGCACTTGCCTCCTGCTTCCGAGAACTGCGGACTAATGGACGCAACTTCGTTTGCAAATCGAATGAAAGGGTGTTGGCTCTTGACAGTTTGATTGATTTAATTGGCCCTGGAGCTTTTAAACACCCAAGTGAACCGAACGCTGGCATATTTTACCGAAAAAACACTTATTGATTTGTCAGAAAAATGATAATTGTACACAACTGTACGAGTTTAAATCGCGTTTCTCAGCATTACTAAATTCAGGCAATGTGTTGCCACATTCTCCCCCCACTTATTTTTTCTGACGAGCTATTCTTTTATAATTCACTCAATAGTCGTAGCCTTTGCTCTCTGACAACTCGTGCACTTAAAATCGAGAATTGTAAATGTGGGTCTTCGTAAAACATTCGTGTAAATGTTTTTACTTTAAATATAATATTTGCTTAGAGACGCGGTGAATAGGAGAGCCAGAGAATTAAGGCGTCACTTTTGATTGCAATTCTTTCTACAGCGGGGATGTGCCCATTTGCTACAACAAAACAAAAATCATGCTACGTTACTATAAACCAACACCCTATAAATAATATTCACCTATGTAACGCATTGCATACATTACTGGATATTTATGTATAGACTGTGCCGAACACATTATTCACACCCTGCATGCTACCGCGCCCTATAAAGTTTGATTGGTCTCCTTGCAAAAATGAATCTCGATAATTTTGCTAAATATTAGCGTGGGTGAACTGTCACGAATTAGGCTTATAAACAATGATCAATCTCAATATTTTTGTAGGAATCGGCTATCAGAATGCCTACATAGAGATCGCACCTCCAATTAGTATGGTTGGCTACATATGGTTCAAAAGAAGTTCAACATACTTACATGCCTAAAAGATCAAACAGGATTTTTTGTGTTATTGTAACATGACCATACATTCTAATGGGTGTCTGCACCAATGTAATGCCTAATGAATAAAGAACCTAAGAACGTTAGATGCGGATAATGTAATTTCCAGGCCAATTAAACACCAAGATCTCAATTACCCCTCGTGTCGACCCCTCATTAACCCTCACATTATCACCAGCCACGACTCCTTCCCACCGTTCGCAGCTAATGCTGATAAATACATGTGCAATTAATCATCTGTAACCCCCCCCCCACCCTCCCCCAGGGAAGAGCCTACGAGAGAGCCTTCAATGCATCGCAAGTATTGCCGCCTCGAATGAACCAAACGTCCAGACGACAACACACAAGCAACAAAAAACGCCTCCATCCTTTGAGTCACTCAAGTTTGTGAGAGACACAAAACGACACTGGGGGGCTGCCGCTGCGGCCACCGCCACCCACGAATTTTGTTTCTGCGAGTTTTTGTTCACTCGATTTTCTTCATCGGTTTCGTTTGTTAGAGAACGATGTGGCGGCAACTGCTCGTCAGATAGGTGATCACCGTGCCCATGGAGAGCAGGTTTGTGTGGGCCACAGGAGGCAGTACAGCAAACGTCCATTGCTGTTCTGTACTCCGCCCACCTTCACATAACTCTGCACTGTCCGGCGTGGTGAAGTATGGTCAAACGATCTACACCGCTATGTGGGGGAAGCCATCATCCAGTAGTGGATGGATCGTGGCCGATGATGGTCATAACCAATGACGATGAACAACATTGGCGCTGCCGCAGATTTCTAATCCCCGTGATTAATGATAAAACTGCTGCTGGCAACAGCTTAAATGGTCGCGTTTAAAACCTCATTCGCCGCATCGCCACGTGTCAATGTTGGTCAGCTTGCAACGGGGGCTCCGACGTAACATTAACCGCGGCGGCTGTCAGCTTGACAGGTGAACGCCCACGCGGCGCGTTCGTAAAGTAAAATAAAACATTATTCCATTCCCCAGAGCCTTTAACAACTGTACGTACATGGGGGGGTTAGGGGGGGCATTTCAGACATTCACCAGGCCACTCCCCGACAGCCGCCCGTCCACTTGCTCGCTCGCCAACCTCGACGTGAACATGTATAAACATTGCTGCTCAAGCCTTGCCATACAATACACGAAGAGCACGAGACAGACAGAACAGGCATTGACATTCACTGTGCACAGAGTTCCACCTGTTCAGATTTTGGCAACGCTTACTCCAATTTGGGCAATCGTTGTCACGCATCGGGTCAAGCTTTCTTAGCGAATCATTTTTCAACAATTGTTGTTTAGCCACTCAAAAGCTGAAAATGTGGAACACCCAACACGGACATGCACATTTTCAGAACATATTTCAAAAACTCAAGTTACATTTTCAATTGATTGCAAAGTGGCTTGGCACTTAAAGCAGAATTAAATTCACTAACAGCCCAATAGTTGCTGCTTATAAAACAGCCTATTACCAAAACTACTCGTATTTACTTCTCATTTACAGTTGTATCCGTTTACTGAACTGTATTACTTATTTAAATACCATATTAACTTATATCGACCTACGGGGAGAAGAATTCCCCTCGCGCATGCAAGATTAAGGTGAATAAACCTCCCGGCTACCGCGTGTGTGCGTGCGCTTGTCTATGGCAGAGACAACACTCGTTCCAACCCCAGTAGTGTCGTCAATAGCCCTTGTGATCTAGCAGGCTGGTCCCTCCCCAAGCCCTTCCACTCCTCACTTCTAAGACCTAAATTTTTTCCTATCGACTTAATCTAAGCAGTCTCGAAACCTGCCACGCAAATGAGTTCATCAGAACCAGCGTAGAACACCTTGTCGTATTGCACATCCATAACATTCCTTTTGTTTATATAATCTGTTCATATTTTTCTACAATCCCACTTATAGCCACTTTTAGCACAAAACTTTCTGCCACGTGTCCTGGCCCACCAGCCAGGCAGGAGACCCACGAGAAGTTGGGTCTAAAGCCGCACACGGGAATAATCTCGAAGGGTCTTCAACGTCACATTTGCACCCCCACGGAGTTCCATGGCTCCAAGATAAACAAGGGCAAGGAAACATTCTACCGATTACCACCTACCGTCCCCTCCCCTACGCTGATGAGAGTCACTATTCCTCCATATTGCACATCACTTGGAGGAAGCACTAAGAGCAGCAAGGGCACAGAATGTCCTCTGGGTGGGGGGACTTCAATGTCCTCCACCACCACCACCACTGACCAAGTCTAGAAGGACACAACTGCCAGAATGGGACTTGTGGCAGGCGGTTTGAGAACCAACACGAGGGGAGTGACTAACCTGACCTTTGTCCTCACGAATCTACCTCTCGCAGATGCATCTGCCCATCAGCATCGGTAGGAGTGACCACCGCACAGACCTTGTGGTGGACACCAGGTCACGTTGTTGCACCGAGGACACGTAGCATCGTGTCTCATGCGGCACCACCACCGTGCTAAGCGGGGACAAATTGCGAGCAGATCTAGTAGCTCGAGAGACTGGGGCATCCATGAGGCGATGTGGAGCATCATCAGCGACAGGATCGTATACCACCAAGATATTGAACCTCATAACCCAACATATTCCTCACTCCTCCATGACCATCTTGCCAGGTGACCAACCCCGGTTCAACGAGGAGTATAGAGAAGGGCAATGCCAACAGCAGCAACATACCTAAACCTGGAGACGCTTCAACACAATTTTACTTGCTTGCTCGACAATAAAACCATGCTATAAACAGAGATAAGGGATCCCACAACCAACAAAGTTAAAGCTCTGCAATCCTACCACACCCAGCCAAGAATGGTGAACAATTTAGCAATTGACAGGGCCAGGTTAACATCCAGGCTTGGGCTGAAAAGTGGCCAATAACACAGCCCAAGCACCTTCCCTTGACATTCAATGGAATTACCATCGCAGAGTCCCACGCCATCAACATTTTGGAGGTCACCATTAACAGAAAAAATAACTCAATTGGACCAGCCACATAAACACCATGGCCACAACAGCAGGTCAGAGGGCTGGCTATCTTGCAGCAAGCGGCCCCAACTACTTTCTCCCCAAAGCCTCTCCGCTCCTCTACAAGGGACAAGGCAGGGGTGTCATGGAGTACGCTACGCTTGCCTGGATGAGCGCAACTCCGATGACACGTAAGAAGCTCGCCACCATCCAGGACAACGATACACTCTATTGGCACCTCGCCAGTATAAATATCTACCCCTGCCATCCCTGGGGGGCGTCCTGCAGCTGCAGTGCGCGCACGGTCTCCAGAATGCACTGCACCAAAGCAGCTCCAGCAGCACCTCCCAAACTTGCGGCCTGTGTGGTGGGAATGCCACCCCACACGTCACCCCCGACCCCAGGATATTTATTGCCACCGCTCGTTCATCAACGCCGGACCTGAATCCTGAAACTCCTATTGAACAGCGTCGGGGGGAAGAGGGCAGCCCGGCTGCTACGACTGGAGCAGGGCACGGACAAATCCACGGCACTACCACCTCCTTGCGCATTGCAACTAGGGATGGGCAGTAAATGCTGGTATACCAGCAACGCCCACATCCCATAGATACATTTTTTAACAAAACGTGAAGTATTGAATCTGTCTTTTTTTCTGTTTCTTAATGCAGTATTTAAATGTAAATTTTCTAGGGAATGGGGGAGGGGGGGGTTCATATAATAAACAGTACAGCACACAGTTCACAGACATTTAAACATAAACATTCCCTGCAATTATACATTGACCTTTTTTTTTGCTTAAAACTCACTCAACTCCACACAGATTCTTAAGGAATCCACTTTACCAACTTTTTCGCGTGAAAAATTCCCAGCCTTGGCAATTTCATAGAAATGACTTTCATTCAGCTCAGTTTCCGCAGCGCAGACGACTAGTTTTGCACCTCGCATCACCCCTAACCTCGGCCACCGAACCCCATCCCTCGGCCTTTTGTGCTTCTCTTGATCTCGCTTGCGGAGAGAGCAAATTGGCAGGACATGGCCCACAAGGGTGCACCTCCTCAATCAAGCGCTAGCCTGTTCGCACTCGCACTCTCGCCCTTCAGTGCATACCCACGCCACCCGCATCTCACACCGACACTATTTGCGCCTCCCATGAGCACGGTTGGCTACGTGCGGCGCGAAATAAGCTCAAGATACATACATACATATTCCAAACACCGCACACCATTGATCTTCCGCGCTTCCTACACACGCGTTACATCACATGACCTTACAGACCACAACACCTCCCCCCGATGTTATATACATTCCTCTCAAACCCCACACCCAATCCCCCCACACACCACCACGTCACGTTAAAATTCAGAATTGGGTGCAGGTCGTCGTCGTTGTCGTCGTCGTCGTGACTTTTCTTCCCAGCGGGTTTTCTCTTCACCGACGTTTTCCACCACTTTCCCGTGGCGACGCTGGCGAGACGACACCTCGCGAGGCTCCGCTGCGGTCGGGCGGAGGCTCAGCCGGGCTTGCGTGTGGCCAGAGCCTCCACCAGCTTCTGGCGATAGCCGCCGTACTTTTCCTGGACCTTGAGCACGTACGCATCCTCTTCCCGTTTCAAAATCCGCAGGAAATTCTGCAGCTCTGGGACGGTGAAGGCTTCCCACTGTAACAGGAGAGACACGGCACATCGGGTCAAAGAGCCACTCAATGGGAACACAAGGGCACAGGGCCATTCATAACAAACTATATCAACAGTGCGAGTGCGTACGCGTGTACGCACATCAGCGACAGTGGTGGCGTAGGAATTACTAAACTGCTCTACCATTCTGATTTGCACCCAAGTTCGATCGAGTACAATGCAGATGTCAAATGGGACATGAACCAGAATTGTGGCTCCCCTAGGTCAAATCAGTCTCAAATGGGTACCTCTTTGAGTGGCACGTCAACATCAGCGTGAGAGATACAAAGGCGGCTAGGCGTGGTGCTCACTCCAACATCCCCCCATGCGCCATGCTAGCCTAACAGTGCTCCCTAACAAAACCATTTACAAATAAAAGATACAAGAATATATTGGAGAACTTGGTGCGTGGATAGGTGCTCGCCAACAGCACTGGACCCTAACAGACTCCATGACTAGAGGGTCTTTGTGCTTATTTTGTGTGTGAAATTTGGTCATGTAATGGTGAGTGCAATTTCCTGCAAACCCGGTGACCCAAGTTCAAATTCCTAGCCGCAGCGATAATAAGCAATGCCTGGGCCTGTCTTGGCCTCCTCGACTTAGTCTTGAGATTTTAAATAAATACCTGATGAAGCGTGTAAATACCGGCACCAGGGAGACAAAGGTGGCCGGCTGGTTACAGCGGCGTGGTCGTGCACGAGACATCCCCGCGTCTCGTGTATTTTTTTTATTTTACCAACTAGGGCCCACTGATCTATGTAGCTATTTTTCAGAAGCGACCTGGCCACAAGTGATAGCTCAACGAAGTGGCTTATCACGTGGAAATTTATAGCAGCCAAATCCTCCAAACACGCACGTCGATTCTAAATGCGCAGGGCAAAACTGGAGAATCCGTAGAAATATCCACGCGACCACGGGGCAGATCATTCAAACTCCAAATATACAGCAGCAGGCGTCAGGGTCAGGATCGAACCCACGACCTCCTGCATACCAGGCGAGGTAATTTACATCTCGTCACGGCGGCCGATGACTTACAATGACCTCGCCGGTCTCGTTCTCCTGCATGACGAAGCGCATTGCCGTCTGGTCGGGTCCGTTCAGCAGGCGCAGGTGCAGGGGGTTTTCCTCGTCGCTCAGCTTGCGCTTGGACACTGTGGCGGCGCGGACAACGGAGAAAGAGACCACGTGAGACTGCCGCGCGTGGAGCCCCGCGTCGAACCGCGTGCAATCGACCGGCTCCCCAAACCCAGCGCCCCCCCGCCGCCACGCTTCACATCACGATCGTACCTCTTCTGCAAGGCAACACGTGTGTACCAACAGATACGCCTCGCAATATCTATCGAGATGAATCAACAAAAGGAGTCCTGTTGTACCCATTAAAAAGCATTGCTGTGGGACGTGTGCGAATAAGCGTCCGCATCTTGTAAAGGAGATTCCTGTATTTTATTGGGTGTCAACACATCATCTCCTTTCCAATACGGAGAATGTGTATCAACTGGTTTGCGCAGTGCCCAATGCAAGATGGATGTGTATTTCCAAATGCATCTGGCAATCCCTATTTGGATACATTATCATCTCCTTTGCAAGACATGTATTTTACAAACTGATCTTGCATATTTTTCAAAACCAGGGGCATTTACGTTTGCGAGTTGGATATATATTTATCCCGCTTTTAACGCAGTGGGGGTAATGAGGCGATTACCTAGGATGGTAAATACGGGGAGGGTGCAACATATTAAGATCACGTGACTGCATGAGAGCCGGGCGGTGGTGGCTATGCACGTGGCCTGTGATCCTGCACTGTGGAGGGGCGAGTGTTGGTGGATCACCGCACACATGACAAAATGTTGCGAGACTCCCTTCCCGTGGACATTCAGGTGCAATACCCCGACTTGGTGGCAGAATTCAGTACAACGAAGTGTGGACTGATATCATCTGTATGGGATCGAGTGTTGCCCCCTCGCACGTGTGGGTTTTCTCTGGGTGCTCCGGTTTACTCCCAGAGTATAAAACACTCACTAATTGACTGAAAACATCCGAACAGAGAACTGCAGAGCAATTGTTGGTGCCGGCTCACTCCAATTTGCATGAAAGACGTAAAAGTAATTGTCGACAGAAAAGTTAGACTCGAGAAAATATCCGGAGAAATACTTGAGAACAGCCACCTGGGTAAGGAGTAAGCCAAGAACCAGGCAATGCTCTAACCCAAGCACAAACAACAATGGGGAAATTATCACCGAATGATCCAGCACCACAGTTAGAAATGTTCTTGAGACACGATGAACTAATTTTAGAAGCCGACATGTACACTAATCGTGCCCTTGCAAAATTCCTATCCATGGTGCCGATTCGGTAGCAAGCTCAACGTCAGTCCCCCTCCTAGAGCCGTTACACAACCCGGCTGCAGTCACATGATGTTAATAACAGGCTTGGCTTCAACAGTTTGTGAACATTTGCAGGTTCGATAACATTCATTGGCTGTGAAGTTTAACCAATTAAATGTTTTAAGTATATATTAAAATATATAAGTACATCAAATTTCCTTGCAGCCTGTAAAATATAATTGCTTTTATAGCGGTCATGTTATTACTTTAAACGCCATTAGTAAATCAACCTGGTGGTCAAACCTTAATGATTTCTAACCGTTTGATTACACAGGCCTTAAACAATGTACAGGGTGCTTTGCAATGCTGTTGCCGCTAGGTGACCCCTACATTGATGTTTGGTTTAACTATGTATGGGCGCGGCGTGAGCACATGACGCTATGAACTCCGTGACATAAGTTTTATTCCTGACCACAGCTTTTACATTAGTGGCGAGAGATATCTGAATCTAACCTGGTCTCCTCCCCCCCATCTTCACAAGCTAGCACTGACCATCGTGGTAAAGTTTCGTCAAACAACCCCCATTGCAGACATGGCTTGAAATTACTTTGCAATTATTTTGTGTTGTTACAATGTGATATAAATGGCAGCTACAAGAGAAATATCACAGAGAATGTGGTTTAGAATTAGTATCCATCATTAGAATGATGGTGGCACGAGATAAGTGATAGCTAAAAGTGAAGGCGGTGAATGCTGTGCTGTTGACAACTTTGTGTGACCCATCACAATCTGTCTTAATATTAACTTGGTTCAACCAATTTACGTTCAGTCAACATCTATTCAACCAAAAGTTACTTATTTACACAACTGGGGGTAGCAAACAGCACATTGCGGACACCCTGTAAAACAAATTCCATAAACTATTTATATTTTACCAGCTAAGGCCGACCGAGGACATATAGTTGTTATTTTTCAGAAGCAACCTGGTCACAAATGACAGCTCAACCACGTGGCTTATCACGTGCAAATTTAAATCGGCCAAATACTCGTTTCTATTAAATTCCCCGCACTTTCGACAAAACAAAGTCTCCCGACCGACCGACCGACCACTTACCCTGCCCGTCTGGCCCCGAGTGCTGGAACAGGGCGAACTTGCGTGGGTTGTCCATCACCTGGAACTTGCGGAGCAGCGCCTCGATCACCTCGCGCGCCGTGTTGGTGCTGCTCAAGTGCACCTGCTTCTCGGTGCCGCGTGGCAGGTAGAAGGTCGTGCGTCGCGCCGTGCTCTCGCACGTGCCGCTGCCGCCACCCCCCCCCGCCGGGCCGGGCGCCGCCACGGGCTGCAGCAATGCATTGTGGGCCCGCCCGTCGTCCGCCACGGAGACGGGCCTCTGCAGGTTGAGCTGCACCTTGATGAAGCCCGTGAACGTCCCGTTCTCCTGCTGCGGGCGGGCGCAACATGCCAACGGAGAGTTCAAAGTTCAAAGTTAATTTATTAGGTATAGCCCTGTGAGCCATTCGGCTCTTGAATCGGGTGCAACCGCTGAATCGGGTGCAACGGAGAGAAGGTCGGTAAGACAACCTTTAAAAAAAGTCAATTAATTGATGAAATATTGCATTTGATTACTTTGTCTTCAAAATTTACACTTTTCTTGTGATACTAAACTATATTTTTCCCCCAGGTAACTCTACTGAAATATTAGCTCTTTCACATAAGTGACCTGGCCACAAACGATAGCTCAACTAAGTGGCTTACCATGTGGAAATGTATAGCAGCCAATTACTCTAAACGCACATTTATTCTAAATGTGGAGGGAAAAACCAGAGGACTCGGAAAAAAAATCCACGTGACCATGGGGAGAACATGCAAACTCTAAATATACAGCTGTCAGGGTCTACATTGGCATTGACAGCAGTGCACAAAAGTATCAATAACACAAAACTCAACATGGCAATAAGACTGCTCAAGGGCCATTGCCAAAAATGTTCCCTATCACATTTTTGTTTGTACTTGTGTGTGGTCAATTACTCAACCCCCTTTAAAAATTACGGTTCCAATGAATGATATCCCTCCTCGCGAAGGCTGGAAACTCCCTTCAATCCACATCCAGCGAGGACTTGACAAAGGGCTGTTTTGCTTAACTATTCGAATGATTAGAAAATAGTAATTAACTATCCCAATTTATAGGGAAAGCAATTTAACATTTCAAGCAAACACTCCGATGAGATCACGTAATTATGTGATTATTGTTGGTTGTAGCTTGTAATGATGGTGCCGTGACTGCCAACGCCGTTCAATTATCTTTTGTTAAAACCTTGCACCTTTCCCCGCTTTAGCGTGCGTGGCATAATGTCACTGGCGAATATTTATTACGGCAATTATGAGCAGAGTTGCTGCTGATAGCAGGATAACTCTGAATATTTAATAAGTGTTCACAGAGCTTAAATATATTATTGCGCATACGGTCTTTTTTTCGTGTCAACTTCGAGCCAGAGAAAATAACATGGAAAAATATTATAAAATGATACGGCTTTTTGTGTATGTTCACATTGATGACCGGGTTAAGATCATACATTGATGACTGTACTTTTTTTCATCTCGGGAATCATAGGAAGGGATTTTGGATGCAAACTTAAGTCCTCACTCTGGATGTTACCCTGGGTACGAGCTCACAAGGGACCCAGCCTTGTGCCTCAACACCAGAGTTCCTAAGTTAGCAGGTCGATAAAATATGACTGGCCGAACGGTGGTCGAAGATTGCTTAGTGGCAGCGCGAGACCGACGGATGAGTGGAGGTGGTAATGATACGCCGTGTTAATGTTTTCCTCGTGGTTGTATGTGCGCATTGATTTGGAGGAATCTTTGTGTTTAAAAAAAACAATTGTACGAGAGCAGTATCTGGGAGGTCTTGCTGTGTCCTATAAAAGAACCAATTCTCACATGGCAGCGAAATACGTGAGAATCATTATAGCTCATCAGATTCCTCCAGTATAAATAAAGATTCTGATTTTGAATCAGTACTTCTGATGTGAAACACACGGTGGACGACGTGCGAAGCATGGGAGACGACCCACATGCGAGACATAAACATTAAAAACACCCCACGGTGAAGTTATTGCCTTGTAACCATGCACCATGGCTGCGGGCCGTTCGCAAATAAACGCGGCGTGGTGCTTGGATCGCGCGCACGTGTGTGGGGGGGGGCCTGTCGGGACAGGTGCAAGGCCTCATCTCACCTGCACCATGCTGGTCTTGCTGCTGCTGCGCACGTTGTACAGCTTGATCTTCTGCTCGATCTCCTCCCGCGACAGCACCTGGCTCTGCACCTGCTCCACCTTGCCATCCTGTAGGGGGGAGGAGAAGTGGCATTGTCATTGGTGGCCACACGCTCGCTGGCAGCCTTGGACGGGCTGGCACAAGGGGGGCGGCGGTGGGGGCCGGGGGGGGTGGCACAGTGTGGGCTCGATTCGTGGCTCGGGTTGCAATCGCAAGTTGGCTTTCATTATTCTTAGGTTTTTTCGGTAAAGTCACGTAGGTAAAAAATTAAAATTAAAACGAGACAAGAAGTCACAGCTTCTCGAGACGCTGGCCTTCCTCAAGAGATGCCGAGATAACAAGGTAATACCCATCGCTTTCCCACCCTCAACCAGTATATATACAAGGACTGTTTTCTTGGAATTTCTCTTACTTGATACAGCTATCGTGCTGTGACGGTTCCACCTGAAGACGGAAGCTTGTGTTGCCTCCGAAACGTCGTGATTTTTATTTTATTTTTATTTTACTTTTATTAATTTAAATTTTAATTTTTTACCTACGTGACTTTACCGAAAAAACCTAAGAATATGAATGCTTGCAGTCACGAAAGCTTCAAATCTAGAATGGCTTTCATTAATTGCGTATTTCATCACCGATGTCAACGCCGATAATTTAAATCACGCTAACCGTGCAATGAGCTTTGGCAGAAGGAATGCTGCCATGGTGTTACGGTTTGCACATGGAACTTGCAATCCAGAGGTCGCCGGTTCGAGATTCCGGCGTGGGAAAGTTTCTTAAAATGCACGCACCTCTGTCCAATCAGCGGGATAAATGGGCACACCACGCTTAAGTCTATCTGCAGGTCGCATCGCGTGTAGGTACTTCCACCTCTTCCAAAATATTTGCCCTGCGTGGAAGTAGGACAGAAACTCTTCAAGGAGGGGCTCTCTCTAGAGCTCCTTCTAGCGGAGGCCCTTCCCACCAGCAGTGCATGAGCAAGATATTACAAGGCTGCACGTTTATCTTACAGCACTCATAAGATATTGATACGGCAATTGTAAGTCATAACAGCGACACCTGTAACGTAATTATTATGCTCAATATCTAGCAAAAGCGATTGTTTTTGTTAATATAATCATAATTTATTTACGTTACATATTCCGGGCCCAGCCAAAAGCCAAACCTGGGAACAAAAGCAGGGAGGTGACTTCTGATCGTAAATCTACTGAACATGAATTCAACGGCAGCACGCACCGAGATATAACGGCCACCTTGAGGCAACACCGAAATGGTCGGCTCCCATCTGTGAGCAGGTCCACACAAGAATAGAAATGAGCCAACAGCACGTATGTGTGTGGCATGACAACCGAGTTTGCGGTTTTCATAGTTGAACCATCTCAACATTTCTGTAACGTTTGCCAAACCCACTGGCTTTTCAAAGGTTCACTAAATCCCTCCTAGAGCATGAACGAAGCTCATTTTAAACGCTTGATGTTTGCGCCGCCCAAAATATGCGCTTCACAAAAGGCGACCGGGATTGTGACATTAAAATACCAGCAAATTACTCGCCTGTTTAAGGTTGACCGATTTACCACATTAAATGCTTTGTGCACGGAGCTAAATGCTAAATTCCATAGAGTTTCTACAAAACCGATCGCCCACTGACCCATTTTCTTCTTTTTATTTCCTCCCTTCCGCCAATGGCACTGTCGCTCTTAGCCGCGTGGCCTGGAGGACATCAGACTTGGGGAATAGAGGTGCATTGTGCCGTGACTGTGAACGCCCGTTGTTGAAACTTTCCCGGAGAAACCAACACGGCCCACATATACGCCCCTCCTCCCAAACCCCCAGTGCAATTTTAAGCCGTCTTAAACAAGTCGCCGCACAAGCCGGTGGGGTTTTGAAGCCAGAAAATAAATTACACAGCCCCGAGAGATCCATCACACACACGGGTGAGGATTCAGGAGGGGCGAGGCTCCAGGAGGGGTGAGGCACCGGAGCACGTCGTGTTCTGTAAATCTGTTGGGAGGGGGTGCAGAGCGGTGCGTGACTGGCGTGCGCTGGCGGCTGCGGTGAGGGCGACGCTCGGGGGAGCCGTTGACGTCAGCGCTGTGGCGGTGACACGCGACGGGAATCGGCGGGGCGGTGGCGAAGCCCTCGTTTGAGTGGCGGAGCCCTCGTTTGAGTGGCACCGGCGAGGGCTCCGGTAGCTGCCCACGACCGGTGTGGAGCGAGCGAGTGAGCACGAGCCAAAAAAAAAATGTTCGTGTTACCTGGAAACAGATGTGCCTTGCCGCTAGGGGACAAGGCGGGTCCCCTCTGAAGACCTGATAGCATGTTGTTATTATTATTTTATTGGCAATTGTTTGCATGCAGCTCTGATGAGAAATACTGGTGGATTTTTTTTAAGTAGGCTTTCAAATGTCAATGTACGAAGATTATTATTGTTATTTGATATCGTAAACCGGGTTGGAATATTTTAAAATGAGAAACGATCAAAAGTTGAAACGCCGATGTGAATGCAAACTCTTAGGTTTTTCGGTAAAGTCACGTAGGTAAAAATAAAAATAAATAATAATTAATAATAGAAATAATAATAGAAATAAAATAATAAATCACGACGTTTCGGAGGCAACACAAGTCTCCGTCATCAGGTGGGACCGTCACAGCTAAAATTTACTGTATCAAGATGTGAATGCACTCGTTTTGAAGGCACGCAGCAATCACTCGGCATATTTTCTGCACATTTAATATAATACAAATTACTGATGTTCGTCAGGATTGCAAGTTGCTCGTATTTTTTTTTTATGACCAACTCAATTACATCACAACATGTACAGCCCTTCATCACCCCACTACTGAATGAGTGTTACCCCTTGCCGTGCGGATCACGGGATCAAATAACACCCACTCTTATTCGATGTAATAATAAAGACATACATTGGCCTCTAATGTTAGTCAATACCCACTCGTAATGCCCCACTATAGTGTCCGGCATGTACATGCAATATGTATGGAAAATCAATAGCGTGTTAGGTATTGCCTTTCATCAGTTTCGCTCTAAAATTTACTCTCTTCCTGCTTGGAACAACTTGTGTTAACTCCTGGAATCACACATGAGATGAGCACTTGTAATTAACCTGCCATTAATAATGCACACACACAACTTTTTCACAAGCATTGACTGAAATAACAAAAAATACTTATGAAATGTATCCGGTACACCATCCTAAATAAAAGTTGTGCGACTTAACTTTGTACACAGAGGTGAGTGTGTGTGTGTGTTTTTTTTAATTTAGTATTGAGAGAAATGTTGGTCAAAAAAGGTATAAAGTTTCATTCAGTAAATATGCTGAGTGCTGTACTTATTAACTGTTCTCTGGGAGAAGTTGTGGCACAGTGGTTAGCACAGGAAGTCACGAACCTGGCTGGCCACCTGAGTTCTAATCCGGTCTGTGGTCAGCAGTGGCAAGCGATTTATGAACTGGTCTTAGGCTCCCCTTTTCCAACAACTTGCACCGACTAATACGGTGAAGTATAGTAAAAAAAACACATTTGCCGAGCTTAATTTCCAGCTGGAGATCGGCTGACCCCCCTCTTCAGGGTCAAGAAAATGAGCACCACTTTGTGTGACGTCAATGCTGGTTGTCCCGTGGGTTATCTCAGCCTGGCATGGGAATGTGGAATCTGCATCACTGTAAACAGGGCAGGAGCCAACACCCATGAATGGGAAGCCACTTCAAATTCGTTGTTGCTTCTGAGCGACACGTAGGACAGAACTGCTAAACAGTCAGCTATTTAACCACGTGCCCTCTAGCCCCGTACCCTTACACGAGCACTGTACACGCATGCACCACTGAGAACAGCTGCCCTGCCTCAATGTATACTTGAAGTTTGTTTCAGCTCTCGGTTCCTTCTTAATGTAATGCCGCAGACCAGACACGAGACATAAACACAAGAGATACACTTTTTTTTGTATTCCCCCCCACCTTGTCATTATTTTAGTCATGTAATATTAATGTGATTCTGGCTCTCTCCCAGACGTGAGCCACATGGCTGCAAGCATCTGGTTTCAGAACCCAATAACCCAGCTCCCAGCAGCCTCATATTTCGCTCTCATATCCTCCTGGAAGCGGGAAACAGATGCTTCCGTATGCCAGGCCCCTTTGACAAAAGGAGGGCCCTCGCTCTGAAAACAATGAAGCGATCACTTTGTAATATACACCGCGACCGGCGGAAGGGCTGTTCACAATTACAAACAACATGCTCAGCTCACACACCCACAAATAAATATGTTCGTTCGAACACACAGCACGCCCGAGAAAAAAGGCTTATTGAATATAAATGTTAAAATTGAAGCTATTTACCAGGTCAGGGTCCCCAGTTTAGATTGTCAGAGTTCATCTTCAAAGCCAGTTATCTGGTTTAATAATTATAATGCAGTAATTATCATTTGCAGGACTTGATAAATCCATTACTGCCCATGCCCTATTGGTAATAGGGATTGCGTGACTATATTTCGCCACGTTCGTCAGTGCAGATCGGTGAAGTGGTGAGGTGGGGGGGGGGCATCCCAAATAATATCCATGGCAGCTCCGAGGTTATTATTTGGACCGGTAGTTTCACAGTGCGTACAAACGTACATTTTGTCATTTTGGGCTCAGACGATGAAAAACAATGATCTGCTTTAGAAGATTATGAAGAGTCCTTGTCATAATTTCTCGTTCACGGCGGGCGCATGCTTTAATGAGGCAATTTACTGGGCGGCTGTGAGAAAGGTCCGTCGCCGCCACGATTCTGCCCGTCTAAAGGAAGCAACAACACGACTTAACAAACCTTATAAACTTATCAGCACTGGCAGCAGTTTCATTGGCTTTTTTTATAGATATATTCACACACATACACATTGGGAGAAAGGATAATAAAGCAATGATTAATAAGGGTACTTACTACTTAACAAGAATGCATTTAGGTGCATGGTATGAAAGCTGCCCGTGATCTGGAAAGACACTTTATTTAGCCTACGTAGTTATTCCACTGTTGGAATAAAAAAATGCGATTGCAATTTTATGTTTTAATCGCATAACGTTTACGTAGGATATGAAAAAACACAGCGTTGCCTAAGATGCCACGAGGTGGTTGTTTTTATGCAAAACAAACCTGTTTCTGTGAATACTTCAATGAAAATAAAAACAAGGATGATGATGAATTACAGCCCATCGTGGTGGTTGTTTGACCATACATCACCACGCTGGTGAAGTGCATGTTATGTGTTGGGGGGGGGGGTACTGGTTCAGATATCACTCACCACTGATGTTAACCGTGGCCCAGAATCAGACTCAAATTGCCGGGCTCACAGCCAAGTGCACTAACCACTACGCCACTGTTATTCATTTTAAAACTTCTCTTAATTACAGACAAATACACACACGCGCGTCAATTCCATTACATCAGCAAAGACTGTAAAAGAACGCGGCCAAAGGTGAATTTACCATTCGTCGCAATAAACCCAGCCCCGTCTCCGCAAGCTTGAACGGCACAACGCGCACAACATTAAAGCGACTGCCTTCGGTCGTGTTCCCTCGCTTCTATAAATACTCGCCTGGAACTTCTTGAAAGCACTGCCTTCCAAACAAGGCCGAGGCATGAGGTGCGCTCAAGCGCGATTGGGAGCGTGTGGGCGCCTGGGACCGGAGCTGTTTTTGGGAAGGAGTGGGGGTGGATGTATCGGGTGGTGGCTTTGACCAAGTGGTGACAGAATGTGTCCCGGGGATGATGGCGGTGGCGGGTGACGATGATGGGCAGTGGCCGGATAATGTAAACTTGGAGCCATTCCTTGGGTCGGCCACTGCCGCCGATGGGTTGGGCGAGTCTCAAGTTTTGACTTTTGGAGTTTTTACAGTTGAGTTATGGAGAGGTATTCACTAAATGGCCATGACATTAAGGATTATTAAAGAGAGTAGGATTCTGTAGGGTGGGGGGCTTAACAAGATGTCTCTGTTATCTCTTCACTCATTCATGCTCAAGAGAAATGTATTTTTATTTTTATAAGTCGTCCAAATGGGCCCTGTTTGGGATTATATGTGGTCAGTTATTTTTATTGATTATTTGTACATATGCGAATACCCTGGAGCGAGCCTGCAAAGATACAAAGGGAAACACACCCAAACTCTGCCCCGTCATAAACCTACTTGGGTATACTGCCAACTTCAGACACCACCACCTTGTTTGCACTGCAAGCAAGCGTCTCTGTCACAGGCGACGCCCCTTTGTGTGCCACAAACACCACCTCCGATTTCAAGAACAAGATTTGAGGCAAGCACCACCACCACCACACCCTGACAAGTATAATCTGGGGCCTTTTGAGCCAAGATTCCAACGATGATAAGATCAACACCCAAATTACCTTAAACAAAAAAGCACACCTAATCCCTTTATCTGCCAGAACAAGAAAAGCACACGTGCTCAACTGAAAAAAAAAACTTTAAATGTAACAAATTACACGTTGTGACACCGCGGCTGAGTCGGTAGTGGTGCACATGCCACAAATAACAATAACAAACTCAACACATTCGTCAATAACCTTTCTTCACATTGCCCAAAACGTCGCCTTTTTTGTTTTTAATGCCGTCTACATAAATGCAAGCTTGGCTAGTCGCGGGCTCTTAGAAACCGATCTGTCTGTGTTGGCGGCATATGCGGCGCACGTGCTGGAGACCAACATCCGACTCGCCGTTTTATGCGGGCAAAGAGAGCACAGCGTGAAATAAACCATGTCCCCCGCGTATTTTACGATGACTCGACATCCGGGAGGTGGCTTGCAATGACGGGGAAAGTGGCTTGCAATGAGCACAACCACCCTCCGTACAAAGTGTCGGTCCGCCGTAGACTCTCTTAGAGTCTCGCCACCTGCCCGGGTTTTCACGAGGATCATCACTCTTTTGGGATAAACCTTTTGATGTGATACTGGGGTGGCAAGTGATGCATGAACACAAATAACAACAAAAAAACTCACATTCATCAATAACACTGCCCTAAGACGAATATATAATAGCAACGTTCCAGGCAATGGTCCTACATCATGAGGTTATTGTCCTGGGAAATCTGCAAAGATTCTTGGGACATTAAAAGTCCCGATTTTGGCCAATTGCATTCATAACTACACCACTCAAGAGAATGCATTTACATGCGATTCTCCCCTCTTCTCGTGTTGTGAGATATTCTTCCCCTGATGTGTCCGAGGTGGCAACACTAGGCCCTCCCTTGAATCGTGACCAAAAGCAACGATTTCGATGTAAGTGCTAATTCAAGGCAAATCGTAACATCTGCGAACGCGCGCAGCGGCAGTACGTGTGCGCGTGTATATTTCAATCCGCTGCTTCCTGAAAGCAATAACGTACATCATGGTCTTGTTTATTCACTCCGAGCCAATAACCACCTCGGTAAATTCACACCAATGTAAACAGTGCACGGCCAATGCAAGCCTACACCCAAATATCTGCCAAACGTGCAAACATATTAGCGACACGGTTACTGGCCTCTGGGGGGAAATAGAAGTTCAATTATTGATGGGGCCACACTCAAAGACAGCAGGACACATTAAAGCAAATGTAAAAAAAAACTTGATTCTGTCTCCATATACCACAGGCGCACATAAATAAAATATATAGATTTTAATCCATCGGCCTATTGGTTTTCCAGACCATTATCAAACGCCATTTGTTTAAGCAAAACAAAATGAGGACTGGTGAGCCTCATTGTGGGTTTAATCAGTAGTCAGGCTTGTTGAACAAATGCTGCTGAATTATCAGATGTCCCTGGCAAGAGCACTCCACATAAAAATGAAATCCCCTTCAATGCAAAGAGCAACACTCGGATGCCAAAAATACATTATTCGTTACCCATGAGGCATTGTGGGTGAAAGGAAGTCATCAAAAGAGCTGCATTCTCTCTGCACAAACCAACCAAAAACTGTGTTTCACTCCACGTGGGGCATGGACTGTACATACTTCCGTGCCATATCCCAAACGCTGTTCACACCTGAGTCACAGCCAGTGGGCAGCTTTTTGTTCGTCAAACGAATGAGACAACATCTGAGATCATCCGGATGGCAGCCAATAACAGCTTGCATTGTGTCGCAGCCTTTAATCACATCGTGAAAGGGATGTCGGCGTTTCATTTACAGCTTAAAGCTGGCAAGGGCCTCCAGTCTCATCAGGATGTTAAGGGCATCCAGTCGTTTTCCCACGGAAGCTTGGGAGTAAGCCTTTTTAATTAATTTCATTGGTCTGTGCGTTGTTCGCTGGTGGATTTGTTTGCCTCGAATTTAACTCGGGACAGATTTTATTATCGCTCATTTGTTAACGCATATTTAATGTGGAAGAGAAACTCATTAATGCCTACACAATGGCAATTAACACCCATGGTAAATAGACATGTGTACTCGGTGCCGTTTTCATTCAGAGGACTTTGAAAACTTGTTTAACAGAGTTTAATTATTATTCTACTTTGTACAGCTAACTGAGAATGGATACATCTAGACTATTGATTCTTCCATCAGCATATTGTTCAGTTTAGTGAGGATCAAGGGTAGGAAATGATTAATGTCTGAAAAAAATCTATTTAACCACAGTAATTCAGGAGTATTGTTCAGTTTAGTGAGAATCAAGGGTAGAAAATGATGAATGTCTGAAAAAACGCTATTTAACCACACTAATTCAGGAGTCGCTATTTAAAATCCATACGGTATAGTCACACAAGTTGGCACCACTGTGATTCTGGGTTCAAATCTGTGTTTCAGCCACACGTGCTTAAAGCGGATTCTCAAGCGCAGTGAGTTGACGGGAAGAGCCTGGTCACCGATGACCGCACTTAATGTGGCTAAATTTCAGCTTCGAGAATGTTTAAACATCGCGTTGACCGTCATGTTTCAAACACTCATTTGGCAGAACGTGTGGGAGAGTGTAGCCCCCTACTATGTAGAGGAGAACAGGACCAATTGAAGGATGTTTGGGGAGAAGTTCTGTGGAATAGCCCCCCCCCCACCCTTTCCATGCGCTGCTCTGAGAAATTTCCGAATGGAATCTTCGGTGACATGATTCCAACAGCACAATTACAACTGAAGAAAAAGACGAGAACAAAGCGAATTTGCACAGACTGCAGTTCTATGAGGGATGCCTTTTGCGGCCATTAATTGGACACGTGGAAGGATGCCGCTTTGTGAGATTTCCAAAAGGATGTTTTCATCTCATGGCAAAACTCTAAAGTACAATTCAAGTAAATCTGAAAAAGACCCATCAGCTACAACAGGACACATCAGAATATGTTTCAAACTTACTGAATGAAATATTTCACCGCTGGGGTACGGAATAGGAGACAAAACCCAATCAACGATTATTTTTTCACGAACTATGTCGCAATGTCCACTTTGCGAACGCAGCGTGTGCATTAGCAATTTCTTACAGACGCGCCTGTGGGCATGAAGCCATCAACTCCTTGGTGAGCGGACGCGCCAAAGGGCTACCATCGAGCCAGCCGCTCCACGTTTAAAAAAAATGTCCTCATGGAATGCGTGACTCGAAAAATAGAACCCGGCTCAAGTACACACTCGCTTGGCCTCCTGGGATACGGCGCAAAAAACAGGAACATTGAGCCGTTATCAAAGAGGGGACCGGCCGCTTTTTGGGCATCTTTTGGGGAAAAGTTCAATCGAATCGAAAGGGAGACACCACCACGGGTTTACTGGGCACGATTCGTAAATTGCTGGCGCAAAAAGCATGGGATCCTCGGCTAGCTGGACTGTACATGCCACACTTACACGAAAAGGAAATAGTACAGATCGGGGAAAAACTTTGCACCTCCCCCCCCACCAACCGCAGAGGGGTCCTCTCGCTCTACATGGAATGCTGCGCATGATTTAGGGGGACATGGCTGCTGGGTGCAAGGACTCCTGATTTAAAACTAAAACGAAACTACTTTATTTATTGTAGCAGGTAAGGCCCCACTGAGCTATGTAGCTCTTTTTCAGAAGCGACCTTGCTATCACAAATGAGAACTCAGCGAAGCAGATCATCACGTGGAAATGTATAGCAGCCAAATGCTCTAAACTCATGTCGATTCAAAATGTGGTGGGGAAAAAGCGGATGACCCGGAGAAAAATGCATGCGACCACGGGGAGAACATGCACAAAATCCTGTATACCAGGCGAGGTAGTTAACATGATTTGCACGCTCATCCCCCAACATGTGTCTCATGCTATAAGCATGCTTCGATAAGGACTGCTGGCTACGACGTACAATGCGAAAGAAGTTCAACATACACACATCCCGATGAGGTTAACTCCCTTTGGAAGAGTCCACTCATCGTTGTCTTGGGCAGTGTGCACATTACACTGGTCAACAACAACAAAAACGTTTTTTTCTGGCCTGGACTTTTGCAGCTGTTTTAGACTAATTTCAGGGTGCTGATTCCAAATCTGATCTCAGATTTGCTCTATCATATCTCATTTTTATGCTATCGGTATACCCCATTTTCATTGATTTTACCCGAAATTAACTCTGTCACTTATGATTGCAAGTTGTTGCGAGTCAGTGACTGCTTTAGTGTTAAAATATGGTGCTGTATTTTTAGGATAGTATGTTTATAATATAATTTTATGTAGATACCCACATTTATTTAATATTTTTCTTCTGCATTTTTCATTGAAAATGCTTTATTTGATATCTCAAAAACCTGATGTGATAGACAAAAACTGATGCCAAATTTGGAATCAGCACCCCAAAATTACCTTAAAACCGTTGAAATACCTTATGCCAGAAAAAGTGTGTTGACCAGTGTTATCAGAGGGGCTATGGTAGGTTTTTTTTAAGTTTAGTTTTGATGCTACTATTTCTAGAGCACTGCACATCTTGTTACACAATAGCATGTTTGAATTACTTGTGTACTATTGGAGAGTTACCGTTTGCTCTGATACTTGTGGTTTACATCTGATCCCATTAAAAAAATCCTTGAAAATGTTCCTATGCTAAGTAGTAATGATTCAGTGGTGTACTTTAACCAGTTGTAATTAAACCGGATTCTGCAATGTAGTATTAATTTGCACAAAATTATATAAGTGTCACTGTAATTACATTCGTGACACTGGCTGAAAAACAAAACTCCGTTTGTGATGTAGAGGACCCAGCCACCAGGCAAAACGATCCAAACGTAACCAAATTGACGAATGAGCCCATTCACAAATATTCTGAAGAGATTCGCAATCGAGTAGACATGTGGTCACGATCGTCGTGATTGTTACGCTCAATGGGAAGCCAGAAACGAAACATTATGACACACTCCAGTGTTAAAATAACTGCGGCCAATTTAATGACATTTGGCCTTCTCGACTGTTGTCTTTAAGAACGACCACTGCTCTCACCACGTGAATCATCACACCAGACATCCTCTATGCTGCTCATTTTACTTGTTCTCATTCTAACATCTCTTTCCCTCCGAACCACCCCTCCCCATCGCTTGTAAACTTATCTCCTCAATGCTTAGATCACAGCTGGGGAATGCAGTGGAGCACGTCAATATGCCGGCCAATGTTTCATTAGCCTGTGGAAGTTGGTTCTGCGTCATTCTTGAAAAGCGTAACACAAGATTAAAGGATCACTGTCCATATACGGTATTTTATTGATGTACACTACACGACAGTAAACAGCGTGCTTCTTTATTACGACGGAAGTTGAGTACTGTAATTTCAGTGCCAATTGTCTGCGGCGTTTCCCATCGCCACCACTACGCAATGGTGGTTGTTTTTCATTGGCAGCTGCGGCAGCCTTAATACAACATTGGTTCATGTGACTCAGTGATGATACTCGCGCGGATGCACAAGACTCAATCCGTCAGCCTTTGTGTTAAAAGTGTCACATCGCGATGGAGTGGCCAGGCGGTGCAACTGCGGCCAGCCCCCCAATGGGGGGCTCAATCCACTCATTGCACCGGGCCCCACGCTTACCACGCTACACCCGCGTTACAATTACTGTTGATGAGCGACGTCACTGGTGATATCCCCACCAAGCTATTAAAAAAAATGTTTTTATTTTACCAATTAAGGCCCACTGAGCTATATAGCTCTATATTTCATTTGCGGCCTGGCCACACATGATAGTTCAATTAAGTGGCTTATCATGTGGCAATATACAACAGCCAAATACTCTAAATGCATGTTTCTAAAAGCATTTTCATGAAAGACTAAACCCATACCCGTTTCCGGTCACTTGGATATTCCAAACTCATTCACCAGTTTAAAAAGCACACAGGTATTCTGCCACGTAAGAACCTTCATTTAATTCCGAGAAGAAACAAGCACTAACTTTTCTTGAGTAATGGTTTTCATAAAATATTATAAGCATTGGAATACCCCTTCTGTTTAACCTTTTCATCGAAGTGCAGGTAATATTTTATTCCACCATTTAAGCTATTAAATCACAGATAGGGACATGACCCCGACTCAAATCCTGGTAGTAATTTTTTTTAACAAGAAGCAGAATTCATTATTTTTTCCCACCTACAAGTCAAATGCCAAGAGTCTTTTGGCGGATTAAATACATTTCATTAGCAGGAGAAAATTACGACCAAATTTGGTTACAGCAAAAAACATATGTCCAATGGAGCATACGTCTATCATGCTGAGAGATGATTTATCGACTTTATTTTACTAGGTGAGAGCGCACTTAGACATAAATTCTCTACTAAGAGTACCATGGGTACCATGGGTCAACAAGTGAAGGACAGACAATGCAAGCCTAATGTACAAAGTTAGAACAAAACAACATACATAAATGCCAATCGCACACAGTTCCCACGTCTCAAACTTTCAGAATTTTTTTTTAAACAGCCAAAACATTTTCACAAAACACAGGTTGACCCGTTTAAACATAACCCGCGAAATTAAACTAAAACTTCTAAACTATTTTTATTTTACCAGGTAAGGCTCACTGAGCTATACAGATCTTTTTTTAGAAGCGATCTGGTCACAAATGACAGCTCAATTAAATGGCTTATCACGTGGAAATGTATAGCAGCCAAGTACAGTACTCGAAACGCATGTTTCTAAATGTGCAAAGAAAACCCGGAGACGGTGAAAAATCCATGCGACCATGCAGAGAACGTGCAAACTCCAAACATACAACTGGCATCAGGCTTGGGATTGAACCCACAACCTCCTGTATACCAGGCGAGGTCATTAACATATCTCCACCGCTTGACCCCCTGTACATCGAGAAGGCAGCCAGACGAACACATTAAAAAAAAGCGAGAACCCCGTGAATGGGCACAAAACTTCGTCCGGGGCCCTCTCCACCAGCTCCCGACTTGGGGCCAGATCGTGACCCTCTCTCACCTTGTGCGGATGAGGCTTTCGCTTGGGTTTCCAGAGGAAGGAGGTGCGTGCCGTATAGAACTGCTCAAACTCAGAGTCCTCGTCAAGGCTGGAGTAGCCACTGCTCATGGTGCTGCTCCAAGACATGCCGGCTTTTTTGATTTCCTCCTCCAGCTCACGTTTAATTGTATACCTAGGCGTTTGTGGTTTAAAAAAAAAAATACTCCCAACTGTGTGTATTCACTCCTGCGAGACCACTGATAAAGCCCCTTGTTTAGAGAGCCAACCTTATGTGTGCCTTGCAATAATTGACGTCAATGCTCCAAAACACCGAATCGTGTTCTCTGAAACCGGTTTTTTTATGGCGTTAAGACCAAAGAAAAACGCGCACACACTTAGATGACAACCAACAAACTTCTAAATCCCTCTCTCGCTCACAACAATTCTTCACACCGCGTCTAAACTTGAAAGAACCGCGGTGAAGACGAGAACCTCCCAAAAAAGCTGCGAAAATCTGTTAAACGTTGCTCCGAACGCCTCTTGTCGTTTTGTGAACTTCCTGCCACGACTGCCACGCGTTGACTCAAAAGCCGGTGGGGGTAGAGACAGAGAGAGGGAGGGAGGAGGGGTAGCGAACAAACTCGTGGCTCTGTGGCCCCACGCCCGGGCAGAGCAGAAATAAATGAATAAAATCCTCAATGAGGTCACCTCCTTCTCGCATTTCGCCGCGGCCAATGGGATTGAAGGGAAACGACCAATCATGGTCATCCGCCCCCACTTTTCCCACCCCATGGCCAACTCCCCACACCCACTCAACTCGCACATCCCCCCCTCCCCTGCCTACGCATTGGCTTCGTCAGCCCGTGTGGATTGACGGAGTCACTGGCAGTAGTTGTATATCCTGGGCGTGCACGAGTTAAATTGTAATTGGCGAGACGACAGCCAACCCGCCAACTGCGGTATTGCCGATGACCAAACGGTTTTCCTATCCGTTGCCCCCTCCTTACCCCCACCCATGGAAATGCGACGAGAGATTGGACGACTTGTAATCATGTTTTTTGAAAAATAACACGAGTCTGTTGGCGTCACTTTGGTGCAAGGGCTGAGGTCTTTTTTTTTAGTTTTTCATGAAACAGATTCTAGTCCCGCGCAGTGCCGTTAGAACATTTACTGTTTTAATTATTATTACTGGATAACCCAGGTCGCACTTGCAAAAAAATATGCAATGTTTCACGTGACCCGATTGGATTAATTAATCTCCCGGTTTACATTGAAGCTTTCTGTAAATCCACTCCTTGATGAAGGCTTCCCCCATACGAATGCCGTATCGGCAGGACACTTTGGTGAAAGTGGAGGCCAACAACCGGTTGGGATTTCACTTCAATGTTAGCTGTGGCCAGGAATAGACCGCTGCTGAGCTCACCAATGCACCACCACCCACCCTCAAGTAATGCCCATGTACAGTACCGTGCACTGGAGTATTCAGTTGCTTTGTATACTCCCATACAACATTTGCATGTGTAAACATATGAGTTTGACGTACATACAATTAACAATGAAAAGGGAATATGCCTGCTGTCCAGGACTTACGCTTCTCCATTTGGACAGTATATCGTTTTACACAAACACCAAACACTGATTATACAATAAGTATTACTAAACTCTCTTTGACAAACTTTTAAAATATACCGTGTATAATCTGCTCAGATAGTCTATGAATGCAATGTATTTCACAACCAATGATTAATATACCACTGCGCTACCCGTTATGCGATCATCAGTGGAGAGTGACATGACCCAATAGACCTCCCCCTTCACCAACCACCACTTACCAGAGTGGTGAAGTATGGTCAAACAACTCCCTGACCAACATTTATGGGGGGGGGGGTGCCTTCATCCAGCAGTGGATTGACAAAGGACTATCAACATTCCTACACCACGCAGCTCGGTCATGCTTCCCCATGCTCACACAAACGTCCACATTCAGAGCCTGGCCATCACTCTTTACCATGGCCAAGCCTGGGGCCACGAAACCAGATTGTAACGCTCTCCCTGTGGCACCGAGTTAACATTTGTCACATGGGTCTGAGTTCTGAGCTCAGAGCACTAAGCAACAATACGGGGCTCTGTTTTACTCTCCTTCTGAAGCTTCTCAACGTTTGAGATTTTTTTTTCGTCTTCTTCAAATGGGCGCCACACGCGTCTCTGGCCAAGGCAAGGAGAACGCCGTCGCCAAACTCAGCCGCGCTGCTGTTATTCGCGTAACAATGAGCGCCTGCCGAAGGGTCGTTCGGCAGAAGTTGAGGTTAATGAAAGTTAATTTGGGTGCCTGGATAACGGAGCGGCAGTCTGTCGCTCCGCATCGAGTCGGTTTGCTCAGGGTCAATAGGTTCTTTTGACAGAGGCACACAGTCATCTTGGCAGAGTTCATAGACGCGTGTGACAACATAAACATAAAAGAGCTTCTCGACATGAAAGTGCAGACAAAAGCCACTCGCGTACCAATGTCGAGGTCGTAAATGCAAAAGACAATTATAATTTACAGTGCTTTGTCAGTCCACTGCTGGATGAAGGCCTCCACAAGTCTATGTGACCATACCCCACGCTGATCAGTAAGTGTTGTTGGCAAAGGCCTGGACCAGAACGCTTGGTTCAGATGTCACCTGCCACTGATGTTAGCCGTGCAACCACACTTGGGTCGCCAGGTTCTAAGCGCAATGCATTAAACAACCCAGACCCTTGATTTGAAGCTTTCGTGACTGCAAGGATTCATATTCTTAAGTTTTTTCGGAAAAGTCACTTAAGTAAAAAATTAAAATTAATCAAAGTAAAATTTAAAAAATTTTAAAAAAATCACGACGTTTCGGAGGCAACACAAGCTTCCGTCTTTCACCTGAAGACGGAAGATTGTGTTGCCTCCGAAACGTCGTGATTTTTATTTTATTTTACTTTTATTAATTTTAATTTTTTACCTACGTGACTTTACCGAAAAAACCTAAGAATATCAACCCAGACCCACCACTCGGACCACCGGTTTTAAATTTACTAGGAAACATGAGCAGAATTTGCTTCTCGATTGAGTAGTTAGGTAATAGGGCCCTGTACCAAACAGGCAGATGTTACACCTTGGACAAAATGCAACAAGGCCATACTGTACTGTACTTAGCAAATGTTCTAATTAAGGTCAAGAAGTCATTGTGGCCTTAAGCCGGTGTTGTGACCACACCTCCTCACCAACGCTTTCTGCCCTCCACCAGATCCCGAAGCTGCTGCACAATAGACACACAACAATCTCCGCGATCTGTCAGAAGATTCCCGCCAACTGCTCCTAGGTCCAACCCTCGGTTGCCAGTGTGTTTGTGTAACCGACCCTCCTTTGTCCTGCTCAATGTAATGCATTGCATGGATACAGTATGTCATATCAATATATAGGCGTACTTTTTGTATACACTTTTATCTCAGTACATTAACGCCAAACCACTTTAGTTCCACACATGCAGAATTTCCGTGGTTTTTTTGTTTAAATTTTGATAAGAAAACCTTCCGCCGATCCCAAAAAAAACATATGTTCATCATCGATTCCTATATTTCCATGAATTAGTAAAACTGGAACACAAAGCTGATTGCAAGAAAAACAGGAAACCCACCCGTACATTAATTCATTAATAACCAATGCAAATGCACGCAGAATGCACAGCTCCAGGATAAGCCAGTATTCTTCTGGGACAGAGGGAGCCCTCCCCCAAGGGCTATGGTTTCCGGGCAGTGATTAGGCACATTAATAATTAATCTCACTATCCAGTGCACAAGGCCAATGCAATGTTCGGCACGCGGGGACATTAATTGGTCACTGGGTTTTTTCTAGAATGTGTAACTGATTATTAGCATTGTAACCTGTAAGCAAGAGCTCAACGTTTTGCCACACGTGATGGGCATTTTTTGTATGATCTGGCTGGTCGGCTCATTGTTCAGTTCCTGAAGAATTCGATTTCGTAAAGAAGCGTCCAGCACGTGAAGCAAAACGTCGGACATCGTGCCAAAGAGCACGCAGTACATACCCGAAAACACTTATCAGAGCTACACAGTGCAACCGTGATCATTTCCACAGTGGCACTGTTATTTGAAGCAATGTGTAACAAGCGATTTTCCGTGTAAATACGTGAGGCTTTATCCAGCATTGTATAGATCATGGCTCATTAACAATCACGACTTTAAAATAAAATGTGATTAAAATCAGCCACGTTATTATAAAACAACTAAAACTTTTTTTTATTGATTTGAAGAAAGAAAAAAAGCTCTTGAACCTCATGTGACTCAATTCTCTATGGTTGACCCCTGCTCACGAGGCTCTATGCTAGAGGGGGCCTGGTGGGTGCAGGAGGTCACAAGCGATGACACCGTAGGCCTCCCGACTGCAGTCGAGTGACAACCAAACCAATTACATCAATTTCTGTAAATTGTTAGATTTTTAGACCTTGTATTTTTTACCGTCCACAAATCACCAGCTGCTCATGTTCTTAGTCTTCTTGGTTCTTTCGGTAAAGTCACGTAGAAGGGAAGTAATAAAATAATAAAAATAAAACATAATAAAATAATTCTCACGACGTTTCGGCCACAACGCAAGCAGCCGTCCTCAGGTAAAGAACAGGTCTGTCGAGAAGATAGAGTCTGAATGACAACCCCAGACTTGGAGCGTCTATTTAAGCTGGGTTGGAGGGGGGGAAGAGCACCTTGACAAAATAATTTGCATATGAAGAGGAATTTAGCATATATATAAGCTTGTATATATGCTAAATTCCTCTTGATATGCAAAATATTTTGTCAAGGCGCTCTTCCCCCCTTCCAACCCAGCTTAAATAGACGCTCCAAGTCTGGGGTTGTCATTCAGACTCTGTCTTCTCGACAGACCTGTTCTTCACCTGAGGACGGCTGCTTGCGTTGTGGCCGAAACGTCGTGAGAATTATTTTATTATGTTTTATTTTTATTATTTTATTACTTCCCTTCTACGTGACTTTACCGAAAGAACCAAGAAGATGAATCCCTGCAGTCATGAAAGCTTTAAATCGAAAAAAAATGTTATTATTCGTAAATTTATTTCCATCCAGAAAGAAGATGCGAGCCGTCCCCACCGTTCAACAAATAATTTGGTGATACTGCCGTTGACAGCAGTGCACAAGCACAAACAACACAAACATCACATTCGTCAATAGGACAGCCTTCAAAGCTAGAAGCATATTTTTTTTATAAATAAATAAATATATGTACATATATAATATCATCAAATATATATAGTAGGTAACGTTTCGGGCAATGGCCCTTGTTAATAGCACATAAATCATAATCTATGAACAAGCCCCATTGCCTGAAAAGTTGGCTATTTTATATTTTCCATTTTAGAATGCAATGTTATTCAAGAATATTTTTAGTTTTTTTTCGCCCGCACAGTGATCAGGGAGGACTTGTCCCGATAAACCGTACTGATGATTCCGAACAAAGATGAACCCGGTGTGTAGTTGTCTTAATTTTCCAAGCGCTATCTACAATAACATGGCCAAGACCTTGAAACTTGGTCATCTAACACAAGGTTATGCGCGTGTTGCGTTTTGTTTGTTGCCCCCGCCACACCTCCCATGAGCACGGTTGGTTACGTACGGTGCAAAAGAAGTTCAACATACATGCATGCATTACACACGCAGAGTAGTGCTCTCACGTGGGAGGACTGACTGTGATAAAAACGTTTGTCAATGTGTCTCTTTCACATATCTGTACCTTCACATACATGTGTTTAAAATCCCATCAGCCATACGGCCTTCTTGGAATGCATAATTTCAGAAAGCATCGTTTCAACACAAGTAAATCTCCGGACCGCTTTCGACATGCAGTGAGTGTATCCTCAGCAGAGGCAGGCGTGCTCGAACCAACGCTGGTGAACTATTAGATATTATAGGCAAGGACCTGCCAGATATGGGTCCTAGTTCGACACGTAAATTATATTATACAAAACACGAAACAATCATGAGCATCGCTGTGGAGAACATATACATAAGACAAATGTTTCCTGCACGTAAAATATGCAAGTATCTTTTACACATCCCATCAGCAATTCGGAGGCCACCCCTCTTGGGTGTATGTGTAGGGTAGCTTGCAATGCACAGTGGTGGGTGTGTATGTGTGAACATGAGAGAAACTACAGTAGTTATGAATGATTGCCAATGACCAAAACACACGGAATGTGCCCAATCTTGTCAGATGTCGCCAACGAAGCAGGGTTAAGCCACTTACAGTGCCTGGATCGGCAAACACCAAGCCCAAGACAGTGCAGCAAACTTCATCGTCGTACTGTACTTCTATGCTCCCACGTCTATGATCCCCATTTCCACCTCATTGATAAAAGTGGTGAAATACGGTCAAATAGCCACAATGACATCATACGTGACGTGGGTTCACCTTCATCCAGCAGTGGATTGAAAGAAGGGCGATAAATCATTATAATTACTGTACTCGAATATCATTAAAGGTTGTTGTTTTTATATCTTTCATCCAAATTAATAAAATAAATATACTTCTAAAAATCACTCCAATAATGTATCTATTAACACATCGTCCAATAGTTATTCTTTTAACGTTTTTATAAGGTGCAGGAGACCCCCAACCAACAACGGCTCCGAGTCTTGCCCTTGTAAAGGACAGGGAAATGACGCCTGTGAATGAATTCATGGCTGAGTGAATGGATGAGTCAGTGCACAGGTTATCGCGTTGACTGACGTGGCCCAAAACGACTGTAAACAACAAAAACGCTATTTTTAGGTTTTTTCGGTAAAGGCACGTAGGTAAAAAAATTTAATTAATCAAAGTAAAATAAAAAAAAATCGTAAAAATCACGACGTTTCGGTGGCAACACAAGCTTCCGTCTTCAGGTGGAACCGTCGCAGCACGATTGCTGTATTGATACAGCTGTATTGATACAGCTATCGTGCTGTGACGGTTCCACCTGAAGACGGAAGCTTGTGTTGCCTCCGAAACGTCGTTTTTTTTATTTTACTTTGATTAATTAAAACATTTTACCTACGTGACTTTACCGAACAAAACCTAAGAATATGAATCCTTGCAGTCACGAAATCTTCAAATCTAGAACAAAAAACGCTACCCCGTGTCGAGTTAAGCGTCAAAGACTTAAACGAATATAAGCAGGCAAGTTCAACAAACGTGCGTACATTTTTTAAAAAAACGAGGTTGCAGTAGCCGTGCCCGGTGCTTTCCCCGCGATTGCATCATTCCCTTTGCTGTCCGCTCGCGACTGCTCCGTGGAATGTGGCGAGCGAGCGATGATCTCATGACCAAATGAGCTGCCAAGTGGCAGCCAAGGAATGCGACTTGCCACCAGTTGAGGTCTGCAGTCTGTAACCGATTTGCCTTGCGAAAGGGGTTTTTCCATTGCAGTCCCAAAAATCGTGCTCATTGTAGCACTTGACATTCTTTGACTTAATAAAATGAATATATATACTGGTAGGAACCTCCTGGTTAAACCAGCCCACAGGGGATAATTGTGTCCGTCCGTCCGTCGTGCATCCAAAAATGGCTGGGTGGGGAGGGGCTGGTCACCTCGTGAAGAGTAGGCCAAAAGATACCCCCCCTCCCTCTCCAGAGCTCTCTCGAGTGGAGGTCCTTCTGCCGGCAGTGGCATGAGTAAGGCATTTCAGGGCTGCGCCTTTAGCTCTTACCGGACAATGATCGCCTTATGGTGACAATGACAATGGTCATCCCCCCTCCCCCACGCATAGGAAAATGGAAAAACAAATGTAAATGGTTGCCGTGCTTACGGGAACTACAGGAACTGCCCTTCATTTTTGTCACAACAAAAATATAATTACGTGCTGTAGCAAGGCACGCTGGGTAGTACAATAAATAAGATGAATTAATCAATCTCAATTAGTCCATTGGCCGTTTCGAGTTACTGTACATTAATAAGCTTGTCATTTGCAACATTAAACCTGATAAGCTTCACCGAGTCACCAGGGGCTTTTAGATTCCCTCCCCCCATCATAATCTGGCACTGACAGCCTAGTGAACTATGGCCAAACGAAATCCGCTATCGACAAAGGGTTGTAAAGCACTAATATCAGTCATCATATACGTAGTATATTATACAATCATATACATACATACTATATGTATATAGAGCATACTTCACCACACTCAACAACAAAGGTTGTCAAAATCAAGGAGGGGCAGGACGAGTTCAGATGTGGCCGCTGATGTCAGCCAAGGCCGGGAAATTAACTCAGGTCACTGGATTTGTAGGGCAGTGAGTCAAACACGACACCACAACTCCCCTTCATGTTGATTGTGTACAATGTACATGATGACCAGCCCTACCGCTGGCCAGGTGGATCATCTACAGAGCAAGGGGCCGGCCATAAATGACGTCACACACCTAGGGGGGGGGGTCAGACATTTGTGACGATGTGTGACGAGGGGGGGGGGGTTGAGAAATATGACGTCACATCAAAATGCGCAACTTTAAATAAATATAGAATTGTTATAACAACACTAATTGTCATAACAACACTCCTACAACATCAGAGTACAGCGCCACATTAAATACGCACTACAATGACAATAGTTTAAAGCGATTTGAAGCATGTTTTATTTTCAAAATGGAAATATGGTTTGGGGGGGGGCAGAGCTTTGTGACGTCATATTTGAGGAGGGGGGGTCTGACTTTTTGTGACGCCCTGTGACGAGGGGGGGCGGGTGTCAAAAATCGTCCAAAATCGCGTGACGTCATTTATGGAAGGCCCCAAGCGGCTCAGCAGTGGTGAGGTTACGAGTTCAAATTCTGGTTGGTGGTTGACGCAGCCCATCATACCCCTCGGGTTGAAACAAAATCAGTACACCACTTTGCGGGGAAGCTAACAGTGGTTGTGCTGTGGATAGATTCACTCCCACCATCGGGTTTGCACGGTCGGCTTCGTACGGTGCGGAAGAAGTTCAACACACGTGACATTTTTTTTTTACCACTGGCTCAGAGCTGTACACAGAAGATAAGCGCAGCTTCTATTCTCATTTGATAAGGAACTCGGGACTATTTTTTGATACACAGTGTACTGCTGTAGCATATTTAAAAATGTGTCGTATCGCATGCATTTACAGTTCGTGCAAAACATGTGTGTATGTGCTAATAACTTAATTATAGATACTATTAATGGTTTTGGTGGATTTTCACACGGTGATATTTTTGCCATGATCAGTTATGGTAAAATGAAGAAGTTAGCTTTGCCTTTCTCTCATCCATGCCAAAACTGTAGCATGCAAAAGTACAGAATGGGGCTCAGTGTTCCTTAGTTAAATAAATAAGCAATTATTTTTTATTTTGGCAGTGGAATTTATTTTACTGTAACCTATGAGGAACTCGTATCAAGGATGCCGTGTCGATAAACAATAATCAATCTTAGCCCAATGTTAATGCCACGATTCCCACATTTTGTGTGTATTCCCCATACTTGTAATAAATGCTTAAATGGCTCTTCAGACGTATACATATAAGTGAAAAGACACTTATCGTATTTCATCAGTGACACTAATAGAATGTAATCTCAAATCAATATCAGCAATGATCTATGGACTGCTGAATGAAGGCCTCCGGAAGCCTTTTGGCATCTGCCTTGGTGTCGCATTACAAAAATCCATACAGCCCCTGGAAATTATCTAAATTCATCAACCCCATCTGCATGGTTTACACCCGCTTGGATTCGTTCCCTCCTTTGCCTGCCACTCCATCATTAGACTTTACCACTAGCACCGGTCACCATCCCTGAGAAGAACGTGTTGCCCAAGCCCACTAACTTTGCTTAACAGTCAACGCGATGTCGTCTTCAAGTCGCGTACGTGTTCTCGAATTCAGCCTTGAAAACCTGAGCAAAGTCAATTGTGCAACGCAGTTGATGCAATCCAGTTTCAGAATACGTCACCGCTGAGCGCTATATTTGGCAGTAGATTGTTACGCCATAGCGGATGACATCATGCACAACAGGTGGCAGGACAGATGTGGCTATCGGGAACTCCTACACAACACTGTAATCACATCAGCCATGCGCGCACAGCCAAGGGGTAAATGTTCGTCTCTTTCATTCGCGCAGATCAACTCAGACTCTGGTGAGCAGTTCCAGTGCTCATGCGGTGGTTTCGGAGCCGTGCACAGCTGACCGTCTAAGCACCGTTGCTGGTGCGTGCGTATTGACTGGTCACACCACGTTGGTAAGGGGGACATCACAGGAATGAATGAAGTTTCATTTATCTTGACATAACAACTTAACCAAATGCTTTCTCGCACGAGTGTAAGTGTGATTTTTTTCCCACCCCTATTTTCAGAACCTTTCCTTTTAACAGAAAAGAAATGATATTATGGACACAGGTCCTTGCTTAATGGCATGCGAGAAGTAAACTAAGCTCGTATTGTGAAAACAATCTCTAAATAAACAATGTTTGTTTGGCTCCGTTTCTACTGCAACCCATGCCTTAAACACAACTCCTCAAAAGTCATGACCCAATAGCCATGCAACAAAGCATGATTTGACGCAAAAACAAAGGTGCAAAAACACCGACATTGACAGGAACGCTGTGGTCAACCCCAAACACAAATAAATGCAGAAACTGCAATAAACCGTGCTTCTGCATATTTCATGTATACGGCAGAATGCCGTGTCCTGTACCGTCACGTATGAATAAAATATACGTGTAGTAGTTAAATCAGCCCCTCGGCTTTCCAGAACAATATTTCACTTTGAACATGAATCAGAATTGAAGCTCGGCTCATACGTGTTTCCATGCGTGAGGATTCCGGCACGCACGAGTTTCAAGTTAGCGATGGATGGGCAACACAAACAGGGATGAGTTTAACAAAGGACCACTCCCATAGAGCGTGCGCAAGAGTTCCTTTTGCTGGGATTTTTTTTCCTACTCAAACAAAATCTGGTTGCGGTAGCCGGGCTTGGCTTGCCCTGGGAGGTTGGGGAAGGAAATGAAAAAAAAGAGAAGTGTTCACACTGCGCGTAAAAAAAACAACGTCCATCCCCTGCCTGAGAGCCCCATCCGTTTTTATCGCCCAGTGCTGCCCCCCCCTCCCCCCTTCTGGTGAGCCAACCCCCCTGGGGGTGACAAGGGCCAGGAGGCGGGGGGGGTCTTGCAAACGTAGCAGAAGCCGCAGCCTTGGGACGTCAATCGCATGGCATTAACACAGGAAGAGCGGAAATCTGCAGGTAGGTGTAGCCTTGAGAAAATATCCTGAAAATGTTTCGGTGTCGGAACATTGCTCTAAGGTGTCGCACGCCTCTATACATTTTTTTTTTAGGCCCTGACAATTTTTTTTGACCGGTCTTTGTTCGTTTCTGTCTGGTCCTTTTTTTTACGTCTTCTTTACGAGTAAAGTCACCTTAACTCAACGTAATTACGTTTGCGTTATTGAACCAGGTGGCAGCACCCGTTGAGACAACCGATCGCTTTTACGAGAAACACCTGTGCGATTGTGGTTGTTGATTGATGGATGTCATTTATTTCCGCAGATGAAAGCACACTGAGATTCATTATCACTTTTACAAGACACTGACACTATACAGAATGATGATGGCCGATGGGAAAAAATTGCAACAGTAGCAGACAAAGAATGGAACGCGTCAACTGGGGAGATGCAGCCATGAAATCAGTTCGTGTGCAGGTGCCAGGTGGATTATTACATCGCAGAATCACGAGGGGTGGTGGCAGCGGCGGCTTGGGGAAGCCTTCATGCAGCAGTGGGTTGACCATGGCTGATGATGATGGTTAATGAAGAGCCAGGTAACATTTATTTATTTCAACTAATTAATTATCAGTTGACGATGCTGCTGCTGCTACCGACAGTGACAATGATGGTGATTCCATTGCTGCTGCTGCCACTGGCATTGATGATGCAATGAGTTGGCTTTAACTAAGACACACCATCACTCGTGGGCCTCTTCCTCTGTCTATCGCCTGCTGTGAAATTTGGAGTTCCTTGCTGAACTGTGCAGGAGGCCCCCACCACTAAGCACCGAGGCCTCTCCTCATCTCAAGAGTGACAGAATCGGCAAATCTGCAGCCAAGCACCACAAGCTATCTGCATCCTGTCCCGTGGATGCAAAATTTCCCACAATTATAACGCTGCGGCAGGAAAGCTGCTGGATGTTTGTTTTGTTAACTGTTTCAGATTTTTTTGTTGTTGCCCCCCCCCCTTCTCCCTCTTGATATCCCTCGGAGACTGCGGCGACAATTTTCACTGACACGTAGCATTACGTGGCCGCACAATGTCTCGCGTGTAGTTTTAGTTTACCGCAAGACGCTGGGACTGTGCCATAACAAAAAATATTTATACTGTACATAATTTGACATCCATTTTCACAGAAAGCTGGGCGGGTTAAAGAACGTATTGTATTTGTTACGGAACAATAATATATAAATGTAAAAAAACATAAATTTCTTGACAAAATAACCTTTCCATTTGGTCGTGTTTTCCCACAGCCAAGTTTTGCGACGACCAGGGAAGTCTCAGCCCATAAAATCACTATTAAAATGAAAACCTGGGGCTTTGGATGGCTCGCAGTACCTTGTTATGTCATCCTTCTAAGGAGACCTGACCCTCTGTGATTCAAACACTGTCGTGCCTGGCCAAAGGCCATTACAAGCACCGTGTCGCTGTAAAATCTATAAACCGGCGAGGTGCCTCTTAACACCAAGAGCCAGCGCAGTGATCAGAGCAAAGCAATGAAACACACGGTGGGTGGGTGGGTGGTGTGGGAGGCACTGCCTCGACAATTCTCCTGAATTATTCAACTCCTCCTTCCCATCCTTGCACCACTTCACAGTCTCTGTGGCCCCCTGCCCTTTACAAGCTGCCCCCTGCCCACACAGCCACCACTCCCCAGTGCGCCCTGCCCTTTCCGCCTCCTTTAAAAGTCGTCGCCACGAAAGTTGCATTTTCATTGTTGTCCTTAACGCCTGTGATTGCTTTTGGCTGACCCACCAATGTTTGTGTGCGTACATGTGTTCAACTTCTTTCGCACGGTGCATAGCCAAACCGTGGCAATCGTGTGCACACTTGTTGCTTTTCTCCAGATTAATGATCGCACCCGCCCTTCACTGCACGCACGCGTCCATTGTGTGTTCTGGTGTACGTTCAGAATATGTGATCGAAAATGTTCGTATGGATACTGAACCAATGAAAGGAAACTATCAAGTAACCGATCCGATCCGCAATGTAACCAATAACCAGCGGGAACCCTTCGTGAGTCGGACACCCCCACCCCAACCTCCAGAGCGTGGCTGTGCCCCCCCCCCCCCCAAGGCCACTCCAGTGATGTCTGCCTCGGCATTTCCCACCGCCCGGTTCTCCTACCACAGTGTTCTTCATGACACGGCCGGGCCACTGTGGGCCCCTGGTGGTGGCCTTTAATGCGGCCCCTGACGTACAGCCCCTGGCAATGCACAACATGTGACAACACCCCTCCCCGTTGCAAGCGGTGTCGCGGCCCTCACACCGATGTCTTATCGGCGAAAGTGGGCCCCCCCCCCCACTCTGAAAACGAGTGAGGAACAATGATTTAGCTTGTTTTGATATGTAGAGTATTACAGTATTTTGGGGAAAGTGCTGTTAGCAAGTAGCACCCGTGAAGGCCAACACGGCACACGACATCCACCACTCCCCAATCACGCTGCCACTCGTAACAACTTGCTTTAGTCCACAGTTGCCAAGTCTCAGGTAATGAAGGGAGGGGGAGGGGAGGAGGGGGCGGTGATGAGGAGGTGGCGGCCAAGGTGGAGTGAGGTGGAGTGAGGAACAGTGGGCGTGAGGAACACGAGGAGCGAGCGGGTTATACGGAGAGCGAGGAGGAGCGAGCAAGGAGGAGCGAGAAACCACGTCGCTCGCTCCACGCTCGAGGCTGATGTGGCGGTGGCGCCGTTCGGCAAGCCTGCCGTGAACGCCGGCGCTCGCTCGACAGCTAAAAACTAGCCCCAGGAAAGGTCCCATATTGTAGCTGCTCGCCCCAAGATATAAATGCCCCCTCTGATAGTGCATTGTCTTTGTGCTGTTCGCCTTTTGGCGCCCTCTGGTCTAACACTGTTTGAGACGAGGCTCTAAAGAAAGCTGTCTCTGGCGTGGACCAATCAGTTTCAAAGACAATGCTATATATAATTATCAGAGCATGTTTTTTTGTTTGCATGTTCACCACAAGTACGTGTGGCTAATGCAGACAGCATTCCTTGAATGAGAATTCTGTTTGGTGTATTAACATTATGACACCTATAGTAGTAGGTTTTAACCCTTGACACTGGTACAAAAACTGACACCTTTATACAAGGCATCATGTTTGCAATAACCACAACACAAGCAGTCAAAATGCAAACAAAAAGAAACAACTCTGATAATGATATGCACTGTCCTTGAAGTTGATTGGTCCACACCCGAGACAGCTTTTCTTAGAGCCTAGTCTCCATTGGTGTTGGACCAGATGACGCCAAAAGGCGCACAACTCAAAGACAGCGCACTATCAGAGTATTGAGAGCTCGGGGTAAGCATTTACACTATGAGACCTCCTTGACACCTCCTGTGTTATTGCCAGAAAGGGTAAAACCTATTGCTATAGCCCAGGAGGCCTGTAGAGAAACGGCCGACGCATTAAGAGGAAGGGGTCGCAGGGTAGAACCACCCCGCGTGACCTCCAACCACCCCCTTGCTCCGGCGATGCCTGCCGCAGCATTTCCCCCACGGCCCGCTTCTCTCACCTCGTCGAGTTCCTGCTCGGAGGTGCTGCCCAGCTGGGAGCGCTGCCTCTGGCAGTCCAGTCGGATGAGCTCGCGGCAGCGGTGGTGGCACGTGAACTTGCAGACTGCACTCACGAGCGAGGGCGACAGCACGCGCATTCACATTTAGTATGAGACGACAGTTTCGTCTCCGGTGCATCAAATGTAAAAGTATCCATGACACCACCCACCGGACCTACGGCCTTCTGAGATTCAATGATTGCAGCAGTATTGATGCGGTACAATAATAATAATAGTTCAATTTGTAACGCGCGCAAATTTGCAGACGTAGTGGACGCACATCAGAGGTGCGGAGCCAAGCTCAGAGTCGCTGGAAAGCGTGCTTCTAGAGGTGAGTTTTTAAGTCTCTCTTGAAGGAGGCGATTGAGGTGATGCTGCGAATGTGCAGAGGGATATCGTTCCAGACTGTTGGGGCTGCCACCGAGAAGCGGCGCAGTGTCTCATTCTCTTAGGTTTTTTTTCGGTAAAATCAAGTGGAACCGTCACAGCACGATTGCTGTATCAAGTAAGATACAGCAATCGTGCTGTGACGGTTCCACCTGAAGACGGAAGCTTGTGTTGCCTCCGAAACGTCGTAATTTTTATTTTACTTTGATTAATTTAAATTTTTACCTACGTGACTTTACCGAAAAAACCTAAGAGTATGAATACTTGCAGTCACGAAAGCTTCAAATCTAGAATGCAGTGTCTCATCAACAGAGTCAGGCTGCCAGACGTTGCAGGCAAGCACCCATTCTCCTTAAGATATTGGCCCTTGTTCAATACAAAATTATATAATAAAAATAATAATTACTGTGCCACAAGAAAATTTGTGTTCCTTGGTAGCAAGTGTTATTTCCTAATTGCTTATGCCTCAAAAGTACAGAACATGGCTATTATTCTCCACTACTATTGCCATTACATTCAGTGATATAGGGGAATTACGATTTACGAGTAACATTAGTACAACAAACATTACTAAAGATTTTGTATGGTCTGGTACGGGAGGAGGTCCTTGGGGGTTGACACCACGAGTTACCATCAGAGGTGGGACAAAGTCATTGTTATGCAAGTCCAAGTCGAGTCGCAAGTCATCAAATTCATGACTCGAGTCTGACTCGAGTCCAAGTCACATGACTCGAGTCCACATCTCATAGGTGGGACAAAGTCATTGTTATGCAAGTCCAAGTCGAGTCGCAAGTCATCAAATTCATGACTCGAGTCTGACTCGAGTCCAAGTCACATGACTCGAGTCCACATCTCATAGGTGGGACAAAGTCATTGTTATGCAAGTCCAAGTCGAGTCGCAAGTCATCAAATTCATGACTCGAGTCTGACTCGAGTCCAAGTCACATGACTCGAGTCCACATCTCATAGGTGGGACAAAGTCATTGTTATGCAAGTCCAAGTCGAGTCGCAAGTCATCAAATTCATGACTCGAGTCTGACTCGAGTCCAAGTCACATGACTCGAGTCCACACCTCATAGGTGGGACAAAGTCATTGTTATGCAAGTCCAAGTCGAGTCGCAAGTCATCAAATTCATGACTCGAGTCTGACTCGAGTCCAAGTCACATGACTCGAGTCCACACCTCATAGGTGGGACAAAGTCATTGTTATGCAAGTCCAAGTCGAGTCGCAAGTCATCAAATTCATGACTCGAGTCTGACTCGAGTCCAAGTCACATGACTCGAGTCCACATCTCATAGGTGGGACAAAGTCATTGTTATGCAAGTCCAAGTCGAGTCGCAAGTCATCAAATTCATGACTCGAGTCTGACTCGAGTCCAAGTCACATGACTCGAGTCCACACCTCATAGGTGGGACAAAGTCATTGTTATGCAAGTCCAAGTCGAGTCGCAAGTCATCAAATTCATGACTCGAGTCTGACTCGAGTCCAAGTCACATGACTCGAGTCCACACCTCATAGGTGGGACAAAGTCATTGTTATGCAAGTCCAAGTCGAGTCGCAAGTCATCAAATTCATGACTCGAGTCTGACTCGAGTCCAAGTCACATGACTCGAGTCCACATCTCATAGGTGGGACAAAGTCATTGTTATGCAAGTCCAAGTCGAGTCGCAAGTCATCAAATTCATGACTCGAGTCTGACTCGAGTCCAAGTCACATGACTCGAGTCCACATCTCATAGGTGGGACAAAGTCATTGTTATGCAAGTCCAAGTCGAGTCGCAAGTCATCAAATTCATGACTCGAGTCTGACTCGAGTCCAAGTCACATGACTCGAGTCCACACCTCTGGTTACCATACTGGGTGACACAAACCCTAGTGATGCCACCGACTGTATGTTCAACTTCCTTCGCACCGTACGTAGCCAAACGTTCTAATCGTAATTGATTGAATAAAAAAACCAGGACATAATGAGAAGAAGAATTTCTCACAACCCCTGAAGAGGGGAGATCTACATGTGACCGCACTGTCTTGAGTGGACTATTATACAAATGAGGTATTATGCCACAGACGAAAAGTGGAGCTTTTATTTCAGATGTTCTAGGACAGCTACCCTAAACAGGGGACACTCAATAAAAAAAACCAAGGCTGATGAGAAAGCCAGGACAAGTGGCAACTCTGCTCGGCAATTGCGAGGTAATTTAGAATGCAGAGAGGTTCCAGCATCATTGTCATCGCCACACTAGTTTGGCCCTGTTAATGCTTGGTCAGTCATTTGACTCCCTCTCGTGGCCAAATTGTTATTACTCTGGTCAATGTGGTGGTCCATTGCTCCCTCTTGCCCGATCAACAAATCCGCCGTTCTCTGGCTCAGCCGCATCTTCATTAAACTGGAGTCAGTGCCGGATTATCCTAGTAGCAAAAGTAGCTACATTTGCTACAGGTCCTGCACTTTCAAGGGCCCCGCGCGAAATGCTTTCAAGCTATCAATTCCGGTTCAGTGATTCTGCACTGCTCTATTACGATAGTACTATACTGCCTTCAACTTTTATGAACGACTGGGTGTTTACGGTTAGCGATTTCAAATATTATCTGGCTGTATAGCAAATTAAAAAATACAATTACTTTACTATGCAAGTAAAACATTTGTGTGTTTTAATATGAATGTTTTCTTATATTTAGGGCCCCTTTATAACATAATGCTACAGGCCCCGCACCAGTTTAATCCGGCATTGACTGGAGTATTATGGTCGTCATTGCCCAACCAGCTATCCAACTAACGCAGTACTGTATTTTTTCTATCAATTCACATTCGAATAATCGTTTACGCAATAACATTAAAACACGATGTTGTACTATGATATTAGGGCTTTTATTTTTTTCTATTTAGCACGGCAAATTTAAATATTTGCCTAAAGTGAAAAAGCCAGTAAATAATTATGGATTATTTTTATGTAAGCTGTAAGATGTGATACATTTGCACATTTATAACAGTCTTCTCTGTAAGACTGCCAGTACCTTAAAGGGCGCCCCGGTTGCAAGATGTTAACTACCTCGCCTGGTATACAAGAGGTCGTGTGTTAAATCCCGACCCCGACGCCATAATATTTAGAGTTTGCGTGTCTCTCTTCCCGTGGTCGTGTGCATTTTTTTTCCGGGTCCTCCGGTTTTCCCCTCTACATTTAGAATCAACGTCACGCGTTTAGAGTATTTGGCTGCTATACATTTCTACATGATAAGCCACTTCGTTGAGCTGTCATTTGTGGCTAGGTCGCTTCTGAAAAACAGCTACACATCTCAGTGAGCCTTGCCTGGTAAAATAACAAACAAAAAACTTTAGTTGAATATCTTAAGTGGAGTGTGACACCAAGCGGTTCACGATGGGCCAATGATGTTTTTCCACTAGGGGGCAATAACGGCATGCGGTGTTTCGTGAAAGGTCTGACTCCTAAAGTCGGTGCACGTTCCCATGGCTCAGCTATATTTTGAAATCCACTTTATTATCGTGACTGGATTATCAAAAGTGGTAATATCGTCGTCGTCATTAGCAGCAGTAGCAGCAGCAGCAGTAGCAGCAGCATAAATAGCAGTGATATCAGTCGCAGCAACAGCAGCCGTCGGGGTGTAAAGAATCACCCCTGGTGATTTGATGAATTATATATCCCACCCCACGTAACATGACGGTTGCCTGATCTGTGGTTGACCTGACCCATTCACACTTTTGAGTGGACAGAGGCTGTGTGGGATTAAAAAATATATATATGCACCAGTGTTTCAATTTCCGCAGCAGGAGAATGAACCGGTGATCTCCGGATTGCCGGGTCCAGTATGCTCACCAGCTCACCATTATGCAGCACCATGGCCGCATCACGCAGAGGTCTACCGTGTGGCATTGTAAAAGGGGGCTTCGTGCTCACTTGGTGTCACAGGGCTACAATCGTTTCACCAAGACCTGCACGGGCAAGAATGATGCCGCTGTTATCATTTTCACTGTCGAGAAACTAGAGGACACACAGCTATTCTGCAGAAGACAAGGGCAACGACTCGGACATGTGCTAACACGATCGTGACGACGATGATGTTGTTCACACAGCAATGGATTATGTTTGTACTGCATCTTGATAAACGAATACAGAGGCGGAGAGGTGGTGTGGTGGTTAGCGCACTGCACCATCAACTCGGTGGCGACTTCATTTAATTTTCATTCCCCCGGCTAACATCGATGGTGAGTGATATTTAAACCGGAGTTGAGTGATATTTAAACCAGTGGTCAGTGATATTAAACCGATGGAGAGTGGTATTTAAACCGATGGTGAGTGATATTTAAACCGGAGTTGAGTGATATTTAAACCAGTGGTCAGTGATATTAAACCGATGGAGAGTGGTATTTAAACCGATGGTGAGTGATATTTAAACCGTTGCTGGTCGGTCGTCGCCCATTCGCCAATCCCCACTGACCAGCGGGTGTGAAGTATGGTAAAATAACCCCCACAATCGGACACAGTACGTGGAGGAGGCCTCATCCAGCAGTGGATTTAAAAAGGGCTGTAAAAAATATTATTTTAAGCCAATACCAGAGGACATGTAAAATTATGAGAATAATCGTGTACTGAACACTGTAAATCTAAGTTAAACTTTAAAACGATGTAATTCACGGAATAACATAAAATGCACGTTAATGTAAATTGTGATTGGTGTGGATCTGTAAAGTTAAAACAATAAACATTTGCAGATTAAGTCACTACGAAAGTGATATTTAAAGTTTGAAGTGAAAGATGCTGCAATCGTGATTCAGAGGAAGTTTCGAAAATAAGAGGAACTTTCGACCTCAACATAGAAACTGGGAATTTCTCTTTTGTTTTTGGAAGAGATTTTTATCACGTTATTTGCGTATTTCAATGAGCGGGGGGGGGGGACCGGTCAAACCAGCCCAGTGGCGCGCGCGCGCACACGCGCACACGCACAAAGACAAATATCCCCCGTGTAGCCCACGTAGGCTATTGGGGCAAGTGCTGTTTTGTTCGGCCAGCATGTCACTTGAGGGGTTGGTGAGGCCAGTACCACAACAGGCCGCCGTTGTCTCTGCAGTTTTTGATATTTACCTTTTGTGACCGAGTCGACCTATGGGAGGCCAATAATCGGTTCAGACAATCGCCTACTGACGCAAGCCGTGGCTGAGAATCTAAGTCAAAGAGCCCCGAATGTATCTGCGCCACGAAGCTCACCACCACCACCACGACACTCACCAGCTCCCTACAACAAAGACGCACACGAACACACAACACACACACGCGCGAGCGCAGGTGTGAGCTCGTATCGTACACCTGCTTTTGCCCCACGAGGTATTTCTGGGGGGGGGGGGGAGGGGGGGCTACGAAGTTGGCTACCGACCAGCCCCTGCCCTTCGCCCTGGTGCACTGCCAGGCCACCACACGGGAGGGGGGGGGGCACCGCCGCGAGACGGCAGTGCCACGCTCGATAGCCTCGAGCCGCCGCCGCCGCCGGCAGCAGGAGAAGTGAAATTGCTCGCAAACAAACCGTGTCATTTTTTTATTCTTATTTTGGATGCCGTCGTTCTACAAGCGGCTAACCTCGTGGTAATAACTCATTGAGATTGTCAGGCGTAAGGACAGCGAGTACGTGGGGGGTGGTGCCGCATCGATACTGGGGAGTCTGCAATTCCTGCGTGCGTGACACAAGGCTTACCGCAGCAGCAGCAGATGCACCTGCATCGGTAAAAGCCTGCGGAGCTGACAGCTAGCGCAGTCGTTGTGCTGCCACTGGACTGGAATTGTCTGAGAGGATGAGAGAAGCAGCCTCTCTCTCTCTCTGTGTGTTGCATGGATGCGCCTCTGCAGTGCGAGTTGGCTTAAAGGGACGGGGCGGTGTGGTAGGGGGTGGTCGTGACACAATCAATGATGAACAACATTTAAACCCTGAACAGAATTACAGTACCTACTATATGAGCCAAGCATGTCCGTGTGTCCCGCGCGTGATGTCAATCCACGTCGGTCAGCCCCCCTCATTAATAATCATGAACAGGTGACGTCCTCCACATGGACCCCCCCCCCCCCCGCGTTAATAATCATTAGCAGGTGACGTCACTCCACATCGAACAGCCCCCCTCATTAATAATCATTATAAGGTGACGTCCTCCAAATGGACACCCCCCCCTCATTAATAATAATTAGCGGCTGACGTCACTCCACATGGGGGGGGCGAGGCGCCTCCTCCCCCCTCCTCGGCGTCAACTCAACTCTCACTACAAAGGCAGAACCCTCACGTCATCACGCGATCTCCGTAACGCTGTTGAGACATCAAAGTAAAAAGGACGTCATGATGAAGAAGGGATTCTAGATTTGAAGCTTTCGTGACTGCAAGGATTCATACTCTTTGGGGTTTTTATCGGTAAAGTCACGTGGGTAAAACGATCAATAAAATTAAATAAATGAAAACAACTAAAAGAAGGGATTGTAACCTTAAAATGAAATGGGTCTGTGTCACCGCACCCCGACAAACTGCACTCGCATTGATGCAGTGGATATCACGTCGCGGTCTGGTTTTCGCTTGCAAGTTTCAGATTGACTGCAATACACCCATCCATGGACGGGCAAAAGGCGAGTGAGTAATGACAGCGCCTTCAATTATCCATCGTGCGTTCTACTCTGGCTCTCGCCCAATGTGCATGCCAGGAACAGCCACGACCCCCATCCCTGAAGTGTAATTTGGGATTCAACATCACTTGATACAGTACATTTGGCTGTGACGATCCCACCTGAAGACGGAGACTTGTGTTGCCTCCGAAACGTCGTGATTTAATTTAGTTAAATTTCGATTTAAAGCTTTCGTGACTGCAGGGATTCATCTTCTTGGTTCTTTCGGTAAAGTCACGTAGAAGGGAAGTAATATCTCATTCTTCACCTGAAGACGGCTGCTTGCGTTGTAGCCGAAACGTCGTGAGAATTATTTTATTTTATTATGTTTTATTTTTATTATTTTATTACTTCCCTTCTACGTGACTTTACCGAAAGAACCAAGAAGATTAATTTAGCTATTTTCATTTACTATTTTATTTTTTTACCTACGTGACTTTACCGAAAAAACCTAAGAGTATGAATCCTTGCAGTCACGAAAGCTTCAACTCTAGAATGAAGAGTATTCAATATCCCACGCGATATTTTTCGGAACACTCAGAGCCTGGCTTCGAGCAGGGATTTGTCGGCATAAGGCACCGTCGCTAGAATACCAGGTATGCCGAACTAGAATAATCCTGTAGAGTGTCATTCTACTCTACATTCCTACAATCCTTCGAACGGAGATGTACAAATTCAATTATCATATAATAAGGGCCCATCCATTGAGTAGGTACGCAAAAATCTGTCGAAACTTGACACCCCCCCCCCACCTGCGTACGTACGCCTGACCCCCCCCCCTCCCACGAATCCTATAGAACAGCCAATATTTAATCCACGCAGAAACGATCAAGGATTAATACTATTAACGTGTTTAAGCAAACAGTCCACCGCCGGCTGCATTAAATAATGCAGTTGCGCACCTTTAAAACGTTTGTCTGGTGTCCGCTCGGTTCAAACGCCGACTGAATCCAGTCGGACAGGTGACGCGTTATAGGGGTTTCGTCAACATGTCGGTGTCAGGCTGAAGCACAGCAGCGTGATAGCTGCAGTCTGCTGGGCCGTCGTCTCAAGATCCACAGCGTCGCTGGCGTGATCATCATCATCATCCAGCATTTGATTGTTCTCACTGTCAGAAGACTCAGGAGTGTGACTGCGCTAGTGTTGTTTTACAGTGGCCTGCGGCAGCTAAAACCCTGAGCCAGCGGCAGTCTGCAGCGAGGCCAGATTGCAGGATGTGTGACCCATGGGGCAGGCTGCCACACTATGTCAAAGTCACCGCTGAGCTGCGTGATGGCTGCAGTCAGGGGCACGGTGACATGCAAGTGACGCCTCTCCCACAGTCCCACTTCTCCCGGCAGTACTTGTTGTGTGACAGCTGAAGAAACTGAGCTGTGGCTCATTTGAAGGCCAATGTAGACAAATTATTATCGAGGCTTCACCGCCCCCCCCCCCCCCGTTTCCTATGCGTGCGTACATTGTGAGTAGAGCCCCCATACGCAAGCATACACATTTGGGTTAACCCCCCCTCCATGCGTACGTACTAAATGGATGGCCCCTAAGGCAAAACGGGTGTGTATTGTAGCATCACTGTATATAAACACAAGAAGCACACATGTTCTAATAAAGATAAAGGTGGCAAAGGGTGCAGCCCTGAAATTACTTGTTCAAGCCACAACTGGCGGAAGGGCCTACTCTTCCGCACTAGCAGGCATCTTGGAAGATGTGGCAGGACCCCCACACCTGAACCCCACCCAATAAGCGACTTTGCTGATCGACTCACTGTGGTGTGCCCAGAGAGGCACACCACAGTTTGGGGGGTGGGAGATTTAAACAAAGAAATTGCATCGTTGTTTCAACGATCACGCCACCGGGAGATGGAACCGGAGAGCCCACTGGGTTGCAAGCCCGGTGCGTTGACGGTGACGCGCCTCCGGCAGCATTGCCCTCGCATTACACCCGGAACGTATTAAAACGTCGTTGAAGGTCATCCCATTTGCAAACGGAGCGGTTAATTTTGGCGGAATTAATTAATCGCTGCAATTCCTTCAAGGAGAGCAGTCTCGGTGTTTTTTTCCTTGTGGGAACGCGTTTTCACTTTTTATTTATTTATATTTATATATACATCGGGAGCCCAATTTTCTGCCGTTCGTTGCGCAGCCATGGAAGCGTTCACAACGGTGCCCTTCGTGGCTTCAGGCGAATCCGCTGATCGCATCAAAACACAGCGCCCGGCAAATCGGCTGCTGCTACTGCAGCAGGCGTCAAGGTCACCTTTCCGGTAAATAGGATAAATAATGACAATGTACTTTAATTCACTTCTTTTTTTTACAGCCTTCACACTGCGGAGACATCCCTGATAGAGGTGATTTCCTTTTTTTTACAATTTATACAACCGCTTTAAAGCAAGGTACACACAAGCCTGTAAATCACAATGGCCTGCAATTTCCATTAAAGAAACCCGTTAAAGTATGAATATGCCATTACGAAAACAGACAGGACATTTGTAAATTGACGGTGAGAGAAGTGGTAAATTTGAATCTGGAAACTGTAACTGCCAACAACTCAGATAGGGAGGTGACGGACTGCTGCATTTAGAAAAAAACAACTCCATAGCGTGATAACTCTGCAGCAATCTGAATGCAGAACTCTTCATGCAAATTCATCCCGTAGAATATTTTTTTACAGCCGTAAGATGAGACAACTCGAAAATGTGTTACCTGGGATGTTCGTTTGGCTTCAGATTATCAGATAATCTTTAAATTGCCCCACTGAAGTGAAAGCAAAAGGAGCAGCCCTGCTAATGTTTGCTCACACCACTGCTGATGGAAGGTCGCCTGGTAGAGGGTGGGCATACCCAACACTTTACCCCACCACGACTCGCCGTGCTGTACCCAGTTACACTGCTGGATGCACAAGAGGGGAGGTGGAAATGAAGGAACGTGCACCATTGATTCAGCTGCCACGGCAGGAGATAAAACAGAACCAGCGATCTCTGGATTCATAATCAACGTTTTTGGGTTTAGATCGCGTTATTTATAAATGTGTCGTAACCCTCCACCACCCGACACGGCCAATCATTCTGGCGAATTGCCCGATGATGCTGGATGCAATTACCAGCAAAACGTCGTACTCAAATTGTAAATGTTGTGGTTTCACGCTTCAACACACCGGTGGGCTAAAGCAGTGAACTATTTGTCTTTTGTCAACGTGACACTTTTTTACTGATTGGCCGTGTCGGGTGGTGGAGGGTTACGACACATTTATAAATAACGCGATCTAAACCCAAAAACGTTGATTATGAATAATATTGGTCGCGAAAGCCTACGTGTTAAACTGATCTCTGGATTGCAAGTTGAATGTGCTAACCATCACACCACTGTGGCAACATCCCTCCCGCCAAGATATGAGGTGTAAATAATTAGGAGTTCGAGGGGGTATGTGCAATTAGTTTTAAAAAATCTTAATATATATTTTATGTTTAAAAATACAACAGTTATATCATCGGACCTTTTTTGGCAGTATCAAAGTATGAAAAATAAGAATCGATTCTACCCTTTTGGGGTTCTCTAGTGTGCCACTGGTGAGACGAGGCCATGCAGAAGGCTGCTGTCTCTGGTGTAGGCCAATCCGTTTCAGAGACAATGCAGATATTGTTATTATCAGTGAACGTTTTCTTGCATGCTCACCACAAGTACGCGTGGCACATGTAGACATGATCCCTGGCAAAAGGTATCTATTTGGTGTTTGAACATCTTAACACCTTTGGTTCTTTTGGTAAAGTCACGTATAAAGAGAAAATAATAAATTAAATACTAGCATAAGTATACTAGATTTGTCTTTCTATTTCATTTATACCTGATGATGATTGCTTGTGTTGCAATCTTAACACCTGTTTTATTGCCATAAAGGGTAAAACGTATTCTTATTTTTCATACAACAGTTGTTCCATGTTTTGCAAGGACCATTTTCAAATGTAAACAATGCTGTATCTTGGTATTCAAAGCTGCCCTCTAGGGAAAGTGTGAAGCTTCCGCTGCTGGTGAAGGCCCCAATTAGGAGTAATGATCCTCCCTCCCCTTCTCTCCCAACACCCGATATTTTTTGTGTTGCTTCGCTTTGTAACATGTTTTCTTGGGTTTAAAAAAATTGCGTCTCTTTGAATCAGAAAGCAGCGGATGGTTAGCGAACTCCCCGCTGAGTCAACCTGCACACAGTTCACAATTCCTATAGCTGCTTCCGATTATTATTTGCACACGCACGTGCACATTCCATTGTCGGGAGCATGTGAAGCAAGCTCGTGCATAAATCACACAATATGATCATTAGCATCGTTGTGGAGAATATGAATTTAAAAAAATAGATAAGCGTGCAAAATACGTCGTCTTCACGTAACGTACCAGCCTCTCCACACAAAAAAATGTACACAACCTGAATGGATTTTTTTTTCTGCTGAGACAATGAGAAAACCAGTCCAGGATTTGCTTGTACAGCTGTATCTAAATGAAGATACCTATTATATCTCGCAGTTCACCAGCATTCATTGGTTAAATTCTGTTGAAATTATGCACTCCCAGAAGGTTGTGGGGCTGCTAGGTTGTGTTAAAAATTATGTTTTATGTGGGGAGACAGCTTTGTGAAGGAGACATTGTCTGCTCGTCTACTTTAGCAGATATATATGGGTCGTTTGAAATCTGCTTCCAGGGCCCATTCACTCTGCCACACACAGGAAATGTACTGCTCTGCGAGAGTTTAAAATTAATATTTTATTTCCTGATCCCAGGAGCACACATTGGAATAGCGTCAAAGAAAAGAGACAAAGCATTTTTTTTTATAAAAAAAAAAATAACGTACAGAGTGAGGAGGGCACGATGACTACACGTTGACAACTGCTATCGTGTTAAGATTGGCAGGTCTGTGTGGCACCAAACCAGTGGGCGGTTGGAGAGGGTGTCTGCTTATCATCAGCCCTGTGCCTTAATGACTGGCATTCCCGTTTTAACTGTCACGTGCGCCTGCTTGTTATGACGGCAGATGGTGGGACATGTACCGCAACCCTCGTCATGCTTAGGATTCTTGGGCACAATTACCATTTTTAAATCTATGGGAACACAAGGCCACTTATTCGGCATCACTCGGCTGAAGCCCTGTTCCATGGCAGCGAGCTGTGAGCCACTCTTGTAGTCCGAATTGAGTTTGATTTTTGAAGGCATCAGCAGAATGCTTCGCATGGATGACAATCTAGAATTTAGTGCTTGCCAGGCCAGTTAAGAATATGCATCTGCAGGGACATTTGAATAATTCGGTATCTGAGAGCTTTTATACATGGAGATACAGTATAAATATATCACAGTATTTTTTTTCTGAATGAAGATAAAAGAGACGAAACATTTCCTGTCGACCAATCTGACACTGTGATGTGGTTACATTTCACCGTATGATCCACGAGGACATCACAGCATTAAAGCATAATTTATGCTTGTCTGACTCTGGTGCACAATTTTCACATACAATCCGGCAAACAAAAAAGCCTTCGGCATCTAAATGGAAATTACTCAATACTTTCATGAATGACACTGTGGCCTTAAAATGAAAAAATATATACATACGAGGCAACATTTTGGGCGATGGCTCTTCTTTATAACAAATACATGCAAATTAGACAATCAGTGTGCACTGTGTGGCTCGCTGATGGCAGAATGAAATGAGACAAATTGGAGGAGCCCATTGGATGAAGGCGGCAAGAGACCGTGACGAGTGGGGGACATCGAGAGGGATGACGTTGCCCGGGGAATGGGATGTTAACGGTGAAGAAAAAGAAAGTCTACCCTGTACTCTGCCGCTTGAGTAGGTGACACGCAGTGGACGTGACACATCTCTTAACGCTGTTCATCACAGCACGACCACGGCATCCAACCCTCTTGACACTCGCCAGACAGATAAAATTGCGTCGTTTATTTGATTACACTTAAATCTTGACTTTAAGCTTTCGTGACTGCAGGAAATCATATTCTTTGGGTCATTCGGTAAAGTCACGTAGGTAGTTTCAAAGAAAATAGCCAAAAAAATATTTTTTAAAAACTACGCCGTTTCTAACGCAACACAAACTTTCGTCATCGGGAAGAAAATAGAGAGGGGGTAAGCTGCTGAGGCAGCCTGTTTTAAAGGTTTAAAATGGGTGTAACCCAACGGAATGGGTGGGGCTAGTGATGTTAATGTGAAAGATGAGCATGTTGATGGAACATGCCGAGCAGCAACGTCGAGCTCGGCGAGCGAGGTGGCTGTGTTGGTGTGGGAAACTTAACCTGTTCATGTAAAATCAAAGAGCCGAAAATAACAACTAACATCGGAAGGTGGTAGGATGGGAACATCACAGCCAGTTATCACTTAAACTGGTTGATAATGTCCTTCCAACGATTGCTCAGTTTATACCCATCTCCTCGATCGAAGTTGTGTCTGTGTCTGTATATGTGGATGGCTTCATGAACGAATCTTTGCTGATAGCCAGTGGGGTTTCAAAGTACCTTCGTCTTAGAGAAATCAATTTCGTGTGAGCCCACCGCATTAAAACAATGATCAGCCACGGCCGAGGTATTGGTCCTACCGTGTTTCAGATTTGCCTTATATTCATGAACACGGTCCGAGACATGTCGCTTAGTTTCCCCGGTGTAACTACTGCCGCAGACACAGCTTTGTTTGTAGAAGCCGGGGTATTGCATGTCAGGGATCACATCCTTCACAGCTGGGATCAGATCACGAATTGTAGGAGGTAATTTTGAGCATTGATTTGTTTGACCAAAACCAGTTACATCGCATATATATTGTTTTAGCTATGAAAGGAAATGAGAGGACCCGGAAGAAACCCATGCAGAACAGGGGGAGAACATACAAACTCCACACACAAGTGCATCCGAGTCGGGAATCGAACCCAGGCCCCCCTTTGCTGCGAGGCCCGAGTGTTACTACTGCATCCGCCACCTTGCCGCCCCACAGATGACGACGACGATGATGACGATAATGATGGCAATGGCACATCTCCCTGAGAGTTGCCCTATTTTGGCCACAGGGGAATCCATAATTCCCGCATGCACACCCGCTATCGCAGATCGAACCTCCCCAGAGGTCGCAAACGGGTTTTGATTCCTTACCCGTACCCGTGCCGGGCCGCACCAGGGTCGCAAATGGGTACCCGTACCCTACCCGAAATGAGTGACAAACGGTTACTCACCAGTGACTCACGGCCTACCCGTACCCGGCCGCACCAGGGTCGCAAACGGGTACCCGTACCTGTCCGGGTATCGGGTAGGGTACGGGTATCGGGTACCCGGTTGCGACCTCTGAACCTCCCTCCAGGAGGAGGCCGCCCCTTGGCAGTCAAAACAGCGCGTGCAGGGCACGGGAATGCTGGAGGGGGGGCGGTGGTGGGGTGGGGGGCTGTGTCTCCCTAAATAGCCGCACGGCAGCCAGGCCGTCTGTGACAGAGGCGGGCGGCACGCACACTGCCGCCACGCTTTTTTGCGCAGGAGCCACAGGGGAAGAGATGAATGCGGGGCTGCCGTGCCAAGGGCCGCAAAGTCAGAATTCCTTACGCTAAATATTGCATTGGGTTCACGTTCTGTTGGGGATTATGTCTGTACGTTTGGTGAACTTATTTCACACCGTACGTAGTCAACCGTGGTCATCGAAGGTGCGAAAGTTGGTAGATAACTGATATCATGATTAATATTTAATACCGATTGCTATTATATTTGTAATATTGTTGAAATAGAGCCGATTTTCTTGGGTAGGAGATATTTTATCTAAATGGAAATAAAATGTATAAATCTTCCTCCGTTCTGTATTTCAACATTAAAAATAAAACATTTGTTTAGTCTATCAGCCTATTTGCCTTCTCCACTTATGCTGACTGGCAACATTTGCCAAAGCAAGCAAGATCTGGACTAGTTTTGACCTTCTGGACCTCATCAGCAGAGTCTGGCTTGCTAAACAAATAGCGCCGGTTTACCAGATGTTCTTGCCAAGAGCATTCCCTCTAAACGTCAGGGCCCATGTCAGCACAATAAACAATATTCCACTCTGTAGCTCATTGGGTTCTTACCTGCTTTCACAGCATACGCTGCGTAAACTGCAATGGTATTTAGCATTCCGTCATTCCACGCTACATACAAACACCCATCGACGTTGCATAGCGTAATACTGTAATTTTCTGTTTTGTTCCACAAACCTATTTAATTAAACTCGCAGCTCACAGCTGTGTTGTGGCATCGGCTTAATTACTTCCATATGCTTATCGGTGCGTACACGGGGTCAAATGTATTACACGGGTTACATTACACACGATGTAACGCACGTTATGTTGAATTAAACATATCCTTTTGAATGGCTTACGTAAGAATGTGCAGCAATGCGCAGTGATTATTGCCCTGTGCTGCGACATCAAAAACTTGAGATGGATTCCTGGGCCTAGCCACTACCAGGGGCAAGTGATATCTCACCTGGCCCTGTGTTCCCCTTTCACCAATCCACACTGAGCAGTGTGGTGAAGTATGGTCAAGCGAACCCCATAACAGGCGTGGCTTAGGAAGGCCTTCATCCAACAGTGTCTTGACAAAGCGCTGCAATTAATAATTATTATCATTATTTTCCATCCTGAGTGCAAAAATGTGCTTTCAATTGTGAAATTTCAACGTGAAATCTTGCATTTTGCTGATTGGCCTACTTTACACTGAGAAACACAATTAACTTACGATTCACAGCCAGTCAATCACTCGCCAAAAAACACGCACAAAACAATTTCATGATCACATGACCAGCAACGATTTTCAAGTCCGGCACCGCTGTGCGCATTCCATTGTTGGCATTCCTCGAGAGAGAGAGAGAGAAAAAAATCCATCAACGCTGCAGAAAAATCATCAAACGTGTCGAGAATGCGCAAATAATGAAGCACGTCACCTCGGTAAGCTTGAAGGTTGAAGAAGAGAGAGAGGGTGGCAAAAAATAGTGTGTGTGTGTGTGCACTCCGAAAACCCCGGGAGATGACCGATTGTCCACAACACCTCATGAGGTCACTGTGTGGTTTTGTAGCCAGTCGTATGTACTGTAGGTATGTTGAACTTGGTATGTATGTTGAACTTGGTAGGTATGTTGAACTTCTTTCACACTTTGCGTAGCCAACCGTGCTAATCTAAGGTACGGTGGAAGGACAGTGGCTTCCTCATATTGGGAGGAAGAGCGTTCCAGACGGCCGCCATATGAAAGCATGCGATGCAATGACCGTTTTTGTTCGATGTCTAGCCAAAAGCCACTGCTGAGAGGATGACCGGAGTTCGTGTGATGGTTTATGCTCATTTACGAGATCAGCAAGGTATTGTGGTTAATTTGTGACAACCACAGTTGCGTGTAGCAGATAAAAGCAGGGCTGCACTTTTACCTTTGTCTCAACCTTACAATCTTGTATACTGGACACTGCAATTGTCCACATTCACCGAGTTTTACCATACAGTACAGTACATGCATAAATACTTATTCGCTGTGTTACTGATTGTTTTGGCAGGATAAGTTGCTATTAGAATGGAGATTCATCTTTTGTTATTAAATTTGTTGATTCAGTTATTTTCCAGCATTGGGATTATTTGCCAATACCGGTTACATTGAAACAAAACATTCAGATATGGAAGAAAAATTGGAAAACCCTGAGCAAACCCATGCAGAACAGGCGTAGAACAAACATAATCCACACACAAAGGCACCCGAGTCGGGAATTGAACGCAGAGAATTATTGCTGTGAGGCACAGGCGTTACCCACTGTGCCAGCCTCCCACACTGATCTATCAATGCCGAGTCCCCATAATCGATGCGTCTGAGACCTCTACAAAGCCGGGTCAATAACCGTGAAATGAAAAGATACAGGGCTCACACGACTCGATATTTATTTTTTGAAGGCTGTCACATCTTTTGCTGCGAGCATTGTTTGGGATGCTTCAGTGCCTCCACACAAATATCAACCGTGTGTGCGCGTGCGTGTGTCTGTGTGCACGTGCGTGTGTCTGTGTGCGCGTGCGTGTGTCTGTGTGCGCGTGCGTGTGTCTGTGTGCACGTGCGTGTGTCTGTGTGCACGTGCGTGTGTCTGTGCGCGCGTGCGTGTGTCTGTGCGCGCGTGCGTGTGTCTGTGCGCGCGTGCGTGTGTCTGTGCGCGCGTGCGTGTGTCTGTGTGCACGTGCGTGTGTCTGTGTGCACGTGCGTGTGTCTGTGTGCGCGTGCGTGTGTCTGTGTGCGCGTGCGTGTGTCTGTGCGCGCGTGCGTGTGTCTGTGCGCGCGTGCGTGTGTCTGTGCGCGCGTGCGTGTGTCTGTGCGCGCGTGCGTGTGTCTGTGCGCGCGTGCGTGTGTCTGTGCGCGCGTGCGTGTGTCTGTGCGCGCGTGCGTGTGTCTGTGCGCGCGTGCGTGTGTCTGTGCGCGCGTGCGTGTGTCTGTGCGCGCGTGCGTGTGTCTGTGCGCGCGTGCGTGTGTCTGTGCGCGCGTGCGTGTGTCTGTGCGCGCGTGCGTGTGTCTGTGCGCGCGTGCGTGTGTGTGTGTGCGCGTGCGTGTGTCTGTGTGCACGTGCGTGTGTCTGTGTGCACGTGCGTGTGTCTGTGTGCACGTGCGTGTGTCTGTGCGCACGTGCGTGTGTCTGTGCGCACGTGCGTGTGTCTGTGCGCGCGTGCGTGTGTCTGTGCGCGCGTGCGTGTGTCTGTGCGCGCGTGCGTGTGTCTGTGCGCGCGTGCGTGTGTCTGTGCGCGCGTGCGTGTGTCTGTGTGCACGTGCGTGTGTCTGTGTGCACGTGCGTGTGTCTGTGTGCACGTGCGTGTGTCTGTGTGCACGTGCGTGTGTCTGTGTGCACGTGCGTGTGTCTGTGTGCACGTGCGTGTGTCTGTGTGCACGTGCGTGTGTCTGTGTGCACGTGCGTGTGTCTGTGTGCACGTGCGTGGAACATCAATTGACGGGTGAGAAGAGTGCTGAGGGATGTGAAGAAGAGCACGGGATCGTATCCCACACACGGGGCTCTCCTTTTGAGCTCGTAAAGACGCCGAGACTTGGACGGTCGTGCGCGTCTGGTGTTGCATTCCTGTATGTACGTGCGTGCATTCATGTGTCATACGACTATGAAATGCTGCACACATGATTATCGCTGGTGCCATTCTCCTGTATATGGTGGCCTATTCCGGCACGAGACGCAGGAGGGTTGGCTGATACACGAGCGACGATTATAAACGTGCGTTGAGACTATTTAGATTAGTTTGCTGCTATAAATGTCCAAATTATGATGGGCCACTTTGTTGAGCTTTCACGTGTGGCCAGGTCGCTTGTGAAGAAACACATTCCTGCGGAGGGAGCTGGTAGGAACGTTGGGTTGCTCGGTCAATGGCCAGGGTCAACGGCGGCGTGGTGTATTCCGCAAATATGCCCGACTGTGAGGGCGGGCACAAGCCGGCGTGAGTAGGTTAAACGTTGAGTTTTATAAGGGCACCACGGGGTGACCTGCCCCTCCCCACCCAGCCCCCCCCACCCAGCCCCACCCTCCCTACCCTCCCCACCCAGCCCCACCCAGCCCCTCCCCACCCTCCCCTCTCCACCCAGCCCCACCCCTCCCATTTTTGGATGCACGACGGACGAACACAATAATCCCCTGTGGGCTGGTGTAACCAGGAGGTTCCTACCAGTATAAGTTGATACCTCAGTGGGCTTTGCCTGGTCGGATTGGGAATGGTTGAGTGTTGTATTTGTTTGTGTTGGCGTGATTTGTTTACCTTTTTTATACTTCACACACTACTGTCGTGTTTTCGTATTGTTTGTTGCTGTAACGTTCTTACCACCGTGCCCCCCCACCCCCCTTACTGGACATCTGCGACAAAGAGCTTTATAGCTCATCGGATTCCACCCGCAGTATAAATAAATATTCTGATCCTGACGGAAAGGCAGGCAAAGGAGAGAGAGAGAGAGAGCCTTTGCCCCCAGACTGACGACGTTCCGAGATGAACGACATTTGTCCATCGCATCGCAGCGCAGCTCCGCCGAGCGAGACGGATGGCTACGGCGTGGGGAGGGGGGGCCTTCGTCCACCAGTGGACTGACAACGCCCCACGACGAGACAGCGGGAGTTACACATAGCCATTGTGTCGGCGAGACCCCGTCGAATAAATACCTTCCTGACCGGGTGTGAAATGTTGTCTCTCGCAGCGTTCGATTGACGCGCGGGGCACGGCCGGCGCGAGTGTTTTGCTTGGAACGGGCGGCGTCACGTGAGAGTAGTTACACCTTGTCACTTCAATAACACGGGGAGATTAAGGAAATTACGCGGGGCACGCCAAGGCAAAACATTGTCTCTGCTGCTGCTGCTGGCGCGCAACAGACCATTTGCTGAGAACCGAATAATTCGAGCGACTTTTAATGACATTTGAAACAGTTGTATTGGGTTGTCACAGACCCCCCAAAAAAACGTCGTGTTGAATGTTGGTTTGCGAAGGTCAAACGCATAAGTTACAAATCAAACGTTAAAACACGTTTATTTTTCCTATTATTAAAATTATCTGATGCGCCTGTTGTGGAGGAGTACTGGTGCAATGTGTGGTTCCTGCACTGTGCTACAGACCTGGCTACCTAAGTTCAATTGGTGGCCGTGGCTCAGATCAGCACTGAGTGAGTGACGTTTCAGCCGCTGCTGCCCCCCCACCATCACAAAGCCACGCTGACCGGCGTGGTGAAGTATGGTTCAACACACGACATGGGGAGGCCCTTCATCCAGCAGTGGATTGACAAAGGGGCTGTAGATCACGACTCACGAATACCGGACCGTTTGAGAGACTGGTCTTTTTTATATATGTACAACGTTGTCTTACATCTGATCCATGTCGATTCCAAAAGTAGTAGGCGTACGATCCCATTTTACTCCGGGCAAAGAGAGCTGTACAGCTTGGGCACTCCCTCGGCCACAAGATATAAAAAAACATTTTTTTTATCACAACTCCTACGCTCACTGCTCCAAACATTCACACTCCACATCTTGGCTGTGTACAGTGTGTGTGGCATGCAATGTTGGGGGTCAACTTCGCATTGTGTACACGTAACCAGGGTTCAGCGAGACGGATTTCGTTGTAAGGGGGAGAATGTATTTATTTTTAATTGGGGCCGGCATGGAAAACTAGAGCATCGCAGTTTTTTTTTGTCAATCACACCTTTGCTGTAAAACATTTTTTTAAACAAACCCTTAAAGAAAAACCCCCCACCTTCGTTACGATTGCAGAATTTAACTCCGAATTTCAGTCGTAACTATGCCAAAACAATGCAGACGTTTGCGCTTTGGTTGATTTCAGGCTTCCGCAGATTTCTGGCTTCCGCAGATTTCTGAACAGACGTGGGTTTACCTGCAGGAAGTGCCTGGCTGGTGGTTGCACCGCACCCTGCTCCGTGTGCAGGCTCGTCCAGGCGAGAGGCGCGGGTTTGTCTCAAATCCATCATTTTTGGTGGCTTTCGAATTTGTCATTGTCTATAGAATTTAAACGACCGGCTCTTAGCCGCCATAAACTGGTCTGGCGAAGCTCTGAAGCTTTCTAAATACTGTTACGGTGGTTGCCAAACACAGTAGGTCATACTCAAAGCATATTAAAACGCTCTTAAAGTGCGTGTGTCTTTTTGCGTGCGTTTAAGGTGCTTTCAAGAAAGTGATAATACTGTACTTTCCCTTGAATCGCAATTGCTGCATTGCTATCATGTTTAATTTAGTATCTTACAAAATATGTGAAGTATATGCAGACACACTACATTACGTATGACAGTTCGTAAATGCCTTGTAGATATACATTTAAAAACATCTGGACATTAAATACATTTATAAATTTCAAAGCCCTTTGTAAATCCACTGCTGGATGAAGGCCTCCCCAATGCCAAATTGGCCATGGGGGTTGTCTGCCCATTTGTCAACACGTGATCAGTGGGAACCACCATTGGTTCAGATGTCACCTGCCACTCGTGTTAACCATCGCTGGGAATCGAACCGAGGTTGCCTGCTTTATAGAGCAGTTTGCTAACCACTGCGTCACCACTCCACTGCGTCACCACCCCCTATGCACATTTACAAGTACGCAATTAAGTCTTCAGTGCGATACATCCATCTTCGTTATTGCGGCATAGCGTACGTACGCTCAATCTCGGCAGCCCCACAAATATTAACGAGACAAGGAGGGATTTTAGCCATGGGACAACACCTGATCTATCAGACAGACGCAATACCGATTTAAAGCTTTCGTGACTGCAGGGATTCATCTTCTTGGTTCTTTCGGTAAAGTCACGTAGAATGGAAATAATAAAAAATATATATATATATTATTTTATTATATTATTAAAAGATTTTTATTTTATTTATTTTATTTTATTATTTCCATTCTACGTCACTTTACCGAAAGAACCAAGAAGAAGACGCAATACCTTTAATGTGCACAGGACAGCTTAGCTTGACGTCTCATCTAAAAGACATCGCCTTCTACGGCACAATGCCCACGAGAACTACCGTGATGGATGGATCAGAGGGGAATAGAGTCCTCTGCTGAACATCCCCAATGCCACCATCCCACAGTGGCATATTTAATCAGTGTAAGGTCAAGGTGCAGCGCTGCAATTATTTGCTCACGCCGCTGCTCCAGGGAAGGGACTCCACCAGAGGGAGCTCTCGAGAGCCCCTCTTGATGGGTATTTGGCCTACTCTTCCACGATGGCCAAACGTCATGGAAGGGCTGGGAGTACCCACTCTTTATTACCCCACCACACACAACCTTGCCAATCGACTGCAGTGCTGACACTCATACTGCTGGGTGGAGAGAGACATTGGGGGGGGGGGGGGGGATCTAAGAAACTTGCACCATTGTTTCAACTGCCACGCCAAGAGATCGAACCAACGACCTCTGGTTTTTAACCATTGGTCTCCCATAATATTCACAGCCTCAGTCACTGCAGCATGAAGTATTATCCTGCCTCTTTTGGTCGTGCGGAATTTTGACCGTACTTTATATCGCTGCCTCGTGCGGGTTAGTCGTGAAGGGGAGGCACCCAGGATGGGTTCAGATATTAACAGACACGGATTTTATCCATAGCCGGGACTCAAACACAGGTCACAAGCATTTAAAGCGCAGCGTGCCAACCACATTGACACCGCTTCACAACTCCCGTACGCGGTAAATACTCTATGAACTCTAGCCAGAACGGACTCAACCAAGCGACCTGGCCATAAATGATAGCTCCACAAAGTGGCTTATCATGTGGACATTTATATTGCAACCAAATGCTTGAATGTTGATTATAAATGAGGGAAACCAGGAGACCTGAAGAAAAATCCACGTGACCACGGGGAGAATATGCAAACTCCAAATATACATGCGTCAGGGTCGGGATCGAACCCACGCACTCCTGTATACCAGGCGAGGTAGTTAACGTCTCGCAACCGTGGAGCCTATATGTACTTCCTACCAAACGTTTTGATTTGCCAGCATAATTGAAGGTGCAATATTATTCCTGCCAACTGTGCACACGCTATATGCTATTGCGCAACCATTGGCTGTAATGCAACGTCTTATTTTATCAACACAATTTCACGACCTCATCGTTGGAAATGAATGTTTAGGTAACAACCACAAAATTGTATTTGCACATAATCATAATGAAGCAGCATTGCACAAGTAGGTCACGTATACAGCGTGTGGACTCACGTGCACACGCACTGCTCATACCGTGCTGTTCAATAGCAGAGTGACGATGCACACATTCATCGATGATTACTATCAAGTCTTACCCTCACAATAGGTACTCCTATCCAAGTACAATGTGTAAGAATCAATATTTTCTAATCACGTGTGTTTCGTATGATGGGTGTTTGTTTACATGACCATTGCAGTGACCTTAATATTAAAGAATAAAAACATTTCTTGGATCGAATGATGACCCCCATGCCACATTAATTAATCGAATCACCAGTGATCAATCACTACACCCATAATATGCACACTACGTACACAATCTCACACATTTTATTCCATCGGTGATATGTTTTTAACCGGGGTGCCGTGGTGGTACAGTGGTTAGCACGTTCCCCACTTTGACCAACTCGTTATAACGAGCGTAGTGAAGTACGTATTCTTAGGTTTTTTTCGGTAAAGTCACGTAGGTAAAAAATTAATAAAAGTAAACAAGTATAACCCGTAAAAACTAAGTTTTTCACTATAAATCCTTTATATGTGTGGCGGCTAGAGTCTTCTCGTCCTCTGGCTTGAGATGGCTGCCACCTATGGGTCAGATGATTGTCTGCCAGTATTAAGCAATTGGTAATTAAATATTTAATTTGTTTTCCCTAAACAGTGTAAAATTTTGGAAAAATGTTTTCACGAAAATTAATTGTCACACACAACGAGTCTGTGTGGAAAATGTCAGCTCGATTGGATCACGGGAAGTGGGTTAAAAAACGAGCGGAAGATTTGCACGGTCCTAAGCAAGCAAGCGAACTTAATATAAAGGATTTAAAAAATTAACCCGTAAAAACAAAGTTTTTCACTATAAATCCTTTATATGCGTGGCAGCGAACTTAATATAAAGGATTTAAAAATATATTCGCCTGTGGAGGACGCGGGGATCGATCCCGCGACCTTTGGCATGGGAAGCGAGGGCGCTACCAACTGCGCTACTCCGCCACGGCCTGTGGAGGGGTTACGCTCTGGGCTCTTATACTGTGAATGAGTTCTATTTGAATATATGTAAAATAAAAAAATTTTGCCTAAAAAGTGTAAAATTTTGGGAATTTTTTTTCACAAACATTAATTGTCTCGCACAACGAGTCTGTGTGGAAAATGTCACCTCGATTGGATCAAGGGAAGTGGGTTAAAAAACGACCGAAAGATTTGCACGGTCGTAAGCAAGCACGCAAGCAAGCAAGCACGCAAGCAAGCAAGCAAGCGAACTTAATATAAAGGATTTAAAAATATATTCGCCTGTGGAGGACGCGGGGATCGATCCCGCGACCTTTGGCATGGGAAGCGAGGGCGCTACCAACTGCGCTACTCCGCCACGGCCTGTGGAGGGGTTACGCTCTGGGCTCCTACACTGTGACGTTCAGCCAAAGCCATTAATGAGTTGTATTTGAATAAATGTAAAATCGTTTTTTTTTTGCCTAAAAAGTGTAAATTTTTAAAAAACATTTTTAACGAACATTAATTGTCTCGCACAACGAGTCTGTGTGGAAAATGTCAGCTCGATTGGATCACGGGAAGTGGGTTAAAAAACGAGCAAAAGATTTGCACGGTCCTAAGCAAGCAAGCACGCAAGCAAGCAAGCACGCAAGCAAGCAAGCAAGCGAACTTAATATAAAGGATTTTTAAAAAAATGAAGTACGGTCAAACAACTCCCACAGTTGACCCGGAATGGGGAGGATCGATAGAGGTCTGAACATTGCTACTTTATTACTATAGATCGGCAGGTTGCAAGGAGTGGGTTAAAGAGTGGGTATATCGAGATTTCTGGCCAGCTGGAAAGAGGAGGCTCTCTCCTTTAGCGGATTCCCCTTTCGTCAGCAGTTGTCTGAGCAAGTCATTGGAGGGCTGTGTCTTTAACTTTGCCACCTTGGTATTATGTGACCAGTAACTCATTTGCTCACAGTATATGTAAATTACATCTGTTTGGGGACCACAATGGAACTTCTTTTAAACTCACTCGCTGCTTGCTTCCAGTGGCTCCGCACGGTCTTTTATTTCAGAGTGTACCTGCATGTGGGTTAGGGTTTTTCCTTGCGTCTGGTCTATGACCCATGGGACCGTACCACAATGGCCCACTGTTGGGACGTGCATCGCACTATTATTTAGTGACCTTGAGCAAGCAGATGTGAGCCCATGTACACTCAAGATGAGGTATCAGAACGAGAACGCTGAAACTGGCTTGCCGAGAGCTGGCTGGCCCTGGAATCATCCAACGGAGCTAACGGAAGATAAATGGCCGATATAAATGAAGAGAGAGAGAGAAAAAACGCTTAAAATTAATGTAGGGAACGGGAAAATATGGAATTAGATGCTTGGAATTACGTAGAGAGACGGAGAAATAAACGCGTGGACGAGACAAGATGTGCAGGTGAAAGACATAAATCTACCAAATTCTCCAGATTACAAGACGCACCCCAAACTTTGTGCCCAGCGTCTTACAAATCTCGTCACACAGACGACATTATGATGCACCTTCGCTGTAAGCTAGCCTCATAGTCCGAAGAGTACACTAACGGTTAATAAATAAAGAGAAAAGTAAGTGGGCTCAGGCAGGACACAAGCCGCTAGAAGAGACGACGGGGTCCATGGTCAAGAATAACAACGGAGTGGCAGCCAAGGGGATGGGACGTCCACCAAGGAAGGTGCCGGGTGGATGGTGACGTCGCAGGATCATGAGAGAGATGACGGCAACGTGGAGGAGGCCTTCATCCAGCAGTGTATGTATGTGTGTTGAACTTCTTCTACGCCGTACGTAGCCAAACGTGCTCATCGGAGGTGCGGGGGAAGGACAACAAACTAAACACAAAAAGCAGTTGTAAGCAAATTCGTTTTCAATCTAGATGATTTAAAAGTGCACAGCTCAGTGGCTTCATAATATCGGACGGAAGAGCGTTCGAGACGGCCACGGAAGCACATCTGACAGCGCGCGATACAGTGACCATCTTTGTTCGATGGTTAGCCAAGAGCCGCTGCTTGCGTGATGGTTTATGATGCTCCTTGAGGATATCAACAAGGTACTGTGGTTCATTTGTGGCAAACACTTTTGTGCGTAATGAGTGCGACCTTACAATGTATTCGTTCGGCATCCAGAAGCCAATGCAGCTCAGCGAGCACTGGATAGTCATGGTCGGATCTTGCTGTAGCCCGTGACGACGCATGTCAAAGAATGTTGTACACGATGCAGCTTGGTAATTGGATTGAGCGTGGCTGATTATGATGATGATGAATGTAATGATTTCGAGCTAAACTCACGATGTGCTGTCGTGGTGGATTGTGGGCAACGTAACAAAAAACACACGGGAGTGTTTCACCTCGTGAAAATAAAATAAAGAAACATTTTAAGTTCTGCTATTGGGTCTCTGAAAAGTGTTTTTGTAGTATTTGCCGAAGCAGAAACACTCTGGATCGGTTTCAACTTACGTATCAGCATGGTGCCCGCCGGTGAGCGTTAAGCTGCTTCAACAATTGAAAGTTCACCTGCTTCAACAATCGAGAGTTTAGCTGCTTCCACAAATGTTGCTGGGAAACGCGGGTCAAAAAAAATGCTGCAGGGTCAATGAAATAATGTTTTTCTTTTTATTATTCTTGTCGAAAAAGAGACATTTGAGACTCTGTCGTCTCGACAGACCTGTTCTTCACCTGAGGACGGCTGCTTGCGTTGTGGCCGAAACGTCGTGAGAATTATTTTATTATGTTTTATTTTTATTATTTTATTATTTCCATTCTACGTGACTTTACCGAAAGAACCAAGAAGATGAATCCCTGCAGTCACGAAAGCTTTAAATCGAAATTTAGACATTGCCCTGTTTATGATTTAATGCATGAACGTTTTACATGGATGCTTTTGAGGTGTGATTGGTCAACAAATAAAATAAGTCGGAAATAATTAGTTCTCAATGGCTCACCGTACTTGGCTAACTAAGCACTCGCACGCTTCGTGAATCCAAATTTAATTCACGGCACTCTTCTGGGGCTCTTGGGACCCCCTCGGTCGTTTTAAGTTGAGTAAATCGAGACGAACTCTTGCGGGAGACCTCGTTAAAGTCTCTGGCGCCAAACACAGCCGCGAGACGCGCTGGAGACGCTCGCACAGACGCGGTATCCATCCACATGTAGCAAGCGGTGCAATGTTCCCTTGAAGGCACGACTTTACTCGCTTTCTGCAATATTGACGTTATTGTTGTTAATTGGTTCTTTACCCTTCTATCTGGCAACAAAACTGACCCCTTTTTTACAAGGAGTCATGTTTGCATAGACCACAATACCTGCAGTCATAATACAAACAAAAGAACATAACTCTGATAATGTGCACTGTCCTTAAAGTTGATTGATCCACACCCGAGACAGCTTTCCTTAGAGCCTAGTCTCATATGGGTTGGACCAGATGACGCCAAAAGGCGCACCTTTTGGCGTCATCAGTTTTGTTGCCAGATAGAAGGGTAAAGAACCAATTATCATATTTTTACTGGCAAATGAGGTTCCCATAGTGTTATTGTTGTTGTTTTTGTTATGCTCACGCACCACGGATCCCCCCGCCGCCCCTTATTATATAGCCCGGGGCGGACGAGCTAAACGGGATCATCCGCGTGACAAATCAAATAAACTCAACGCTCAAACTGCATTGTCTCGTCGCTTGAATGAAGATGACATTGTGTGTCGTGGTGATGCAAACCCCACAGCGGCTCCAGCCATAAACGCATTCCTGCTCTCGTTGTGTAAAGACGACGTTATTTGCATTGCAGTGATAAGCGAAGACAAAGATGCGTGCGCCTTACAGCTCAATGGACTGTTGGCGTGAGCAAGGCCGACATTATTTACATTATTAAATACAATTACAATTCCTTATAAGGGAAACAAATAGCAATGAATAACAATTGAATGATTACCAATCTATATAATTACAATACCCTCCCCCTCGATTTAAAGCTTTCGTGACCGCAGGAATTCATCTTCTTGGTTCTTTCGGTAAAGTCACGTAGAAGGGAAATAATAAAATAATAAAAATAAAACATAATCTTTTATTAAGTTTTAATATTTTATTATGTTTTATTTTTATTATTTTATTATTTCCCTTCTACGTGACTTAATATTTTATTATGTTTTATTTTTTATAAACATTTTTATTATTTCCCTTCTACGTGACTTTACCGAAAGAACCAAGAAGACCCTCCCCCTCCTTGCCTCGAATCACTGCACCAGATTGAATTGAATTAAATGATGACGTCACCCTGATGCTGCTCTATTTAAGACCGGAAGCAACAGGAGAGCTTCACCATTCTTGCCCGATGAAGCTGATTGTAATTATCAGCGAAACGTCGTGCTACGCAAATTTTAAAATGCTGTTGATTCTCTCTTCAGCACACCGGTGGGCTAAAGAAGTGAATGATTTTGTCCTTTGAAAAACGGGACACATTTTTTACTGTTTGGCCGTGTCGGGGGTTGGAGGGTTACGACACATTTATAAATAACGCGATCTGACCCAAAAACGTATATTATGAATAATATTGGTCGCGAAAGCCTACGTGTTAAAAATTTACATCATTAAAGCCGACGGCGCATAAGCGAGTTGGTGTGACCAGCACCGAGCCAGGCCGCCTTCATAGCCCCCGTGTCAGTGTTCACAGACTTCACCAGGTACTCTTTTAAGGTTAAGTAAACATAGGGGAGGTCCTGTGGACCGGTTCAGACACCACTTTTCACCAAGGTCAGCCGTGATCAGAACTTCATTGTCACTGGATCCACAATCGCGCTCCCACATACACTCACTAATGTAACATCCACAGGCAGAAATAACTCCTGCTTACCTTTGAAAATTGTTGGTACAAGTACTAGTAGCAGTGAACACCTATGTAACGCACAGATCCACAGGCACACAGTCTTATTAACTTATTAATTGATATATAAGAGGCTCACAAAAATGCACATAAAACACTAGAATGCACAGACGCACTGATACGCGCACGCACAGACAGATTAGAGTTTGTATGAAAAGACGTGAAATAATCAATGCAATGAAACTGGATTCACAGACAACGCATACAGAAACACATGCTGAGTATAAGCCACGGACCGAGGAACGCGCACACGAACACACTTCCTAGAATACGCACAGACACGTGCCCACTCATCCATTCATATCTCACTGAAATTGGAAAATAATTCACTGCTTCAGCAGGTGGTCAATCTCATTCGAGCAGTATTTTTAGCTTCCATTCGTGAATGTGGCAGGGATAGCGGGATCCCAGTCATTTAAATCTGTCGGAATCTAAGCGAATGCTCGCAGGAGACCTCATTAAAGTCTCAGGCCATTCCAAAGCCCAGAGGAGACCAAGGGACACGTTATAAGTGGATGAAGGAGGGCAGGTGGCTATTTAGACAGAGAGGCCAGCTGATGGTGTTTTGGCTATTTAGGATCGAGTTGTTTTTATTTTAGCAGGTAAGGCCCATTGAGCTCTTAGCTTCTTTTTCAGATGCGACCTGGTCACAAATGACAGCTCAACGAAGTGGGTTATCACGTGGAAATGTATAGCAGCCAAATACTCTAAACGCATGATTCTAAATGTGGAAGGGAAAAACCGGAGTACCGGGACAGAAATCCACGCGACTCCAAATATACAGACATAAACGTCGGGCTCGAACCCACGACCTCCTGCATACCAGGCGAGGTAGTTGACATCTCGTCATTGCGATGGGCCCCTCCAAGTGGCAAGTGCTCCACACCTGTGTAGCCATGCAGAGGGCGCGTGAATGATTGTGGTACCCGCAGTTCAATCGCAGCCGAATGCCCCCGCAGCAATTCGGAAATTCTATTTTTATTTTAGGAAAGCACCGGGTACACGGGTGCTTTCCAAACACAAGTTTAAACGAGTCCGCGAAGCTGGTTTGTGATGTGCGGATTAGCTGGACGTGTAACGATGCATCCGTTGAAACTGAAAGTTGAGCTCATGGTGCATGCGTCGGATTGCGCGCGGAAGAATTGATTGCTTACGACTTTTGCAAATTATATGTTGACGACTCGTTGAGGCAAATGGAACAAAGACAACTGTACAAAAATACGACAGAAGATAAATAAAAAGTATAAGACGATACAAACGAGACAAATAAGAACCAATTTGTGAATTAAACGATGACCGCGAATATTTCATGGCTGCGGTGGTGGGGGGAGAGTTACCAAATCAGAAATTGGTACCGTCTCATGTACCAGAGAACTTTAGTCGTACCAATTTATTTATTTGGTGAATAAGAGTGAATGTTAGAATAACCCACTCATTTCCAACGGTTACCACATACATCGCTATTGGTGGGCACATCAAGAAATTGTAACCACTAAAGATATACCACCTCAAGTGGTACCGACATATAAAACATCTGGCCTGGGCTCACCAATTACACGCCCAGCGTTATTGATTTAAACATCGTCGCATATCGACCGATCTCGTCAGATCTAGGAAGCTAAGCAGGGTGGGACCTGGTGGGTAATCACCATGCACATACGACAGGTGGAGTGTGCGTTGTGGGCAGCGTAGGGCAGTGCAGCCAAATTCAGTGCCGTTCTGCACTCCCGCCACATTCAACAACCCGCAATGACCGCTGTGGTGAAATATGGTCAAATATCCCTGAATGGCCCGCAAGATATTCGGATGTCCTCAGTTAGGAGTGGACTGACAAATCTTAGTTTGTGCATGTAGAGTAAGTTTGTACAATTGCATACAGAAGTGGGAGAGCGGATTAGGGAAGGGTATGAAGAGAGATTGAGATGGGACAGGGAGAGATGGGAATTTGGCGAGTGGAGGGCGAGGAAAGGGGAGAGAGTAACAGGGTGAGATATAGGAGGGAGGGAAGGGGAAGAGATGAAGGAGAGGAATACAGGGGGGGGGGGGAGGTATCAGAGAGGTCAGAGGAATAGAGACACAGATAGAAACGGACAAAGCCAGAAATCGTGAACATTTTGGATGTACAGCAAAGAGAAAGTGAGAGAAAAGTGGAGTAAGATTAAAAGGTTTGCTGGCTGGGTTGCTAGTTTTATTTAAACGAAAATAATACAGCATGTAGATGTGGCATAATACCGGATATATAGCTGTGTTTTAATGTGTTGAGCATAAGGCTATTATTGTAAAAGAAGGCAATATATATATTGTTTTACGCTAGGGCACATAGTGCTCTGGCCAAATTTATGTCATAAGACCCTGCACCACTCGACATTGCCAAACAAATTAAACTGTCATGTGACGTACAAGCATTTAAGCGAATTTACCAATTATAGAGATGAGATTCCGCTTGAGAGTATGCCAAACATTTTCAGGACGAAGATCCAAGAAGTCAGAGTAACATCCACGAAATCTGAATTCATCTTCTTGTTTCTTTCGGTAAAGTCACATAGAAGGGAAGTAATAAAATAATAAAAATAAAACATAATAAAATAATTCTCATGACGTTGCGGCCACAACGCAAGCAGCCGTCCTCAGGTGAAGAATGAAACACCACCAAGCTTGGAGCGTATATTTAAGCTGGGTTGGAGTGGGGGAGGTGTGAAGAAGAGCGCCTTGACAAAATAATTTGCATATCAAGAGGAATTTAGCATATGGAAAATGCGTAGGAGGTGGGCGGCGGGAGTTTCAAATTAATATTATGCCCGTGCATTATGCAGGATTAGCAGCATCAAAGGGAGGGGGAAGGGGGGTAGCATTAACAAAGGAAAGGAATGTTAATAGTATGTAGCTGCAGTTACTAAACAACCACGTAAAAAAATAAAGTATAAACTACATAAACAACTAAAGTATAAACTACATAGCATCATCAGTATACTTACTATACTCTACAATAAGCTGAGTTACTAACAGTAAGTAATACATTACAATTCTACGTCGTAAAAATGATATAATATGCTTCCATCTAAACTTTATTCTCTTATATCACACGAGTCTACACCGTACTATATACTGCCATAGACAAACCCAACATTAAATTATATACTGTATTGCTATAAACCACCCTATACCTTATACATTTGAATATAACACTATGTATTATTCTACCCACCCTAATGTGTATCACACTGCTATATGTTTACTATACAATTACGATACTATATATGACTTTGTACATTGTATTAAGCATATAAATGTTATACTATTTGTTATTATACACTGTACCATTGACCGTCTGAATTACTTCCACTGAATTATTTCCTCTACTTTTTTTTATTAAATGCTTGTCACACGTGATAATATAACTTGATGGGCTGTGTGTCTGGTGGTGGAGGGTCTTACGAAAGAAGATTGGCCACATTATTTACGTGGGCTAACCCTGAATTGCACTGCGAATCACAACATGGCCTGTGGAAATCTAAGTGTTAAGTTAGACCGACATATGCGTGTTAGCCGTACGTCTACAGATGTGACTCCAACGGTGATCGTGTAGCATAAACTTCAAGGGAGTTTCCCAAGCATCATGTGATGCTTTGTCGCCAGAGGTAGCTCCAGAATAATGGGGTTTTTTTCACCCTTTTAACATGGCTCCGATAAGATAATCGGATTTATATTTAATCGGCGAAGAAATAAAAACAAATCACAAAATACCATGCCCCGGCACTGGCTCACTAAATGTTAGAAACTTATTATTTTAAAAAAATATGCACACTTTAATATATGAATAGCCACAAGAGACTTAGGAACACTGTTCCCAACAACATAAACCGTGCAAGTAGAAAGACGCTCATTACAAGAATGCTCGTGTACAGTACGTGCGGTGCTAAGTCGGCAGTGACCCGAATCCAACACGGCTGCCGGTGAGGAATGCTCACCTGCATTAAAGTATGCCATCATTCCGGCTATTGTGAGACTAAAGCATTGTGCAAGCTTATGTGTGACGCCTATAGCCTAGCCAGCTTCAAAACTGAACCCGACAAGGTGGCTCTAAGACATAACATTCGTCACCATCTTGATTTGAAGCTTTCGTGACTGCAGGAATCCATACTCTTTGGTTCTTTCGGTAAAGAAACGTAGAAGAAAAATAATAAAAAATAATAATAACAATAATAGATCACGACGTTTCGATCAACACACAAGCGGTACGTCCTTCCACCTGACCGCTTGTGTGGCGATCGAAACGTCGTGATCTATTAGTATTTTTCTACGAGACTTTACCGAAAGAACCAAAGAGTATTCGTCACCATCTCAGCCAGCCGATGTTTAAGCAAACCTGCAACAAATACCCATCCCTTGCAGTGTGCACATGTAAAGTTGATTCTTCTAGATCATTGAACTGGAAATCTCCACTGAAAATTGCCAATGGTACCTGTCATATACATAGCTGTCAACCCATACGGTTTACCCGTATTGTTGTACTGGGAAATTTAGTTTTCAGGTCCATACGGCATGCAGTCGTTTCAATAAGAGCAAAAAGTGTTTTTTTGTCTATTTGTTTGTGTTTTTTCCTTGTGATGGGACTTTGTAGGATGAACGTTGAGATGTATAAGGGCACGAGGTGACCAATAAGGTCTGAATTGGTCTGTAATAAGGTAGGCGTATATATATGTGGGATCCTCAAAAGTATATTTACAGTGAAATCTAAATATCGACCAAGTTATTCAGGTTTAAAATCATATGATGCCAAAACAATGATGGAAAATTATCTGGGACATAAAACCACCCCGACAACAACACTGCTGCAGGTATAAAGTGTTTGGAATCGGCAGTAGAGAAAATTACTTTTCAAACGTTGTTAAAATTCATATTCTTAGGTTTTTTCGGTAAAGTCACGTAGGTAAAAAAATAAAAAATAAAATTAATAAAAGTAAAATAAAAATATTTTACTTTATCAAATTTTTTTTTTTTAAATAACATATTTTACTTTTATTAATTGTAATTTTAATTTTGTTTACCTACGTGACTTTACCGAAAAAACCTAAGAATATGAATCCTTGCAGTCACGAAAGCTTCAAATCTAGAATTGTTAAACTTGTTCATTTCGAGCCACCAAGATATCATGCAGAGGGACACCATAACATCGCAGGGAAGATATTCTAGTTACAAGTTGGCCATTGTGGATTAATTTAAAAGTTATCACACGTTTCGACTACGTATACGCAAGCGTTTTCAGGATTGTGCTGTACAAGCCTCAGATGATTTTTCAGATTGTTCCGTGTGTTTTAGTGGCAGATAAACGTCAGACGTCGTGCCGAACAACAAAGCGACACGTCCCGAAAACACCCCCCAGAGCGACATTGAAACCATGGCATTGCCGGTATGGATATCGACAAATTTAATTTGATCTTTATTGGCCACATAAGAGGGTTATATAGTGTTCATCATCGGTACAACTATTTCACATGCACACACACACACATCATCTGCTCCTTGTATCGCCTGAAATTGCCTTAAACCACGACAAGTAAATTAGGCTCTTAAATAAAGCAGTTAAAGTGGCATTACGCCTTACTAGATATTTTATGTGAGGCCCCATGTCAATAGAAACACACTTAACCAGCCGAACTGCACTACTAATATGTAGCCACACATACGGCGAGAGGAGGCTCCATCATTATACAAATTGTCGTTAACGGTTTATCACATGAGGTCTCTTCTGACGTGCACGGCGGTAATGGGAACGCGCCAGTGTAAGTCATCGTCTCCGCTTGAGCAATTGGGGCCACAGGCTTACGTGTGTACGCGTCTGTGAGGTCTATACCACGTATGTTCGTGGGGCTACAGTACGGTAATATTCTTAGGTTTTTTCGGTAAAGTCACGTAGGTAAAACATTAAAATTAATAAAAGTAAAATAAAATAAAAATCACGACGTTTCGGAGGCAACACAAGCTTCCATCTTCAGGTGGAGCCGTCACAGCCACGACAGCTGTATCAAGTAAATATGAATCCTTGCAGTCACGAAAGCTTCAAATCTAGAAGTACGGTAATACATAAGTGGATGACGTTTACGTTTAAGCCTCGGACACATTCACATACTTATTTCAAACGACAGCGGCAAATGTGACGATGCAGGGCACGGCTCGTTTATCGCAACGACGAGCCCTGTGTCAGTGTGGTTCTTCTCATCATGCAGTTATGCAGCGATATTTGATAATACCTGTCAACAACCCCTTATCAGTGCCAACCTTATTACAGACCAATTCAGACCTTATTGGTCACCCCGTGCCCCTTATTAAATCCCAAAGTGCCATCACAAGGGAGAAACACAAACAAATAAGCAAAACAATATTTCCATTGCCCCGTATAGAAGCGGCTGTACGCCGTATGGGCCTGAAAACTCAATTTCCCTGGACAAGAATACGGGCTAAACCGTACGTGTTGACAGGCATGTTAAGTGTGCAGTAAATAAGTTTAGTCGTATATATTGTTGATTTCCGGGGGAGGTTTGCGTGACACTCAACACCTACCGCTCCAATGGAAAACTGTTCAAATCTCAAATCAAAACTTAATCTATCTTAGAATATCTACGTTTTTCTTCAAGCCAGAGTGGAAATAGCAATCTCCAGCCATAAGTCAGTCCATCTCTCTGCTCTCTCTATCATGAATAAGGGAGAGCAATTGGTCAAAACATTACTCTATTAAAAAGTATTTATGGTTCGCTAGTGCTCTGGATGAGATGAGATGGGGGGGGGGTATGCTTGTGCACCACTGCGCAAATTCCAACTTTTTTCTTTGGCACGTTAAGAACTCGCCCAACAGTTCTGTCTGTTGTTTTCATTTGTTAAAACATTCAGCCAGGTTACTATGGCACCAGCTCTGAAACATTTTCAGACACTGTTAATGCAAGAGTCAACCTTTCTTGAAACGCCATTGGCAATGTATATGAGCGTAGCAGGTGACCTGTGACCAAGACATTATGACCCAGATTGAATTACCTTGCTGGGGATAATGCAGCAATGTGGGCAGAAATGCTGTGCATATCCAGGCGTTTGCTTATGCAAAGCAAAACCTTGCATGGATGTACGCACGCTATTAACAGTTTCCTAGTCAAGCAGGTTAGTGCAGATTGCTCTTGACAGCAAAGATCTATGGCTGCAGTAGACACGTGGTATTTATTTTTGGAAGTTGGAAATCATGTAAGTATTAGTATAACTATGTTATGTCTCTACATATAAATAAATAAAAGCTCTAGCCCATAGGCCTATTGGGATTTTCAAACCAATATTATCGAGCAGCATTTGTTTAAGCAGGAAATCTATTGGACCAGTTTTCACGTTCTGGGTCTCATCAGCAGCGTAAGATTTGCCAAACAAATGTTGCTGGGTTACTAGATTTTACAGTATTGACAAAAGTACTCCATCTAAGCTATGGGGCCATATTCTTGGTTCTTTCGGTAAAGTCACGTAGAAGGGAAATAATAAAATAATACAAATATAAAACAAAAAAAATTCTCACGACGTTTCGACTGAAACACAAGCAATCATCATCAGGTGTGAAATCCACAGCAATTCATTTTTTTATTGTTTTATAATTGTATTATTTTATTATTTCCTTTCTACATGACTTTACCGAAAGAACCAAGAATATGAATCCCTGCAGTCACGAAAGCTTTAAATCAAAATCTATGGGGCCATGTGTAATGCTAAAAGCAATCTTGTACACAAACTCAGTACCCGCTACTTTGAGCATTATAGGGAATAGCAATTATAAGCAGAACTCCGTTCTGCATCTCCAAATATAAATAAAAAGGCTGCTGGATAATATCTGTGTGTAAAGCCCAATAGGCGATGGACTTAAGCATATTTTAATATCTCCTTGGTTCTTTCGGTAAAGTCATCACGTAGAAGGGAAATAATAAAATAATAAAAATAAAACATTCTAAAATAATTCTCACGACGTTTCGGCCACAACGCAAGCAGCCGTCCTCAGGTGAAGAACAGGTCTGTCGGAAAGACAGCGTCTGAATGGGCACCACCAGGCTTGGCAGCGTATATTTAAGCTGGGTTGGAGAGGGAAGGGGCGCCTTGACAATATATAAAAGTAATATATAAAGTATTATGAGACAAATCATAGTTCTGCTTATATATGTAGATAGAAACTAAGCACATTCATTAATAACACTGTGGCCTTAAAATAAATCAGATATAACAGGTGACATTTTTGGCAATTGGCCCTTCATCATAACACATAACTGACATTGCGCGAAATGTCACCAATTATATATTTTTTTGTTTATTTAAAGGTACCGTCGTGTTACTGATGAATATGTTGATTTTTATTTGTGGTGCTTATGCACCACTGCCAACTCCACAGCAGCAGCATCACCCGATCATTTGTTCTCTGTGTGTATGTGCTATTACCTTGTAAAGCACCACAAGCAACACGTCCATGCGCCGTGGACAATATTGAATTTGGAAGGACAAAGCTGCCAGGAGAGCCAATGAAGTATCCCCTATAGTTGCCGAAATGCACGGGGAACTCCCCCTTGAGTCTAGATTGGAAGTTTTTCGTGACTGCAAGGATCCATACTCTTTGGTTCTTTCGGTAAAGTCACGTAGATGAAAAATAAAAATAATAAAATGAAAATAACTCAATTAAATCACGACGTTTCGGAGGCAACACGAATTTCCGTCATCATGACGAAACGTCGTGATTTAATTTAGTTATTTTCATTTTATAAATTTTTTTCATTTTCATCTACGTGACTTTACCGAAAGAACCAAAGAGTATGAGTATCCCCCTTGAGTCTTCGAACCTATGAGGCTGCAGCAATTCGGAATGCCCACTGCACGAGTGTTCCTCAAAGTCCAGTCCCACGGATTACAACTCGAGTCCGGGTTTGCATTTTCACCGGCGGACAAAATCATACAAATCATATTGTGTGTTGTTTTTTCGGAACGCAATTACGGTGACTGTCGGCGACCGTGAATGGCCGGACTGTGGGTGAGCAGAGGGGATAATGTCGAAAGATAAACTGGCATCACGACGCTCACAAGGCGCATGCTTTCCAGCAGCGACTGCTTCACGTTCATAGGAAGCGGATAATAAACATTTCTTGTTTTGGTTTATTATTTCCGCCAAATATATGCTATTCACAATGCATAACGACTCAATGTGCGCTTGTTGTGGGCCATTAGGAGTAATAACGCAAATTTACTACAGACTTCCATTTGTTTCTCCACGTATAAATAGTGCTTTTCGCACTGAACAGGACCCCATCGTGAAGGTGGAGTGCTCTTGCCAAGCACATCTGGTTTGGTAGAGGAGCATTTATTCAATAAGCCTGACTCTCACAATGGGACCCCAAAGGTCAAATCTGGCCCAACGTTTGCTTTGCTCAAATAAATCTCGCTGGATACTTTTGGTCTGCAAGTCCACTATGTGGAGAGTTGAAAGGAAGCCAATGCATGCATCTTCATTACAATAGATACATCTACCAAACTGTATCATAAACGTTGATTAAAATCCATTTCCCATTGGGGAAAGCAGTTCTATTTTATCAATCTCTATAGTAACTGAAGGTAATCGCAGGATCATGAGAGATGGTGGTGGCTTGGCGAGGACTTCATCCAGCAGTGGTTGGATGATGGTGAGGATATTTACTAAAGGCACCGCGAGCTGTTAGATGCGCTTCTGTGGCCATCTGGAAAGCTCTTCCTTCCGATATTAGGAAACGACTGGAGCAATGCACTTTTACATCTAAATTTAAAACTCAATTTTAAGAACTGTTTTTGTGTTTCATTTGTTGCCCTTGCCCGCAAATCCAATTAGCATGGTTGGCTACGTACGGTGCGAAATAAATTCAACATATAAACATACATTTCTGAAGTTCGGACCACAGCACAAAAATGTCAGGCCGTCTGCAACGTCTGCTTTACATTAGGTTGCAATTCGCTGCAACATAATGGGGATCCCGGGAGAAGTGAAACTATTGACCGCATTGAAACTGATTGAGCAGCAGCAGCAGACGTGCTGAGCGTTACCCATACAGCTGATAGAGATGAATGAGGAAAGCTGGACCAGCTTGAATGAGTGTGTGCTGCAGAACTAATTGCTGAAGTAAAGTGCATTTGACCCAGTGGTTTGCACACTGAACTACAAACTTGGCAAACAGTTTTATTCCCAGACAAAATCAGTCGATAGTTCACCTTTGTAAAACAACAACTTCTGGGAAATGTTGCTCGATATAAGGCGCGTTGATCAATAGACTTTTAAATTATATTACACATTATGGGAGTGGAGCGGTGGTGCAGTGGTTAGCGCACTGCATGGGGAGGCCCTCGTTCAGCAGTAGATTGACAAAACGGTTGCAAATGTACATGTTTACAGAAGGTGGAGGGATAGTGGTGGTGCAGTGGTTAGCTCACTAACTTAGTGACCTAAGTTAAATTCGCTGTCACGGCTAAAATCAACGGTGAACCGATCCCACGCCCCCTGCTTCACCAACCCTCACTGACAAACGTGGTCAATCAAGTATGGTCAAAAAAGCCTCCATTACCATCCGGCAATGGATTGACAAAGGCCAATACATTATTTACCATAATTCATAACAACGGCAGTGTAGGTTTTGTTCAGTGACCTGTAGAACAAACACGCAACCACAAGCTATGGCACATCATGGCATTGTTGGCAATATTATCGTTGCCAATTATTGCCAACAAGAAAAAAACCACTACTTATTCGACAAGCTCTATCAAATGTGCAGTAAAATAAAATTGCTCCGTGGTAGCAGGCAAGTTGTTAAACCAAGAGCCCCTAATCAGACGTCCCAAACTGGGCATTTTGAAGCCACAAAACAGCTGATCTTATCTCCGATGTCATTTCGGATTGTACCGCATGTTGTCGTACGTATGGCCTGATGTTTTGCTCGACACGCCGGGAGCTATCAGACCTTGAAACAAGCTCCCAGCACGTGGGGCGAAATCATCGAACATCGTGCTTAATAAATCACGCGGTACGACTCGAAAACACATGTGTACAGCACAGACGCCGCGAACATCTACGCAGTGCTCCATCCGATCGCTTTTCATTTCAACGCTTTGTATTTTGTTAGCGAGGGACGCAATGGGGAAATGAGGGTCAAACGCCCCCCCCTCCTCCCCCCACCTGCATTAACACCCGCTCCACTGTGCATGGCCGCCTCTAATCCCTTCAATATGAAAGACGTGGAAGTCAAGTGGACAAAACAATGATCCTTATTGGAGATGCATGGGCAATTAAGGTCCACCACGTGCAGCCTGGCGCCTTCAACGAGCACAGTGTGCATTGTACACTCGGTAAGCAGATATTACGTTTCGGTTCTGAGCCACGGCAGGTTTGCACTGGCTTCAGTTTCACGTGGGGAACTTTACGCAATGCATCTGCTTATTCTCAGCTATGTGCTGCGGCTTTACTATCTTGCAGTGCAAAACATCTTGGGTTTGAGACGAACTGTGCGCATATCTAGGTATCTTTGAATGCGGGCTCCGAAACGTAGTTCAGGCATTTGTACAAAAAGGATTATCTCAACTACGCTTGTCTTTTATGGGCTCGTTGTCTATACATGTTCTCAGCTATCGCGTGTTGCCTATCTGTGAGAGATCGTTTTGCACTATGGTTGAACAGCATCCGGCTATTTTAAACATCCAATTTTGGATATTTTAGCCCTCTGCGCCGCGGTAGCGAGATGTTAACGACCTTGCCTGGTATACCGGAGGTCGTGAGTTCGATCCTGACCCTGACGTCTGCTGTATATTTGAAGTTTGCATGTCTCTCCCCGTGGTAGTGTGGATTTTTTTCTGCAGGTCCTCTGGGTTTTCCCTCCACATTTAGAATCAACATGCGTTTAGAGTCGTTTGCTGCTCTAAATTTCCACGTGATACGCTACTTCATGGAGCTATGATTTATGGCTGGGTCGTTTTTGAAAAATAGCTATATAGCTCAGTGGGCTTTACCCGGTAAAATAAAAAAAATAGTTTATAAGTTTTAGTTTAAATTCGTGGGTTATGTTTAAATGGGTCAACCTGCGTTTTGTTCGTACGAAAATTACCTTTGTGCAAAAAATGACCGACTGTAATTTTATCTGAATGGGGTAGAATGAAGCCACCTCTCTGTTTATACTCACACGAGTAAAACATCCGATGAAACTGCACGGCTTTACTTTCGTGGTGGCAGCAGCAGAAGTGGCAGCTTGAGACGCAGTATCGCCACCACTGTTGTGTACGCAAATGGGGCAATGTTCTTGCCCTACTTTTGTTTCTTGAGTTTAAGAGTGGAATCACGGATCAGAGTCGTTAATAGTATATATGATTGTGATGATGAATGAATGGTCATTTAATGATTTGAAAGGTATTTTCATGTTTTAGGTATTCCATCAAATCACAAACAACCTCTCACTTCGTCAAACTTTTTTTTTTGTGCTCTGCAGGTCAGGTCACACCGGCATTTTTTGTTTTGCTTTTTGAAAAATCTACATTTTTGGTGATTTCTCATCTGTGTACTACCATACTATTGCGTTTCGAGTTATCCTTGTTCTGCCATACTTCTGGCTTGTCAGCTATAAGCGGAACGACAAATATTTTTTCTATAAATCAACACAGTAACATTATGCTACTATGTACGTAGGTTTTCGCAGTTGTGCTGTATAACTCTGTCACGTGTATGCGGGTTGTACCGCATGATGTTTGGCACGATGTCCGACGTTTTACTCCAGGTGCCGAGAGCTTCTTCGTCAGCTGAAAGCTCCCAGCACGGAGAAACAACGTCAGGTATCATGTACATCAACATGCAGTACAGCCGGTAACAACCAGAAACATGATTTGGAGTCGAGCCAACGTAAAGCATTGTCTTCCTGGTCAAACAAGCATTAGGTTAGCATACATGTCCACTGGAGACTCCGAGTCCATGATGGACATTCCACATTCATATGGTCGGGAAGAGTCGCGTTATACAATAACCATTGTCGACTTTCCGGAAAGTTCAGCTGTCATACTGAAATTGACATTTGGCCACGTGTGTGTCTCTGTACAGTGCATGCTGGCTCGCGAGAGACGCAGCCGTCTTGCCTCCAAATCTGTTCAACATTAACTTGTAAGCAAGACAGAAGGCAGTGGTGTCAAACAAGCAAAACGGCCAAGGCCTTGTCTTGTTCATCAATGGCTTAAGAACGCACGATCTAATTAAGCTGCACAATCTGGTCCAGTGTTGTAACCCCATGCAGTGCTTATTCATAAATAATTAGATTTTAATGTGAACAATAATCTAAAAATATGAAGTGTCTGGATTATAGATTGAAATTATAATGAATTCCAGCCATTCTCAATTCAATGGTGGGATGATATCCTACCATATTTCACCATACTGGTCAGTGCGGGTTGGTCAAGGGGTTTGGCAGAATGGCAGAACTGGTTGTGATATCTCTCATCACCAATGAAATCCAACTCGCGTTAAGTGTCTGGTCCATAGCGCAGTGTGCTAACCACTCCACACCAATGTTCTTACACTGGTATAGATTTTACATTCTACATAAAATGAAAAAAGTGCATTATTTAATTGACAATTTACAAACCTGCACCGCAGGTTCTTATTCAGATTTAAGGCTTGTGTCGACCGATTCCTGTATGAATTTATAGGACATGGGTGAAATGACTTACTGTGTTTTTTTTATGGATTCATTGCTTTGATATTGAATGACTGCAATCTTCATACATTTTCCCATCTTCTATTTACTGCTCAGAGTAAAACACAAAGGAAGGTAATCTCCCAATGTCACTTTGCTGCTTCAGAGATGTATGTCCCTTGCTTTAAGCAGTATATATATCCCATAATGGAATTTATATTTACCGTGTCAGCATTTCGTAATTGTAAAATAACACACATGGTATGACCGCTAAAATAATGCTGAGACAGGAAAATGCAAGCAATTGGCAAGCCTTTTTAAAAGGCTGTTTATCTAAAGTGTATACAGTAATTGTAATTTACAACCATCCAAATCCACTGTTGAATGACGGCCTCCACACGCTGGGGTTGTTTGACCATACTTCCTGGTACTGGTCACTACGATTTGGTAAAGTGGGGGCCCATGATGATTTCAGATCTCCCTCGTCACTGATGTTAGTCGTGGTTGGGTCCGCGGGTTCATATGGTAGTCCACTAACCATTGCACCACCACTCCACCCGTCTCTCAGCTACAACATTAATTACAATTTTCAAGGTGGTTTATCATCAATGACCTTGCTTTGCATGAATGTAAACTCATGTTAAATCCACCACATTATACAGACGATCGCGCAGTACAAGGCCAATGTCAGTGACTTGCTGATACATCAAATAATTGCATTTGCACACTAGACTGTACGTTGTAAAATATCCTGTATTATTAATAATAATCAATGTCATGGAGTTGAAATACGCTTCAGTAGTATCCTGCATATTGATATTTGACCAAATGCTTAATGAGTGTTTTCATTGCCATACCAATTTGTCTGTGACTGAGAAAGTATGTTGAATATGACAATCACGTTGTATTTCTGGACTGTACGGTATTGGCAAACAGTAACCTGGGGTCTGAAGATGAGGAAGTTAATGTTTCGGAGGTAAAACATTAACTTCCAAAGCTGAGGGGTTTTTTGCCTTAAGGAAAATGAACAAACGAATGAATTGAGCGAAAGTTTCATTTCAGTGGGGGAAAAATGTCTTTGGTACATTGGGTTTTCCCCCAGTGAACTCTAAGTCGAAATAAAACAACTCAAAGACTGGAGCCGCAGCCTCTCTCCGTTCGGGGGAAGATGAAAACTGACACGTCATTAAATTATTTAACCATACAGAGAGACCAGTCTCCAATGGGTGTTCTCTGCATTGAAATAAACATGCCTACAAATACACGCTGCATCGGGTGGAGAATGGGTACACACTCGTGGGTCACGAAGGATGTGCCTTCGAACTCAGACTGTCACGAAAAATGTACACGCATGCATTCTATCGTTTACCAAGCCCTGAATTAATCCATTAGTCTCCTAAGCCCTGTACTGACCAATAGAACTGGCACTGATTACAGAAGCATGTCTGGCGTGTAAATGTCGCTATCCTTTGTGTCTACGAATGAATGCTAATACTGTACCATACTGCACTGCACGTATTTAACAGATACAGCGAACATCCACATGATGATGATGATACCTGGTTCAATATATTTACGTGTACAGCCTGGCTTTCTCTACAGGCCATGGAAATTAATACCGTGTATCAATAATTGAGTTTACGTCAGTCAACACCGCAGGAATAATGACACACAATTATGAAAATAAATGGTTGACCCTTTTATAATACATTCAATTTGAATGCAGAGTATAACCGTTGCATGGAATGTTATATGCATCACTGTCTGTTCCACTGGATGTGTGGATCCAAGTGTTGGATTTGCAGAAAGCGTATTGTTAAACAGGAAGGATGACCTATAATTGTTTAGGGAGATGGAGAGCGTTGTCGGAAGGGAGGACCCGTATGATGAACCTATGATCATGCTGTGTTTATTTGGGCCATGTTCGAGGTACCCAGGGAAAAAATAGGGGGTAGGACAGTCCTACACATACCTTCTTAGTACCCTAATGGGATGTAAAATTTCGATTTAAAGCTTTCGTGACTGCAGGGATTCATCTTCTTGGTTCTTTCGGTAAAGTCGGGGAGACAACGTCTGACGCTGTCTCCCCGACAGACCTGCTCTCCACCTGAGGACGGCTGCTTGCGTTGTGGCCGAAACGTCGTGAGAATTATTTTATTATGTTTTATTTTTATTATTTTATTATTTCCATTCTACGTGACTTTACCGAAAGAACCAAGAACATAATGGGATGTTATTTGCCACGCCTGGTATATAGGAGGTCGTTGATTCGATCCCAACCCTGACGCCTGAATATTAGGAGTCTGCATGTTCTCCCTGTGGTGGCGTGGATTTTTTTCTCCGGATCCTCTGGTTTTTCCCTCCACATTCAAAATGAACATGTATATAATATTTGGCTGCTATAAATTTCCACATGATAAGCCACTTCATTGAGCTATCATTTATGGCCAGGTCTCGCTTCTGAAAAATAAAAATATAGCTTAGTGGGCCTTACCTGGTAAAATAAAAAAAATTACAAAATTGTTTTAACACAATATTATCATATGCCATATACACGAGGAGGTGGTGGTGCAGTAGTGGCACATAGATTAGCACACTGTGGTATATACCTTGTAACCCAAGCTAAATTCCCAGCCGTGGCTAACATCAGGTGCAAGGGATATCTGAACCGGTCTTGGGCCCCCAGCCTTCACCAACCCTGCACTGGCCATCGGGGTGAGGTATATTCAAACAACCCCAATATCCAAAATGGCAGGAGAAGCCTTCATCCAGCAGCGGATTGACAAGGGACTGCAAATTTAAAAAAATATTTTTTCAAACACACACAAACAAAATATGGATAAATGCATTAGCTAATGACTTTGATGGGCCTGGGTATAATTGCTGTTGATGGGAGGGCTTTTGCGAATTCAGCTGTGGTCTGTACTCTTGAAAAATGAATCATAATATAAAACTAAATCATTCAATGGCTTAATAGATTATTAATGATTTTCTGTATTGATTTCAATCCATGATGGTACATTATACAAGAAGGGGGGCGTCTCACTGGAAAATTGCATTGAGACTTCATTACACTGCTAAAAAAATGGCCTATAGCTGCGAACAATGAATCAGGGTATTTAATATCCACTGCCTAACCCAGAGGGAATGGGGAGGCCCTCATCCAGCAGTGGATCAACAAAAGGGGTGTACATATACATGGGTATACAGAAGGCAGGGGAGAGTGATGGTCAATGCACTCGCCTATGAACCCGGAAACCTGGGTTTGATTCCCAGCCATGACTCGGAATAGTCGTGAGTGATATCTGCATCGATCTTGCACCTTTCCCATCACCAATCTACGCTCACCAGCAGTATGATGAAGTATATTCAAACAGTCCCCATAACTGATATGGCATGCGGAGGCCTTCATCCAACTTGACAAAGGCCAGTAACTACAGAAAGCAGTCCAAACGGAAGCTTGTGTTGCCTCCGAAACGTCGTGATTTTTATTTTATTTTACTTTTATTAATGTTAATGTTTTACCTACGTGACTTTACCGAAAAAACCTAAGAATATGGTAATAGCTGTAATGCACCAAACACAAATACCAGGTGACTGTCGGAACTGAGCCACTGGACATGTACAACTCTGCATTCAAGGTGAAAAATAAGGACCTTTGGGTACCATGCCACCCATTCACCAGCACAAAGCCTCTCCAGTGTAGGAAGCCTTGCTTCCATTCAGCAGTGGATAGAGAACGGTTCATGATTACGATGGGCTACATGTGCACACTACATTTGTCCAATGATCCAATCACCCGAGCATACCCAATCTCATCATATTTCGGAAGCTAAGCGGCTTTCAGGCCGGTTATTAATCATACAGTAATAATTTCAAATTCTCACGTGCACAGTATTCGCTCCCTCTCGATGAGAGAGAGAGAGCGACTGACGTGTGAGGAGGAGCCAGCTATATTGGGGAGAGCGCGCCTGACCATACCAGGTGTAATAGGTTTGGTTTTCAAGGTGGCCAGTAGAACAATGGATTCTTGAATCTATCTTCTCTCCAGGTACTTTGGTTTATTCCCTTGTGTCATTCATGGAGTTTAACACGTAGGCTTTCGCGACCAATATCATCCATAATAGAGGTGTTTTTCGGTTAGATCGCGTAAATATATAAATGTGTCATTAAAACCCGCCACCACCCGAATTGGCCATACATTTCAATGCAGGATTCTCATGCATAGTCCTAAGGACTCTGTAAGTATTTTCTGGGCAAAGGGTAATATTATTATTATAAGTGAGGGATCGCCCTCTTCAGAATCATACAGACTGCCTTCCACGTGGCTTAAAGAACGAATGAGTGTGCTTCAAAGCGATTCATTGGTAGGGCCGACAAAACAAAGTTATGAAAAATACTTGTCTGGGTGTATTGACTTCACTGTGACATATCTACCCACTGACTTCTTGCAGCTCAGCATTAACACTTCTTGGCCTTTTCATTTTCAGAAATGCCATCTGTAACTGACAGCCTTAAATTAAAGGGTACACGGCAGTGTTGGAATCGCCCAAGCGCCCACGGGGATTGCAAAACACGCCTCGCAAGTGAAGGGCCAAGCGCTGTGTGGTGTGCAATTGCAACGAGGTTGATACTCCTCATTTCCGATGCCCTCTTATACGAGCGTCCCTATTCATCCGCAGAGCCCGAGTGATCCACGTACCTTCTTCCCGTCACCTCTGCGTCGCACGCTTCGTATGAACCAAGCCATCGCACGGAAAACAGGAGCATGTGCAATCAGCTATCGAGTGTGCAGGCGGTGCAACTGCACTGAGGCCCACGGGCTAGGAAGACCCAGGTGCTGAGTTATACAGAAGGGGGGGTTGGATAATTTAATAGAGGAGGGCTCCACTACTCTCCTTGCACCTGGTCCCACGCCAACCAATCTACGCCACGGACAGGAGTGAGCCGAAGGTGGTGGTAAATGTAACCTATTATCTGTGTTTAGGATGTGGTGGTAAATGTAACATTATCTGTGTTTATGATAAGCACATAAAGTAGGATGCAGCCCCCCTCCCCCCATCAGCTTCCTATCACATTGGATAAAACGAGTTTCCCCGTAATATACGGCAGGTTTGTATTGTACCGTATCAGCCATGTGCCTATTGGTTGATGGTGTTATTGATAAAAACACAAGCGCCGTTTGCAATAATGTATGGAGTTAAATGGTGCAAAAAGCACAGGTCCAAATGTGATTTTAATTGGACACTGCATCAGGGACGTGCGGTCAGGGGAGGCAGGGGAGGCAGGGGAGGCAGAGCCTCACCTGTAATACTTCAATGAAAATATCTGTTACGAAAAGTAAAAAAAAATCAAATCAAATAAATATTAAGATTTTTCCACTGATCTGTGCTAGAAAAAGATTATTTCTGTACGATTCCAATCATTTTTATAGTAAAAATCGCCAAATTTGCGGAGCTCCGCTGCAAATACAGGAAGAGACTAGAGGTGAGGCAGCGACGAGCTCAGCCTCCCCTCTGATTGCGCAACCCCTCAGTAACTGGATGGAGCGCGGGCAATACGCGCGTGCCTGTTACTATCTCAGTATGTCAACAATGTAATGTTTGTAGACCCCTTCATTTCATGTCCTCGCCTTCCATACTCCAGGTAACTTATTTCACGTATGTGTACAAAGATATTTAGGCTCGCTGGTCTCGTCATGAAAAAGCACCAGGGGAGGCAGCTATCACATCTGCCTCACTGAGGGGGACGTGTCTAACACGCCCCCATCAGCAAGGACACGCCCCCTCAGTGATGCCACGCCCCCTCCGTGAGGACACGCCCCCCTCAGTGTGTGAATCTGGCTCTGACACGAGCCAGTGCCTCCCCAGCCATTGACCTGACCGCACGTCACTGATCTGTATAATCACAGCGATGAAGCAAGAGATTAATTCCACACACCTGTATTATTCATTGTAAATATTAAGCCAACACTCATTTACATATGCACTTTGTGACGCATTCACAGGTACACCCATACAACACAACATGCTGCACTGCATATGCAAGTACAAATGTGTAACACATAAACTAGACACACGACGATAAAGATCCCCCGTATATTATTAACAGACGGTTAGGGTAAGTGCTGTTAGAAAGCAAATATTAATTCACTCACACACAACTCACGCAGCCTCACATTGACTCGCACAAACTGGCTGATACGGAGTTCCACACGTACACTCACATTAATTCACTCACACGTCTACTCATTCACACACCAACAGATGCGTTCATTCAAACATATATTCACTTACACAGTTACACACACATTCGATCACTCACACTCTTTGTCATACAACACTCACTCACACACCCTCTCATTCACTCACTCACTCTCTCATTTATACTCAATCACATGTACACATTCACACACACACCATCTCATTCACTCACTCTCTCATTTATACTCAATCACATGCACACATTCACACATCCTCTCATTCACTCACACTCTCGCTCACACAATTACCAACGCACACACTTTCTCACACGTTCTCTCTCTCACACGACACACACACACGGACACACACACACGGACACACACACACGGACACACACACACGGACACACACACACGGACACTCAACCACTACTCACTCCGGCAGCGTAGCGACTGCTTGTAGACCCCCCAGATGAACTCGCCGCAGAGGTCGCAGAACTGCGGATTGGTGTAGGGTCGGAACTCGTGGCCTTCTCCCTTCTCCTCCCGCAACCTCGGGTCGCTGCCGGTGCTGTCGAAGATGGTCCTCACGTGTCGGTGCAGCACCTTCTTGCGGCGGAAGGGCGAGAAGGCCCCCTTCACCCTCATGGCCGGGTAGAGCAGAGTCAGCTCCTGGTGATGCTCAATGTTCATCGCTCGAGCCTTGAGAGACCAGTGTGGTGAAGCCGCTGTTGTTGCTGATGATGATGATGATTTCGCTGCTGCAGGTTATGCTGTTGAATAACGCTTCCGATTCTGCTCTTCGGGGCGATGTTGATATTGCTGCTGCTGCTGATGATGATGATTATGGAGTCTGCGGATATCCTCCTACACCTCTGGATACAGCTGGAATTCTCAATCTGATACAACTCCAACTGCTGACAGACTCGTGTCTCGAGGCTGCATGAGTCTATAGCCTATCATTAATACATAAGCAGAAAAAAATACAATTACGTTGACAGTATTGTTTTCGGTTGTTCGCAATCTTATTACTTGCGTGTCGATTGCTACCTAATTGATAAACTACTGAATATCAGTGCCGACTTCATAAGACCGATCGCACCAGCACCCGATGCCTCTTCGCAGATCAGCAACCATTCATTCACTGATCGATCAATCCCTGCGATCAATTCATCCGCAGCTTACGTTGTTGAATCACGCCATTGCCACCATCGTCACGACACCTGGCTGCAGCACACGAGAATCTCGCCGGGTAGAACACAGACGAGGGGGTGGGGGGGGCTTCACAGGTGAGCCTCATCTACCCTACTACACCTGTTCCGAGTTGCGGCCAGAGGTTTAAACGTTGGATTCTTTTTCGCTTTGAAGAGGCTGCGACACCGCCGACTGCGCGCAAGAATGACCCCGTTCCCATCCACCCACCCCCTGCTCAAACAGCCTCGATCCTCCCAACGCGCCAGCCACAACACATTCAGGTAGCCGCGTGAGCCCGGGCTACACTGGTGTGGCTGGCTGGCTGGCTTTAGCGCGTGTGCCACGGCTTGCTGCCCTGGTGGATGTAGCGAGCAAAGCGAGTCTGGTTGTCATGATCAGATCTCTCAACACGCCCCCACCCCCCCCATTGATGCGGGAGAAGGCACCGCCCATTGCTGGGCGGAGTAGAGATGCCCTTTGTGATGCAGTGGTGGCACGTTCTTTCAATTGGTGCGGCCACGAATTCTAGATTTGAAGCTTTCGTGACTGCAAGGATTTTTTGTTTTTTTCGGTAAAGTCACGTAGGTAAAAAATAAATCATAATGAAAAATAATAAATATATAAATAATAGAAATACATTTATAAATCACGACGTTTCGGTGGCAACACAAGTCTCCGTCATCAGGTGGGACCGTCACAGCTAAATTTACTGTATCAAGTGATACATTTTATTACTATTTTTTTACCTACGTGACTTTACCGAAAAAACCTAAGAGTATGTGACCACGAATGGCAAAGATTCACTCCTCCTCCCACCACCCACCACGTATAGCCTGAAAAATGGCAAAGATTCACTCCTCCTCCCACCACCCACCACGAATAGCCTGAAAACAGAATGTTGGGGCAAGTGCTTATGAAGGTCGGCAGGGCATACGAGGTGGGTGGGTGGCCAAACACCGTGCCCGACCGCCCTTGTCTCCCCTGTATGGCGATGTTTTACGCCACACCACACCGGATACTTATTTGAGGCTGAGTCGACCTCGGGGAGGAAGCTCAGGACCGGTTCAGATGATCGTCAGTGGGTTGGTAACCGCTACATTACCGCTCCCCACACACGGACACGGGCAATCGGTAGCACTTCGACATACGCGGGCGAAGCCAAACACTTTGGGTCTCAAATAATTCAAGGGGGTGATGGGATTGATACCTAAACAAGGGTGCACCACCAAATATCAGCCCTTAACTCTTGATTCTAAAAATAAGTACACGTCCTGTATATGTCTCAGTATTTCTAGATTTGAAGTTTTCGTGACTGCAAGGATCCATACTCTTTGGTTTTTTTGGTAAAGTCACGTAGGTAAAAAAATAATAAAAATGAAAACAACCAAATTAATCTAGTTGTTTTCATGTATCATTATTCAAACGACGCTATAACACATACGTGTTATGCTATTTGCTAATAGAGTGCGTTGCCTTTAATTCGTTCAAACAACTCTCGTATCTCCATTATTGGACCTCCTTTGCCAGTACCAAAATATAATAATAGGGGTTTCCCCCAATGATGTAGATGCTCACCCCGAGCCCTCATTACTTTGATAGTGCATTGTCTTTGATCTGTACGCCTTTTGGCGTCCTCTGGTCGAGCACCAATTGGGTCGAGGCTCAAAAGAAAGCCGTCCCTTGGTGTGGACCAATCAGTTTCAAGGACAATGCATATATTATCAGTGTGTTTTTTGTTTGCATTTGACTGCAGGTATTGTGGTTAATGCAAACATGAATCCTCGTACAAAGGTTTCAGTTTTGTTGCCAGAAAAAAGGGGGAAAACCCTATTATTATAACTCTCATATCATGAAGGAAAACGTCGGGTGTCCAGAATACAATCTGTGACGGGTGACGCAGCATCCCAAGGTAAGTTCTGCTTTCGTGACCCCAAGTGGCCTTTGTACCACCACTGCATACACATAGGGTGTGGGAACAAGTGTCATTAACGTGCACGTATGCGCTCACATATAGAGCGGCAGACGCGCAGCGAATGCTGCTGTAAACACGTGGACACGCACGTTGCGTGCAGATGGGGAAACCCAATCATGCTGACCGACGCACATTACGACTGGTCCGCTAAATTTCGATTTAAAACTTTCGTGACTGCAGGGATTCATCTTCTTGGTTCTTTCGGTAAAGTCATGTAGAAGGGAAATAATAAAATAATAAAAATAAAACATGATAAAATAATTCTCACGACGTTTCGGCCACAACGCAAGCAGCCGTCATCAGGTGAAGAACAGGTCTGTCGGGAAGACAGCGTCGTGAGAATGATTTTATTATGTTTTATTTTTATTATTTTATTATTTCCCTTCTACGTGACTTTACCGAAAGAACCAAGAAGATGGTCCGCTAAAGTGATGTAGTCAAACTTGATTTGAAGCTTTCGTGACTGCAGGAATTACTCTTTGGTTCTTTCGGTAAAGTCACGTAGACGTAAAATAAATAATAGAATAGACGACGTTTCGATTGCAACACACGCAACCGTCATCAGGTGTGAAAGAATGCAAGCTCGGAGAGAGACACACATACAGAGAGACAAACACAGACACGGAAAGAGACACAGAGAGAGACACAGAGAGAGAAGGACAAACACAGAGAAAGACAAACACAGAGAGAGAGACACAGAGACACACATGTGTGTCTCTGTGTCTCTCTGTGTATGTGTCTCTTTCCGTGTCTGTGTTTGTCTCTCTCTCTGTATGTGTGTCTCTCTCCGAACTTGCATTCTTTCACACCTGATGACGGTTGCTTGTGGTGCAATCGAAACGTCGTGTATTCTATTATTTATTCTATTTTATTTCTACGTGATGTAGTCAAATAAACCCCCGCGATTCGCATGCCGTGGGCAGGCCTTCATCCAGCAGTGGTTCGACAACAGGGCCGCTATTAACATGTGCGTTTATTCGCAGCGATGTCAGACTTTGTGAGTATTATCAGGATGATGAAATTTTTTTGTGGGTTACAGTACTCGCGTCGAAGGTGTATTTGTGTGTGTGAAACGCATTTGCATGCACGCGAGCATACAGGCATGTCAAGGCTTTTAATGATACAATCTCAGCACTGTGTGTGTTTATATATAATTGCATATAGCTTACGAAGCATATCATTTGCAAATACCGAGGGACAAATGCTTCACTCGGTTTTTGTTCTCTCTCCGCAAATAACATGCACACACCAAGCAAAACGACTGCGCCGTGATTTGCATCATCGCGAATGGTTGACTTTGGGAATAGATGTCGTGATAGATTACACAATGAGGAGGTGTCCTGTGCATCTCCCCTGTTATGTAAAGTCATATAATCATTATGGCGGTACACCGGGGTACCAAAGAATACAGAATAGCCGAGGCAATTAAATGGATTATTTCTAGGACACAATTTTTTTCCAGGGGTGTTACTTAACTCCGCGACTGGGATACCAATCGATCCGAAATCGGTGCCACTCCGCGATGTCGAAACGCAGCGAGGACGATTGCGCTGAAACCCTCAACGTTCGTACGCATTGTAGTGGTGCATCGTGTACAGCTCATCGAGATGAGTCGATAGCCGCATCGCCGACCGTCAACAGGCTAAAATTGACTGCATCACGGACATTATGCGAGAGCCATAAGGTTCATATGTGTGTGTGTCAACCTTGGCTTTCCTTAATACAGTGGCGTATAGGAGGGGAGCGGTGGCGCAGTGGCTAGCGCACTGACCTATGAACCCAGCCAACCTGCGTTAAATTCTCGACCACGGCTATAACATCGAATAGTGAGTGATATCTGAACTGGTCCTGGGGCCCCCACCAACAACCCGCACGGACTCCCGTGGTGAAGTATGGTCAAATCCCCCATAACTGCCTCGGCGTGGAGAAGGCTTCATCCAACAGTGGCTTGACAACGAGCGATCCATTAATACTGTATTCCCATAATCGTGTTTTATATCATTTAAATAATATTGACTTATAGAGTAAATGGCGGCTTGCCATCTATTTCCACCTCCATGTGGTGATGGCTCTTTCCGAGCTCTCTCCGAGCTTACATTTACAAGCAAATTTCTTACATTGACATGCAAATCTCTCACAATACAATGGCCACCCCCACAGCTTCGTATGTAAAGATTTATCCGATCTTACATTGACATGCAAATTTCATCTCTAGCCCCGCCCAATGACCCTTGGGCTAATCCCATCTCAAACCTTTATAACTCTCTGCCTTTGCAGCGCTCCCTCCATATATTTTTTCCTGCCCCAACAGCTCACCCGCTATATTTTCACCTGATGACGATTGCTTGTGTTGCGATCGAAATGTCGTGATATTATTTGTATTATTTGTTCTATCTACGTGGCTTTACCGAAAGACCCAAAGAATATAAAATTGTAATTCGTTACATATTGAAAACATTGCGTTGCACTGTGCTTCTATGTTCCCACGTCTATGTGCCCCCCACCTTCAGCAAACCCGCACTGACCAGCGTGGTGAAGTATGGTCAAACAACCTCGACGTCCCCCCCCCCCCCCCACGACATAAGGAGGCCCTCATCCAGCAGTGGATTAACAACATGGCTGTACGTGCTCTATATTTGTTTATTGACACCCATGAACCTTGTCCAGAACAGGCTCAAGTTAACCTTTTCAATGTACCTTCTTGGTTCTTTCGGTAAAGTCACGTAGAAGGGAAGTAATAAAATAATAAAAATAAAACATAATAAAACAATTCTCACGACGTTTCGGCCACAACGCAAGCAGCCGTCCTCAGGCATTCTTCGCCTGAGGACGGCTGCTTGCGTTGTGGCCGAAACGTCGTGAGAATTGTTTTATTATGTTTTATTTTTATTATTTTATTACTTCCCTTCTACGTGACTTTACCGAAAGAACCAAGAAGATGAATCCCTGCAGTCACGAAAGCTTTAAATCGGAACTTTTCAATGTACGTCATGCAGGACCAAATTGTACATACACGAGGGTCAGCGGGGGTTGTAATGACTCCACAAAGTCCACCTCGGATTTTCTGGTCTCAGGCGTGTATGTTGAACTTCTTTAGCACCGTACGTAGACCACCGAGCTGATCGGAGGTGATAATGCGTTCAGGTGGATTCGCTGATAAAATTGAAATATGCTAAGGAGTGGCTCCATCGAGCTCGCTCGCTCGTAGACACAAAATCTCAGACACTCATCGATTCGCATCACTTAGACCAGGGGTCGGAAACCAAAACCCACAGAGAAACTGGAATGCGCTGCCAGTGGCTTCATCATCATCAGAGCTCTCTCAAATAGACACCCTTAAACTCACACAGACAACCGCACACTCACAGATTCACATAGAGACTCATTCGACAGTGGCTTTGCAGGTTCCCAGGAGAAAGCTGGCTGCTGGGATCCCAGCACCGGTGGCTTCATCATTATAACCACAACGTTGACTTTGTGTTCCAGTGATCAATTTACAGTAAGTACACACGTACGCTGTTGTCTGTCACCTGCGACTGGAAACCCCCTAGGTGGATTATGTTGCCTTCTCAACCTGGAGCCACGAACCGACACAGCTGAAGGATGACCGCTTTCACCTTCCCGTAGATTTGATGAACTGTTACGATTCATGGTCGCGATTAGATGAAAACAAGATTCGATTATTGTTATCTCGTGTTGCCATCTCGTTTTTATTATTGGGCCCCTCTTAAAAACGCGCTTCTGAACTCTTACCCAAAATGAATCGACTCGCTTTTTCTGTCGAGTTTTTATTTGCGCTATGCAATGGAAATGTAACAACATATCAGTCAATAATTTAAAAACATTTATATTACTCACGTGAGCTTTGAACATCAATGAGTCGATGCATCGTCATGCACCAGTAATATAGTGCTGTACACATGAATATTGTCCAATAGACGGGCCAGACTGCGTCTCTGTCTAAAATCTGTTCTGAGTCTATATACAAAATCATAATCTTTATCCAGAAGATAAATATACCCCATTCTACCTCCATATGGACATTGCATCGCTGACTAAATTCTTGCCGATTCAAAGTGGTATTTCAATAGGGTTATAACCAGTGGCGAAGTATGGTCAAACAAATCCCCACGGCCATCACGGCGTAGGAGGCTCGCATCCAGAAATTGGATTGACAAATTGGTTATTGGTATGTCCTTGCAAAACAAGGCATTGTTTTCAACCGCATGCTCGATGTTGTAAGCCCAAAAGCGGAGCCTCATAAAACACGCAAATGCACCCTGGTATGCGCCTACATTGAGGGAAATGGCCATTGCTCGTTAATGATCTTAAAACATGACCTCTGCTTCCCAATAGAGCAACGTAACAACTGGTTCCAGATCTAAGGGTGGCGCCAATACCTGATTAAAGATTAACTGCTTTATGATGTAGGTGTTGGTCTTTTGGTCACCGGAGTCTCATTTTTTTAAATCTCTGCATGTCAGGCGTGAGACTTTTAAAGAACACACACAATTTGTTAACAGCACACAGCACTCGCGCATATGCAAACACCATTAGCATTTCCTAAATAAATGAATCGTGGTTGTCTTAGGTCACCATCAATAATAGATTTTAGCAAACATGACCGACTAACAGCATCAGCGGTGCAGTGTTTAAATAATTTTACCAGGTCGCAAATAATCCCCTCTCGTGCCCAATTCGTGCGGCTAATGTGTCTGCCGTGAATACATATATGTATCGTGTTCCGACTTATGAAAAATTTTACTAATTAACGGGTCTCAGAAACGGAACCAATTATGATCGTAAGTCGGGGACTGTACTTGATTTAATGTCGTTTTGAAGTGGTCTCATATGGCCACGGGTCGTATGAAATGAAGTCGCAGATTCTCCACCACTTGTATGGCGAGTTTGTCTAATCGGATGCACATCCCTGACTGCGGGCGCACAAAACCAGACCTGGGGTCAACTGACATTACAATTCCAGCCGCGTTGTTAGCTGAAATTACACTTACATTTATCTTCTTGGTTCTTTCGGTAAAGTCACGTAGAAGGGAAGTAATAAAAGAATAAAAATAAAACATAATAAAACAATTCTCACGACGTTTCGGCCACAACGCAAGCAGCCGTCCTCACCTGAGAAACGTCGTGAGAATTGTTTTATTATGTTTTATTTTTATTATTGTATTACTTCCCTTCTACGTGACTTTACCGAAAGAACCAAGAAGATGAATCCCTGCAGTCACGACAGCTTTAAATCGAAATTTTACACTTACATTTGTGATTGCAGTTCATTACGAATCACAAAATTACAACCGTAATTGACCCCGGCTTTGTATATGACTGCCAGAGAACGAATGAATTGAGTGCAACAATTTACTATCAAGTGAGGTTGACACAAGTCGTTCATCCGTCTTAGACGTGTCGCGTCCGCCCTCTATTGGATACATTGCATACTGCTGTTGTACACATAATAGGGTGTTTCCCCTTTTTTCTGGCAACAAAACTGACACCTTTTTACAAGGATTCATGTCTACATTAACCACAATACTTGCAGTCAAATGCAAACAAAAAACACGTCCCTTAGTGTGGACCAATCAGTTTCAAGGACAATGCATATATTATCAGTGAATTTTGTGTTTGCATTTGACTGCAAGTATTGTGGTTAATGCAGACATGAATCCTTGTAAAAAGGTTTCAGTTTTGTTGCCAGAAAAAAAGGGGGGAAAACCCCTATTATTATGATTTGGTACTGGCAAAGGAGGTCTAATGATGCTGTTGTACAAGCTATGCTTCATTACGGAGCTTGGCTTTCCGATGAAGTACTGTACATGTACGGTAATTGTCTTCAACCCTCCTGGCAAGTGGGAAGTCAGGTCAAATAACAACCCCCCGCCACCACGATCCAGCATTGGATTTATTAAAGGCTCTCATGGTGTACTGCAATACAATAACCGCAGTTCACCACAAAGTGGCGGTTACATCACCACGGCGCTTGTGCCATGCTAGGTGCACTTTGAGGCCCGTTGACAGGTCACGAAATAGCCCCAGGTGCTATGGGTTGACTGCCTGAGATGACTGGCAGATGCACCAACTGTGGTCCCCACTGTGCAAAGTCTCCGCGCTTTATCCGCACGGCGCTCTGCTCGTTGTTTGTGAGCGTCCCTCGTCTGCCCCTCCGTTGCTCCTGGAGGGCGACAGCCTCCAACTCCCCAGCAGCATTCTTCATGAACTTCTCCACAGAGACCGATCTTGACACTGCTGTTGCCCAAGGCAGACAAAGAGGGCACAGCTAAATTGAGCAGCAGGAATTCTGGAGCGCTGGACAGGAGTAGGAATCACCTGTCCAGCGCTCCAGAATTCCTGCTGCTCAATTTAGGAATCACCTGGTCAAATATCGGGGGTGGCAGAGAGGGGGACGAGCAGCGTGTGTTTTCACAGGGGGCGGGGAGAGGAGAGGGAAGAGATTTGGTGGAGGTGGCCACACAGAAGTCTTCAACCCTCCTGGCAAGTGTGAAGTGTGCATTTTGTCTTCTTGGTTCTTTCGGTAAAGTCACGTAAAATGGCTACTTGCGTTGTGGTCGAAACGTCGTGAGAATTATTTTATTATGTTTTATTTTTATTATTTCCATTTTACGTGACTTTACCGAAAGAACCAAGAAGATGAATCCCTGCAGTCACGAAAGCTTTAAATCGAAATTTGTGCATTTTGTGTTTAGTTTGTCCTCCCCCCTCTCCCACCTCCGATTAGCACTGCTGGGCACGTACGGTGCGAAAGAAATTCAACTTACATACGTGTGATGGTGCACGCCTATAATTATCCAGCACTGTGACACACGTTGTGCAACTTCCCTTCCCCTGGGCGAGCTGCTATACCCTGGCTCGCCAGGAGAATGCAGCTTAGCGAACACGTGGGGTCCACGAATTCAGTCTGGATGGGATAGAGTGTTTCCCCCTTGCACGAGTGGGGTTTCCCCGGGTGCTCCGGTTTCTTCTCGCATATAAACACTCATTCATTGACCGACAACATCTTCACATATATATAAAGCGGGCTGCAGTGCTTGTGTTATTGTTGTAATTATTATAGCTCAAGGCTCGCGTATATAAATAATTGCAATTGTTTATGTACGCGAACCTTGAGCTAATGTAGATATAGATGGCTAGGGATTCAACGTGATTTACACGAGGCTTGAACAGATGTCAACATACTGTCAAGATAGCAGTGTAGAGTAATTAAATATTTGACTTTGGGTTTACACAACACAGAACGTGCTGTTCTACTGCAGTGTTTCACAACCGGTTTGACATGTACTCATGGCAAAATCACAAGTGGTGCCGCATCATTTGGGGATAAAGGGCAAGGGAAGAACCGTGTAAAAAAGATTTAACTACACATATTTGTACCATCTTATTTGACAGGCACTATTCTACTTTACCCAGTGTTGACATCCCCAGCGTTTAACAGTGCTGCTTTTGTGTATTTGGATTGTCAGCCAACACCGGTTAAGTCGAGGTGCACCGATTGTTCTCTTTTAGCTCCGCCCCCCGCCCCCAATACGTTCCATTGATTGGCTACCACATTCAGATAAGCCCCTCCCCCCCTCCCCCTTTACTTGTATTTAAGAGTTTGTCTCTTGGAATTTTTCCTCACTTGATACAGTAAATTTAGCTGTGACGGTCCCACCTGATGACGGAGACTTGTGTTGCCTCCGAAACGTCGTGATTTATAATTGTATTTCTATTATTTTATTATTTATTTTTACCTACGTGACTTTACCGAAAAAACCTACGAGTATGAATCCTTGCAGTCACGAAAGCTTCAAATCTAGAAGGAAAGAACCTTTCACTGTTCGCAAGCTGGGGCAGACGAGAACTTACCGTGCCGTTCAGTGGCCGATCCACCACCCTCCCCACCTCATCTCTCCATTGGTTTCGTATTCGCGGTTGGAATGATTTGGTTCACCATGCCGCGGAATGAACATACTGTAGTGTAATAACAAACTCGCATGTCGCACAAAGCCTCAACGCGTTTTACACGACGCCTAAGCGGTGGAGGAAGCCTGTTAGAACCAGGTGAGAGCTTCGTCCCCGTTTCTACTAAACCCAACGTGAGCAGACACGTACATGGGGGATGGGATGGACTATTGACACCACACTTTATCTGTAAACACATTGGTCACCGTTGCTCCTGTGGATCTGTATGATCGCTGTATCATTGCTTTATTTTGGTGATTTCGAAAAGTTTACTGGTTTGGCCACGTTTGTTTGTTGTAGTACGGAGTAAGACTGATGGCCTTAATCTAAGTTGTCTTGTGGTTGTTGTTGTTTGACTTGCATCCCACTGGGATTTTTGCACACAGCGTTGGTGTACGGTGCTTTTTCTACAATATTTTGCTGTCTTTTCTTGGATTTTCTGTTTGCACTTAGTCACATATTCACTTTAAGATGTTTTCTTGTTCATGTTTTTGTTTGTTGCGGTTGCACCCGATTCAAGAGCCGAATGGCTCACGGCTTTACCTAATAAATGAACTTAAACTGTAAGAATGTTAAATACAGTCGGTGCGTGTATGTTATTATTTTAAGTTGTGTTTGGTTACATTAGACTCTCCCCCTCCCTTCTGTAAAAAAAATTTTCTCTCCGATCGGGAGTAGTCGCGGGCAGTGAGGCCAGACACCTTGTGTTCTTCCCAGGTGACTTTTAAGACGCGTGTAAAAGTAAAAAAAACACAAATGTAACAAGACGCGGATTCCCGAATGACCCGAGGAAGTTCATTCCACAATAGCGGAAACTGGCTGCGAAAAGCTTCGTCTCGTATAGAATAAAGTCCGGTCTTTGGAATCACAACGAGCGTGCCAGCAATATCTCCGTTGTCGCAGTGGAATTATAAGACGACAGCAGATCGGCGAAGTAGCCCAAATCATGAGTTTGGGTTGAGAGGCGCGCCGTGGTACAGTGAGGTAAGTGAGGTACAGTGAGGAGCTGGGGGCACGGGAAGTGACGCGGCGCATGCAGAACCCGGATGTAGCGGGTGGTGGGGGGAGGGATGAGTGGGGGTTGGAGGGGGGTTGAGGGTGGGGGGGGTTGGAGAGTGGTTGATGGTGGGGGGGGGTTGAGAGGTGGAGGATGGTGGGGGGGGTAAGAGGGTAGGGGTTGGAGGGTGGTTGAGGGTGGGGGGTTGAGGGTGGTTGATGGTGGGAGGGGGGGGTTGGAGGGGGGTGGTTGAGGGTAGGGGGTTGGAGAGTGGTTGATGGTGGGGGGGGGGTTGAGGGTGGGGGGTTGAAGGGTGGGGGGTTGGAGAGTGGTTGATGGTGGGGGGGGGTTGAGGGTGGTTGATGGTGGGGGGGGGGGTTGGAGGGTGGTTGAGGGTGGGGGGTTGGAGACTGGTTGATGGTGGGGGGGGTTGAGGGTGGATGATGGTGGGAGGGGGGGGTTGGAGGGTGGGGGGGGGGTTGGAGGGTGGGGGGGGTTGGAGGGTGGGGGGTTGGAGGGTGGTTGAGGGGGGGGGTTGAGGGTGGTTGATGATGGGGGGGGTAGCTGAGGGTGGGGGGGGTAGCTGAGGGTGGGAGGGGCAGCTGAGGGTGGGGGGTAGCTGAGGGTGGGCAGTTGAGGGTGGGGGGGTAGCTGAGGGTGGGGGGGGGCAGCTGAGGGTGGGGGGGCAGCTGAGGCCGGTGGGGGGCAGCCGAGGACGGGGGGGGGTGTTTCCGGCTCTGGCTACGTCACGTGGTGTCACAGCGCGCGCCGTGCGAGTGACCCGGCAGCAGAGGCTGACCAGTGACCCTCCTCCTCCTCCTCCACCTCCTCCTGCCGCCTTTCTGTGTTCACTCCGCGTCTACCTCGGCATCTCCACCGTCCCTCCTCGTCACAACAACAACCCCGTGAGCTGCGGCGTAAGCTACCCCCGTGTTCACGCGTTACTAATGCGATATCTGCGTGTGCGACTGCGAAGAACGTCGAGTGTGTTGTTTGTGTTCGCACTGCCCTCCTGTTATTGGGTTTACTGAGCCAAGCTAATTAACACGACGTGTTAATTAGCTTGGCTATATCACAAGCAAACATTGTGACACCGTAAGCACGGTGCGTATTCTTTGATTATGCATCGTTTAATAATCACGGATTTCAGTTGATTAGCCTGGAGGACTTAGATGGCCTATTTGGCACGAAAGTGCTGTTAATTCGAGTAATGGCTATACGCAATGTGGTCCAGATGTTTTGTGACCCCTAATTAATTGACGCCAACATCTTCCCCCCCCCCCCCCCCCCACATTTTTGCATGTTAATTTCTGTTTTAAATAAAACCTTTTTGAGAATGAATTTGATGAGGGAAGGGGGGGTCACAAGACATATGGACCACCCTGTCCTGTGGTGCTGAAACATCGAGGCAGGCGAAGTCACCCTCTTGTTATATTAATATTACTAAGCCCCACGCCACCCTTATGTGTCACGTGGAGTTATTGACACCCCAGGCTAAGGTGCAGCCCTCTCGCAATGGGTGGCTCACACCGCCCGAGGGTTCCTCCCCACTGAGAAATATCTCTGTCTGAGTGGGGAGGTCTAGAGGGTATTTGGCCTTCTCGTCCACGCTGGCCAGACGACGTCGTCTTGTAGAGGGATTATTCACATTTTACCCCACCACACGCCACATGGACATGGCGACCTGCGGCACGATTTAAGACAATCTTGATTTGAAGCTTTCGTGACTGCAAGAATCCATACTTTTTGGTTCTTACCGACGTGACTTTACCAAAATAACCAAAGATTACGACTTAAGACACTTGGCCAGGGTTTCAAAAGCCGCACCGTGACACAAAATGCTGATTTCCAGGTGAAGGGCAGTGGGCCGAAACGTCACGATGTTTACTTCACTCATTGACAGTAACCGTATTATTTGTTTGCACTTGTTAATGGACCTGTTAATTCATGTACATTATACGTTGTTGTTTCGTGTATAGGCACCTTTATACAGTTGTAATGCGTGACATTGAGTAATGTTTGGGCATGCATTGTTGCCTTTCACCACGAACCAGCTCGTGCTAATGAGAGGCGTAACCCCTCTCGTCTTGTTTTCAAATGTAAACACTCAGAATGGGGTGTTCGGGTGCAACACTGCATATTACGCCCTGATCAATGAAGCTACTACACCCAATGCAGGATCTGTGTACGTTGGGTGTAACCCGTCTTTCCCAAAGATGTGGGCATGTCGGATGTGCAACGTTCTACGTGTTGATGATTGCATCTGACAGGTGAAAGTTAGTTTTTTCAGTGGCAAAGGTATTGTTGGTTGGGCAAAGCTTTGATAGATGAACGTAAATACACGTGTGTCACGAGGGTGAAACGGATGGAAAGTTCAAATATTATTATTATTCAATGTATTTAACCACTGTCAAACCGTGTGCACATACATATATTTTGTAATACGATTTTGTTGTGTTTTCAGCGGTTTGAATGGTATCAAATCCCAAAGAAAGCACTAAAGTACATTGATATAAAATGCCAGTTACAGCTGGAACGCATTAGGGTATTCCTGCCAAATGCCACATTGACATTTTTCATGTTGACCAGTACACAGTAGAAGAGTTGCTTCACCAACCTTGCACTGGCCAGCATGGTGAAGTTTCGTGAAATCATGACCTACGTGGTTTGTGGGGGGGGGGGGCTCTCATCCAGCGTTGGAGTGACAAAAGAGGGATTTAGAATTAGATAACTTACCCCCATCAAAACCACGTTTGTATACTATGTTTACCTATGTCCTATATTGAGATACAGGACTTCCAATGTACCTGCTATTAATACAGTACAACATTGCATATCTTCCCCGCTGGAAACCGAAGTTCTGGCAGATATTTCAAAAGGTGGGATATGAGAACATCTATGGAAAATTTCAGTTACGCCACGTACAAATAGGTTACTGTACAATATTGCGAAAACTGCTTTAAACATGGGGCAGTGCTCGATGCTTTGGCAGTAAGCGAATGTTTGCGTGGTTAACAATCCATTACTGTTGGCTACGTATAGTGTGTAAGAGCAATTTGAAACATACATACATACATTCAAACTTTCTGTGAAAATCTCTATTTGAAGCTTGTGAAAAGGTCGGATTTTGTGAACGTCTGCAAAGATGACAGTTACCCCACCCACATACTGCACGAAGTGTGGGTGGCTACATGGTCAGGGTGTATTTGCAACAGTCGGATGGATACGCGGTGCACTTTATTGTAAATGGAAAATGTACGTGTATTGCAGCATTAAAGTAACCGCAGCAAGTCTTGCCTGTTTTCTGTCAGACATAGTGTCACATTCCATGGAAGTTGAATTACTTTGTTCACTGAAGATGACGATTTGCATACATTTACGTGTTTGGTGTGAGACTTCATTCAAATCAGAATATTAGACTATCCCAGGCCAACGAGTGAAACCAATAAACCTCTGGACCATAAATGTAGAGGGCCAAAATTGGAAAATGTGGCCTTTCTTGAATATTATTCAACTTTACATCAGTTGCTCAATGGCGATCACCTATGGGTATAAGATAATGACAACAGTATTTTTTAAATTTCAGTTTAAGGAAGAGAATGGAGAAAAAAGATGGTCCTCATGCTGCTAAGTCAAAGGTGGTTAAGGAAGAGGTGAGTCAGTTTCTGAATCGGTAATTCCAGCATCACAATGTTTAATTTCACAAAGGATTGCAAGAATTTTGAATGGCATCCAGAAACACCTTCCTCTAATCTCATCGTAGGCTCTCTGGACTGGAAAATGGCTTAAAGTGGAACAGACAACATACTTGGATCCAAAAGGACAAATAAGGTCTTTTTCAAAGTCTTGATTTTTGTTCTTTTACATTTATATTTTAAGAATTCCTTTGCATTACTGTAAAATAATATGGTTAATACTGGAGTTGTAGCCCAGCGGCTCACGCACGGCACTACGAACCCAGCTACTTGAGTTGGATTCCTGCCTATTGCTAACATTATTACTGTCTAAACTGGTCCTGGGCCTCTTTACCAAAACCGTACTGACTAGCGCGGTGAAGTATGGTCAAACAACCCCCATGACTGACACATGCATGGGGAGGACGTTCATCCAGCAGTGGATTGACAGTGGGCCGTAGATTAAAAAATGCTACATGAATATGTATAATCCTGGTATTATGCTCAGCACCGGTTGCTATAGTAAAAATACTATTAACCTATACAGTATCTCTTCCAATGTTATTTCCCTCTGTAGGGGCCCATTTTGGGATGAATACTTTTCTCTCTGCCTTAATGCCTATATCAGCAGCACTATGTGTGTTTAGTAAATGTGTAAAGATCCATCGATTAAAATCGATTCTTACGTTCACGATACTTACGTAGAATTGTGTGCGTAAGAATCTCTTAATACCCATCCATATATGTTGTATATGATTGGTTGACGAAGTTGCAATTGGTTCACGTAAGACCCTTTGCAGCTACTAGAAGCGCTGCATTCTCCACCGTGGCCAGTAGGTAAATTATTGTTGCATTGAATCTTGACCCCGAACATTGACAATTTCACCATATTTCAATGGGGGGAGAGTAATTTTTAATATATATGTGCACCTATTTCAGAGTCAGATATGAAATTGTACGGTGAATCTCATGAACGGGTTTCTCTGCAGGACCTGGGAGACCGTGAAAAGGACAACAAGGTTGGCGAGCTGCGGCAGTGACGGTGAGGACCGCCACTGGCGTCTCCCGTTGCGCAAAGCGTCGCCTCGTAATTAATCGTCGGCAAAAATGGCACGAGGAAAACTGACGTAGGAAAAAAAATGGCTCAGGAGAAAAGTGCAGGAAAAAATGGCACAGGTAAAAACTGAAAAAAATGTCACTATCAAACAGGACTACTTATAACTTGTTAGTACAGTGCTCACAGTTATTTTCAGATCTGAATTAAAGAGATGATTATCCCTAAACCTCGATGATTATTTGTTGTGCCATTTTTTTCTAGTTTTCACCTGTGCCGTTTTTACTCGTGACATTTTCCTGTGATGTCTTTACTGTGCCGCTTTTACCCGTGCCGTCTTTGCCGGCCACCCCTTGCAATGACATCTCACAGGGGCCCTTCCATCTTCAGTTTAACGACCTTTTCAAAGAAGAGCTGTCTGGTAATTTTAGTTAATTTTGAGCAATTACCCAAATTTGTCCTTCTAGTGGTGTTTTGTTCACTTTCAGTTCACTAATATTTCGTAACTTTGTGTTATCAGCACAAATGTCGTCAAACACGAGATAGCAAATGCTTTGTGAGTAAACACACTGTCAGATTGCAAAATACAAATACATCGTGTTCCATGTCAAAACAAATCATGAAACGCAAACACTCTGCATAGATGCACACTGACAATCTAATGTATCTCAGTTGGCATTTTCAGGGACCCTAATACATGAAAACTTTATTTTGTCAAGCAAAGATAGGATTGCTTTCAATTAGAACAGTGTGTTTTCATTGCACTGTAGACAATGATTTTGTTGGCTTAAATGCATGATAACCCAACGATAATGCCAAGTCCCTTACAACTGTTGCTCAGTATGCGAGGATGGCTGTCATGGATACTCACTTGCACTATGCATGTTGTCCGACAAAAACAACCAGTGGCCACACAGCGACAAGTCAACACCGGCACGCCCGGGGGAATTTAACAGGTTTTTGTAAAATAGGCAATGGTGAGTGCAATTGAGCCTAAAGGAAATATATATGTTTAGCTGTTGCGTTGCAGCTCATTCCACACCACCCCCACACGCCCCCCCACACAACCCCCCGCACACCCCCCCCCCCTCCCACGTACAGGTGTAACCATCATGGCCATCCTCAAGCGAACACTGCACCACGACTGCCTGCTGCTGGTGAAGCAATTCCGGCCGCCCATGGGCTGCTACACGATAGAGCTGCCCGCCGGTGAGTTAGTCGTTTGACCATGAACACCACTAATTCTAACATTTCTTCTTGCAAATTTTGAACAATTACCTGTAAATGACTTAATTGGGAAGAAAAAAACCACAGCAATATTGCCCTATTTCTGGTTGACACATGGTTTGCAAATAGGACACATTCCCATGTGCAGGTCGGCTATGCATACACCTAGAGCACCATAGGGAAAGCTGCCACCGGGGGTCCCTTTGGCAAGACTGCAGCAGGGCCTTGGAATGGTTGAGATGAGATTGAGTTACTTAGGCATTTAAGAGCCATTTAAATGCAAATCCTCAAATTCTGATCATCACCCTTTCTGTAAATGACGAGAAACCTGTTGGGCAGAAGAGTGCATGCGAGCTGGAAATAAATGGGTGATCTTGATCATTGGCCCAGTCCTCCCATCAAGCATTGCACATTTCATGACCACTACACTGCACGTGTAAGGCACTCGGGCTTGTTTAAACCATTAGTCCTAAAGAGTCAACATTGCCTGGGACAGGGGGTGCAGGGAAGAAAAATACCGATTTCTTTAAGCCTTCCCTTCCCATCCAAAAGACATTTTCCACCCTCTCCTGTGCCATCACGGGGGAGGTGCTAAGGGAGATGTGTATCTAAAGGCAGTGACAGCCTAGAAGTAACTCGTTCTCCACGTGTTGCAATCGTTTACGGTTCTAATCCAGCGACCGCCCTGATGTTTATTATTACTAACCATGATAAAACATGCCTTCTGCTTCACATTGGACATTAGAGATCCCTTGCCATAATTTGCAACATTAGGCTATTGTGTACCGTTTTTGGAGTAAAAATATGCCAAATTATAACACACATTGCACAATTGGTATTATACATAGTAATCATCCCTCCCTACTGGCAGACGTATGCCCCAGGTCACCCTTGCAAAAAATAACTATCCTGGTCTTTTGAAAATAAACTTGAAACTTTCCATCCCTTGCACCCTAGCTCTCGCTGTGTCGATGTATATCTTAGTGTTCTGGGGTTTCATGAGGGTGTGTGTACGAGTGCTGTGCTCACTCACGCAGGAAAGGAGAGTTCTGTGTTAAGACGCTGACTTGGTGTGTGCGGTGTGTATGGGATGTGCGGTGCAGGCCTGGTTGACAGCGGGGAGACGGTGCAGGAAGCTGCTCTACGGGAGCTACAGGAGGAGACCGGCTATCACGCTGAGATCACTGGCGTATCTCCAGGTCTGCATATCCGACTGGCAGCTACTTCTAAAAAGTCATTTAATTTTGCCTCCGTAAATGCAGCAAGACGTTTCAAGAATAGCTGCACGTTTTACTGGTGCAGCATTTCCACCTACTTGTTGTGTGCAGGATCAAGACACTTGCATTTGCAAGATAATTTTCAGTGGGTGACTCTCTGCATTGCAGGTCTTCAATTGAAATACACTTAGTGAAAAAAATGCTAAAACCATATTAAGAAATATTTTTTTTTTTTGGCCAAGGTGAAAACCTTTTGTAATTATGGAATGGATTTCTTCAATCAATTTGCAACTGAACAGTCGGTCAATGAATGAGTAGGGAAGCCACTCAGGAGGTTATTGCTATACAGCTGGCACCTCTGATATCTGGACTTCACGTGGAGAGTTGTTAGCTTGAACACCATCGAGTATAAAAACATTTGTCAACATGTGCGCATCGCTTTGCCTTTTTGGTAGGGCTGTACAATGCACCGCTCTCATCTGCAAAACTGAAAAACAGACTGGAGTATTTACACCATTGGAACCTCATTTGCCAGTAAAAAATATGATAATTGTTTTTTTACCCTTTTATCTGGCAAACAAAACTGACACCTTTTTTTTTTACAAGGAGTCATGTTTGCATAGACCACAATACCTGCAGTCATAATGCAAACAGAGTTATGTTTTTTTGTTTGCATTATAACTGCAGGTATTGTGGTCTATGCAAACATGACTCCTTGTAAAAAAGGTGTCAGTTTTGTTGCCAGATAAAAGGGTAAAAAAACAATTATCAGACTGGAGTATTTTTTTGAGATAGAACCTTGAAGGATGCCATATGAAAGTGATGTATGTGTGTTTAGCTGACAAGGTGTGTGCTCTGCTACCACATAATAACCAGGCATGGAAAATGAGCTGCTCCCTGCCTCCTTTGGCCACGTCTGGGTTGTACCGTATTCTCCAGGTTATAAGACATGCTTTTTTTCCTCTATTTTAAAATGTAAGTTCATAATCTAGTAGGTGTGTGTATGTGCGTGACCAGAGTTGTATAACCTTACTGACACCAGTCACGAGTTCAGAGTACATCTTACTTTCCATAGCTTCATATAACTCCGGGGTTATGGTAGTAAGTGATTGAGGCATTTTCTCAGTGCATCTAGGATGCAGTTTGTGAACGAGGCATTGGCTCTTTGCATCGGGAGTGCAGTTTGTGAATGAAGCATTGCCATTGTCCTGCAATGCAGTTCTGTGCCTCGACCCGGGCATTTCCAACTGCACCGAGCTGCTCGTCTCTGCCGTCATCAACGGGGACGACCCTGAAAACCGGAGGCCTCAACAGGAGCTTGGTGAGTCGTCCCCACCGCTCGCTCCTTATTTTTTCACAAGCACGGTTAATCCGCAAGCTGGATAACACTGGTCAACAAAAAAAAAATATCATTTTATGTAGATATACACATTTATTTCATATTTTATCTTCTGCAGTTTCTAATTGAAAATACAATATTTGATATCTCAAAAACCTGATGTGATGGACAAAAACTGATGGCAGATTTGCAATCAGCACCCCAAAATTACCTTGAAACCGTTGGAATACCTTATGCCAGAAAAAGTGTGTTGACCAGTGTAATCCATCCATGGATGATCGGAAGTTGACTGTAACTTGTTGTTGATGAATGTTAAGGTAAACGTTGATTATGAGTAAATAAATAAATCGTTATATTGATTTACTCGGGAAAACAGTAGTTAACTGTATCTGAAGACTCATTCTTATTGGGATGTTTGGAAAATATATGGTCCAGAAGTGTATTTATTATTTGAGGAAATTGGAGTAGAGAGAAAATCCACCAATGAGAGAGGATAACATTCAAAGATCCAGACACATGGGTTCATGAACCCACTTGCTCTACTGCAATCTTCTGGCCACCTTGCAGCTCAGCACATTTCACAAGCCAGTGTGATTCACCAAACCTTGCGTTCAAAATGCTGGATCACAGGCGTGTCTCACCACGCCTAGTTGATGATTTTAATGGCTGATTGAAGTAGTGATGACGATGTTAACATGGATTCTGGTGGAACGATAGTGATAGCAGTCAGGGCTGTCCATAGGTTCCTGGAGGTCTGGGGGCTAGAGGCTGAGGGCAGAATGCCACTTGAAACCCCCTCATTCCTTTAAAACGAAAATGCAGGTCTGTTGTGGCACCCTCTTTTGTGTTAGGCTCAGGGCGAATTGTCACTTTTGCTTTACCCTCTGGGCATCCTGGAGATGCTCATCATAATGCATCTTGGTCCGAGTAATGATAATGTTGTATTTTTATTTGGTGCCTTACACTACATTTTAGTGAGAGCTCAATGAAATTATTAATCTCTCACAAGGGAGACTTTGCTGACTGATCAAGTCGAGAGACTATTTTGTAAGATACATGGGGAAAACATTTCTTCATTTTTTTTGCCCTGCAATTGTATCCTGATTGTGCTCTTGGCATCATGCCACGGGAAGAAAAATCAATTTGGAACGCTCAGAGATCAGCGCATCACCCCATATGAGAACACGGTCCAATGAAGATCTCACAACACACTGCTTATAAAATCTGTTACCTCGAAGCCATGATAGGGGGCAGCACTTTGCCATTCGTGTGCTATAGACAGAGTTGTTCATCGCATTGCAATCAGACCGATACTCTTTAATTCTCAGAGCTGAAATATAGGCAAATTCAGTGCAAATCTCAATAATGTTTTTGTTGTGCAGTCATTTGTGACTGGGTTGAGACAATCTCACTATCCCCATACAACATGAGTTGAATCTTGGGCAGCCATCCATACTCAAATCCACGATCTCATCGGTGCCAGCTCAACTCTGACCTGAGCCACCTGGCTAAGTTGGGGCAATCTTTAAAGTATTGCATTTGAGATATGGCTTTAGTACACATCTGTCCACTCCTAACAATGAGGATGTCACAGGGTATTTTCCATCCACTTTTAAGCAGATGGTGCACTTTGATAACGAATATAGCTGGAGGACAGGGACATTTTGACATGTACAACCATTTTGTCAATCCACTCCTGGATGAGCCCCCCCACCCCATGCCACGTGGGTCATGGGGATTATTTGACTATACTTTACCATGCTGGTCAGTGGAGCTTTCTGAAGGCAGGGAGCATGTACAAGGAAGCATAGTATGGTACATTAATGGACTTTGCTGTTCTGCCCTTTAAACATCCTCTGTAATGTAACTTTCTTTCCTTCTTTTTCAGATGAAGGAGGTATGTGTCCTTCATTACCCAATACCTATTGCAAACTAAGTATTTTAATATTTCCACTAAATATATTTAACATAGCCTAATAAAACTACAAATCTACCAGGCACAGACTTCGAAGCGTCGGAAAAATGATACAATCGAGTGTTGATAAACGTCATTGTTGTATAAATCCCCGATATACACGGAGGTTTGCCAAACAAGACATTCAACCCAGAGTTAAGTTGAGAAGCTTGTGCACGTAGGCCTGTTTTTACGAGGCTCCATTTCATACTCTTCATTATTTATTGAAAAAATATATAAAATACAGGAGCTCACACTGTGTATTGTTCAGGTATAATAAGGCAGCAGCTTCATCACTGTCACTAGTCACGTTTTCTCACCAATTCGTTTATACTACGGACGGTTAATTGGTAACAGTGAAACAATGCTACTGGTGTGTTCTTTATCCGTTTGTCCTTTCTGTTTTCCCAGAATTTATTGAGGTTCTGTTGGTGCCAGTCAATGAGCTTCTGCAAAAGCTGACAGGTGAGTGTGTGTTTATGCTGGGGGTAATTATTTATATGCTCAGAGCCTCAAAATATGCTTTCTCCCCTTTTTCAACTCACGCGTCTATCTGCCAGTGCAATAATGCCCTGTCTGCCAGTGCGTTGCAAAGTGCGCAGTTATTCAGGAAGGAAGTAGAGGCATTGGCTTGGAGTTTTTGCTCCTGTTTTATTAATGGCAAGTGCATGAGTTACTGGAGATTTTCTCTGGCAGAGAGTGAACTATGCAATTAAGACTGTTGCTGCTTACATTTTTAAAGTAGATGTTGAGAGTGGTTTTAACCCTTTTTACGCTGTTCGTAATAGAGTGTATCGCCCATTGTTTAATTGACTTTTAGGTGACAGCCTCCTCATGCCGTGTTGGTCTTGGGGGTTGTTTTACCATACTTAACCATGCCAGGCAGTGTGGCTTTGTGAAGTGGGGGAGGGTGGTCAGGACCGGTCCAGATAACGCTCATCTGGCTTTAGTCGTGGATGGAAGCTAACTCTGGTTGCCAAGTTCAAAGTGCTGTGGGCCAACCACCTCTGCCACAACACATCTCGAACGTGCACTGTTCTGCGACATTTCTGAATGGATTAATCCCATAACACTCTAGCACAATTGGAATACATTGTGAGGGGGGTGGGGAGGGAAGTCTGGCACTTACCTAAACCTAGACAACAGTTAACGATCACACTGACCCAGCCCCAACATTAATTATAGCAATCCTCCACAGCAAAACATAAACCTGGGCAGTGAGAGACTGCTAATAATGTTCCTAAAGGTACAATGCCTGCCTCGTTCCTGGTTCCTCCACGCAGAGATGTCCAACAAGGGGATGGTGATCGATGCCCAGGTCCATATCTACGCAATGGCTCTCGCCCAAGCAACGGCCAAGCCCAACCTGCTGCCACTGCTCAAGGCATAGGACATCGAAAACAGGGAATACCATCTGACCGACCAGATGGGGACACCAAAAATACCATGCGGCAAACACCTACCAGATCGCGTGGGATTTTTACACAATGCGACGCCATGCCAAGGCTGTCGTGAAAGTAGAGTGGGTGTGTGTGTGCGTGTGTACGCGTCTTTGTTTGGGGAGCGGTACTGCAGGGGTTAGCGTACTGCACTACGAAATTTGGCAACCTAGGGGCCCTCTTCTAAGTCGACTCAGCCTGAAATGGGTACCTGGTGCAGTGTGTAAACATCACTGCTAGGAAGACAACGGTGGCCGGACGTGATGCTAGCCTTGTTAGCCATGCCTGCCTTCATAGATAGTCGTTCGCAGCACTTGCCCCAACAGCCTGTGAAGGCTATAGGGGGAATAATTCCTTGTTATGTGGTAGTATAGTAATTTGCGCATTGCGCTATGAACCTGGTAACCTTAGTTTGGTTTCCGGCAGCAACTAACATCAGTGGTGATTATCTGAACCGGTCCTGAGCCTCAAAGTGGACGCAACAGTAAATGAGTACCATGTGCGACGTGTAAAAATCAGCACTGGGGAGACAAAGGCAGCTGGGTGTGGTGCTGGCCACGCAACCACCCTCTCCTGTGCTGTGCCAGCCTTTATTAGGTGATAGCTAACAGTACTTGCCCCAACAGCCTGTGTGGGCTCTATGGGGGACCTTTGTATGTGTGCTTTGGTTGGTTGGTTCCTTTTAAGTGTGGTGATTTCAAAATAGTCTTTGTCCTTTCGTCACCTATACCTCACCTCTTCTTTTCCAGTAGACTGAGGTTTAGCTACGAATTCCCATGGTGCTTGCTTTCTTGGCTACATGAGCTGGTGATGTCCTATTTATTGATCTGATCAAGGGGCACCAGACTCATGGTTGGATATTTGAGATCTTGTATAGCAGAGCATAGCTTTTATTTGGACATCTTCATGATGCCTTTGCCAAAAATAGTCACATCTTGTCTTGAGCTAATTAGCAATACCCAGAGTGCAAATCCAATTTTTTTTTTCTTACATTCCATTTTTATTTTGTTTATTCCCTTACTGATTCTCAAGGTTTTCAGCAGGGTCCTGCATTGGGATGTTTGGCCAATTTTTCAATTAATAATTAATCAGTGTCACGTGGGAGGAAACCAGATTATCTGTAGAAAACCCAGGCATGCCAGGAGGTAACACTCCCAGCTTCTCAGCAATGGATTCAAGACTCCAGTAATGTATTCAAGAATCCATTGCTGACCTCCCATCTTACACGACCTCACCGTGATCCATAACTAGTGGTGAAAATTTCACCATTGCTGTTGTCGGAGCCCCAACATCTGAGTAATGCGTCCACTGTTGACTTTCTTACAAATGGTTCATCGGCCTGTCTATCGTTTTGACGATGACATCTGTGAATGCTTGGTGTGCCAGTGTGAGGCTTTCTCCAGATTCGGGGGATAGAAAGCCTCTTGTATAGATTGATAGGTCATGGTGGAATGGTGATCATTGTTAGGGCCGATTACAACAAAAAATCCCAATGGAATAACAGTGGCTGAGCAACATTGCAGGAACCTTGAGTGGGATTTTAACTCTTGACTTTGTCACCTTGAATATTTTGTCTTGAGGTGCTCCTGAGTGAGTTACCCCATCGTGATTTCTCAATTGTCACAAAATAATACTAAAGTCTATTTTTTAAAACTCCGATGGGATTTTTTAACAGGCAACATTCGTCACTAACGCTGCCCTTAAAGAGGAAAAAATATATAATCGGCGACGTTACGTAGAAGGTCCATTGCTCAAAAACGTCGCCTATTATAATGTCCTTGTGGTCCATGGCGGTGTTATTGACAGACGTGTTGAGATTTTGTTATTTGTGCTCGTGCACCGCTTTCAACAGTGCATCACAACAAATGTATGGATTTTAAGACCAGTGCACTGTATTAACGTTGTCTTAGCTTGCACATCCAAATAAATGTCAATGTCTTCACTGTTAAGGAACACAAAGCAAAGTGGTGTAGAATTGATTTTAGATTTAAATTACGGAAAACAATTGTCGTATAACTTGTTTTTATTTGTATCAAATTTACATTATATACAAGAAATACATCTGAAAACAGTGTTGGAAACAGATACTTGCATTACCTGTAGCCTCGTGTGAGATTGTGAATGTTTTTTCATTTGCCTCCACCCGCGCTTGAGCGACTGCCGGGTGTAATGCAGTGCGGCAGCAGTGATGCTCCAACGAGGGTCAATTCACACCTTCCAGCAGCCGAAAGTGCAGCCGTAGAATTTATGTACAGTACAGTATTACAATAACGACCTCGGAAACGAGCATACATTCTCATGTGTTTTTGCGAGCTTCACAGCCAAATTAGAACAGTTTCGCCAACACGGCAAACATTGCTCATTTCGTAGAAGCACATCGTTAGCCGTGAGTGCAATTATGTTTCTTGCAAATTGGTTCGGCCTGGTGTCAAACAGAAGGTTTCATTGGAAGGCAGTGCAAAGGCACTTACAGTGGCCGTGAAACCGGTGACAATAATGACTAGTTTTGTATCGATATGCGCCCTCAGTCATCTGGATGTTGATGAGAATTGCACACCTAACGATGGATCGATTCCATTTTTACACTCGTATGATACCTCTGTCAAATCACCCGCGCGATAACTGATTATGTAAGTCATGAAAAGTGTGCGATCATAGGCACATGCGTTACACAAAATTACAAATGAGTAGTGAACTTGTAATCATGAGATTAAATCAATCTTTTGTATCTTATTGCAACTCGAATAAAAATCTTAACGGTGATACCGATCCATCAAATCACTGTGGGGGGGGGGACAGGGAGTGCATTGTGTCATGCATAACGAAACTCAAGTTAGAAATGTTCTGTCAAGCTTGTACAAACAGTAAGCACATAGCACCTAAGCACATCTCCGTTCAGAGAATGGCTCAAATACCAAACGTATCTGCCCGTATTGTAAAGCAAACACAAATATCCCCGTTGATTTGAATAGATGCATGCACGTGCAGTAATTCGCCTAGGTTACATTGATATAAATATAAACAGGTGAATGTTCCTATATCTAAAATCATTCTGCAACAGAAAAACGTTTCGTAGAAGCAAACACCGGCACATTGTGACTCCAGTTGAAGAAGGTAATCAGCCCTGCCTTCGATTCAGTTGGGCGAGTGGCAGGCAGGTGGGTGAACAACTGGAATTCATTCCAATCCTAATTAGGTTTTTTTATTCTGCACTGATGCTACCCCACTGCCTGTCTGGCAAACCAGTCATGCAGGGAATCTGCACATATTGCATTGATTGACCTTAGGTGCACGGATGGGAGTCAATTACACTACATTCCAAGTATTCCATCATACCACTGCGTAGGTTTTTTGTGGTTGTGCCTGTGTTGTTCGGCATATCTACTTAAAAGTGCTGGGGGCTCCTTCCAATGCCAAATTGGGTTCCACACATCAGGGAGTTAGCCATTCCATCATAACGCACCTTAAAAATGAACTCAAACCCCGAGTAACCAGCTGTCACTGCACACCTTCAAGTTTAATTCCAATGTAGCAAATAAAAACATGATCTTACCTTAGTTATCTTTCTCTGCCGAGCTGTTATGGTCTCGGCATTGCTACACATCACTAGCCATGATTAATCCACTGCTGAATGTAGGCCTCCCCAAGCCGTTGCCACCTCATGGTTTCCGTGATGTAACAATCCCATCTCGCGAGCACCTGCACACAAGTGGATTTCATTGCTTTGTGTGGATTTCATTGCTCCATCTCCTTTGTGGGTGGACTCTGGAACGTGTTCCATTTCTTGGCTGCCTCTCCACAAACTAGACAGCGAAACATTTATTTGGATAAAAAACATGATGTAATTAGATTTTAAATATATTGGATTTTAACTATATATTGGATTACATTGCAGGATCATGTGAGATGGCCGCAGCTTGAGGAGGCCTTCATTCCAGTGAAATGACGGGATGCCAATGTAATTTAAAAAATGCCAATACATTCTCATTTATTTCCAAACACGGGACATTTACTTGCAAAATATTTTCATGTAATGGCAAAAATGTTTGACGTAAGTTTAATCATAAATGAAAACACATCGCTATGCTTGTGTATTTGAAAAAAAGAAGTTTATTGCACCATTAATAAATCAGTAAAAATGTATGTTGTGTTAATTGCTTTTAGACATTGCAAGTCCATGCATCCGAGACATGACCCATACAAGCAGTCGAACTCCAGCACTTGCTCCCCAACCAAGAGTGCAGCAAACAAACAGGATTATAAAAATGCACCCGGCCACGAGCATTCAAACGTTCAAGGTCCGGTTGTGATGAATTTCACAATTCCCGGCACCATTACATCAACCATTGTTGGCAGACGTTCCCGTAAAGCTTCTAAAAACACATTGTGCCACGCACAGCATAACTTAAAATATGCATACAAAAAAGTGGTACATATGGCATTCTTGTATACATTGCACAACTATGACATCTCCAAACAGTTACCAAGTGGATTAAAATAGGTCTGGGTGGGACCGTTTGGATATTTCCACCTCCAATACAGCTGCTCAGCAGGGAAGTGGGTGGCCGAATCCCTGCCTCCTGCCAGTGGCACGAGCAAGGCCGCTGCGTTACACCAAAGCCACATCGAACGCAAGCTCGTTTGAAAAAGGTGCAGCCCTGCAAAGTCTTGCTCATGCCACTGCTGGTGGAAGGGTCTACACAAGAGGGAGCTATCCAGAGGGCCCCCTATAGACAGCAATCGTCAGTCTCCCACGTTGACCAGACATCACTTTACACCACCCCATGTGAATCGCCAATCGACAGGTGTATCCCATTTACATTACTGGGTGGACTAAATGTTTTGTGGCTGCAGCGGTAATATTAACCAGGTACAGACACATACACATTTAAAAGCATCCATTACACGCGCTATTTGTTGGCGGTATCGCGAGCTTAACAATCGCTCGCAGTCAATGCATTGATATACCCATTGTGATTCCCTTAAGCGATAAGGCTGCATTATCCACGTTTGTGTTAAAAAAACATTAAATAAGTGTAATTTCAAGCCAGTATGGGGCCATCCATTTAGTACGTACGCATAGGAAACGGGGGGGGGGGTGAGTGAAGCCTCGATAATAATTTGTCTACATTGGCCTTCAAATGAGCCACAGTTCAGTTTCTTCAGCTGTCAGACAACAAGTACTGCCGGGAGACGTGGGACTGTGGGAGAGGTGTCACTTGCATGTCACCGTGCCCCTGACTGCAGCCATCACGCAGCTCAGCAGTGAGTCTGACAGTCTGGCAGCCTGCCCCATGGGTCACACATCCTGCAATCTGCCCTCGCTACACTGCCGCTGGCTCAAGGTTTTAGCTGCCGCAGGCCACTGTAAAACAACACTAGCGCAGTCACACTCCTGAGTCTTCTGACCTTGAGAACAATCAAACGCTGGATGATGATGATGATGATCACGCCAGCGACGCTGTGGATCTTGAGACGACGGCCCAGCAGACTGCAGCTATCACGCTGCTGTGCTTCAGCCTGACACCGACATGTTGACGAAACCCCTATAATGCGTCACCTGTCCGACTGGATTCAGTCGGCGTTTGAACCGAGCGGACACCAGACAAACGTTTTAAAGGTGCGCAACTTAATTCTTGAATGCAGCCGGCGGTGGACTGTTTGCTTAAAACACGTTAATATTATTAATCCTTCATCGTTTCTGCATGGATTAAATATCGGCCGTTCTATAGGATGGGAGGGGGGGTGCGTTTGGCGTACGTAGGCAGGTGGGGGGGGTGTAAAAAGTATGCGTGCGTACAGGGAGGGGACAAGTTGACAGATTTTAGCGTACCTACTCAATGGATGGCCCCGATGCAAGAAAATCCTTTACAACAATACAGATTTGCATTTCAACAGTTATATATTTGCTGGATGTAGCACCAGCCAATTCGCTAAGGCAACCTGCTTACTGTGCGTATCAACGGTGCAATATCCTGCCTATGTATGCCTAAAGCACTACACAATCACCTCTTCAAATGGGTTTCATCTTAATAATATCCACAGGATTTGTTAGGTTTTTATTTGGAGTTGTGTTTTTCCCAAAATAAATGTCAAGGAAAAGGTTTCAGTAATTTGTCTTCACGGATTTTTTTGCCAAATGTGTCTGTTTATAAATAACGTTATATTCTACATTCAGCTGTTTTGGGAAGTGGTTTAAAAACATGAAGATTAATGACCTGGTTAGTTATTACAATAAATGCTACACTTAAGTTAGATTGAAACATAAAATTCACCACTTTCTTCTTACAAGCCCAAGCGTTAAGAATTAAAATCCAATGTACACCACATTTCCCTTCTCCGATTTCCCAATACTTTTTACCAACCCCTTAGAAAAAAAAAACTAAACCTCATTTCTACCAATGGTGTAATCTGCACGTGGATATGACTTGTACAATGGACACACATCAATTGAATCAATTTAAGGAATTGGTTTTCTCCATGTGTTACAGCTGTTGGAGCCTAACCATACAAACTTAACAGTTTGCTAGACTTTCCAACGCAAGATGAAATGATCTTATCCTGCAGCGACAGATGTCCGTTTCAAATCACTCAAGATTCCTAACACAATTGACAAGTATTTATCTTCATGTTATTGCTTCTTACATTACAGAAGAGGTAGTTCGATTAAAGTTCAACAACCAACCTCGACTTTCAACCAAGATGTCCACTACCATCCAGGGATGACTTTTTATCCCAAATATCCAAATAAGCATTTCGCAAATAATTTTAACTAAACAGAAGAATTTCATTTCGCATACAATCACTCGCACAGCGTGGCCTCAAAACGCACACCCCAACCCTGCAAGAAACAGATTTTGGTTGTGGATTACGATGACATCAAGCAAGTTATATATGCGAATGCAGCAGGCACTGTGAAGCTGTTAAAAAAAACAACCTCACAAAATACGCATGGGCACAATGGTTTTCTGAAGGCAGCCCATATTTGCAGTCTTCAATGTAATGTTACGTTTGCCTGCGTCATTCTTACACGGACCGTCTCAAAAATATTTGTAATGCGGTCAACTCGAAAGCCTTATTTTCTATGAAAATTTTTGACAATTTACACCACAATTTCCTTTCCCAGCACTAATGATACGCATATTAACAGCTGATTTAAAGTAAAATCACATCACTTAAACTCAATTTACAGACTCAATTATCACATTTTGTATACCAAACACGAAGGCTATGCAATAGACAACTACAAATAATCTTCTTAAGTTTTTTCGGTAAAGTCACGTAGGTAAAACATCAAAATGAATGAAAATAAAATAAAATAAAATAAAAAATCAGTGATTTTTGATTTTATGAAAATGAATGAAAATAAAATCAAAAATCAGTGATTTTTTATTTTATTTTATTTTCATTCATTTTGATGTTTTACCTACGTGACTTTACCGAAAAAACCTAAGAAGATGATTCCTTGCAGTCACGAAAGCTTCAAATCTAGAACTACAAATAACCCGCTCTAGACTAACCTTAGCTTATATATATATAAATTCTGTTGCACAGAAACCCTGAAATTCAAACGTCATACATTATTTTATGTATAACCACAAGCCTGCCTTGATCAGCGTTGGGCGATAGCGGCATTGTATCACAATATCGTAAGGTACAACAGCAATGTCACGGCTCAACGCCACAGTGACATTCCACTTGTGAAAATGCCAATGAAATCTGACAAACGTTCTGTGTAGTTTCACATTAAAGGAAAGAGTGAATAGTAACCATCAACTGTACCCATGTCGCCGATTTTTGTCAAAAGTCAACAGGCGTATTTCGCATCAGATAATGTCAACTGTGTGGGCGCAGTGGTTTAGCGCACTGCGTTCTGAAGCTGGCGACGCGCGTTCCATTCCCGGCCGCAACTAACGTGAGTGGCGACCGACATCTGAACTGGTCCTGGACCTCTCCCCCCAACACACCAACTCACACTAACCAGCAGCGTGGTCAGTCTGAAGAAGTATGGTCAAACAAAACGGCAATGAACCGATACGGCATGGGGAGGCCTTCATCCAGCGGGCAATTGAGAAAGTGCTGTAGATTACAATTAACATTAGTTTAAATCTAGCATTATGGGACAACTGTAGTGGATTGAGAATGTCCACAGGTGATAATGGCCGCTTATACTCATATACATACACCCGTGTATGTATATTGAAAATTAATTGTATGCTGTGCAGTATATCTCATTCAGCACATTGTATAAACACTATTTCACGCAAATTTGCAGATGTGTTTTTTTAGGGCATTGGTCATTTAATGACTTGTGCGCATAGATGAGTAGTTTTGAAGCAGAAATGAAATCTTCCCTGCCTTCCGCCTCTATCCCCTGTCACAACATAAACTTCAGTGCAGCCAGCAGCACCAGAACATAAACCGCAGGATCTTTGAAAAAAATATATATAATCGCTGTCAAATCACCATGCATGCAAGTACTCATAATATTATATAGTTTTTTTAGATAAACAGTTGCCAGATTTGGGACCAACTCATGAGGCATAAACTATTTTTTCTGGTACAAGACCTAACCAATCCAACAAACTCAAATCTACTTAATCCGGAAGCCCTCTGGCTAAACACAGTCACTGGCATTTTGAAGGGCCACGTGCAAAATCCTACACAGAGATAGACGTCATGACTAGGGAGAGTAGGCACACCAATCATGCCGACATATAAGAGCATTCATAAGAAACCCGAGTTCAATTCCCAGCCATGGCTAATACCAGTGACGAGCGATATCTGAACCGATCCTGAACACCCACCTTCACCAATTCCGCACTGACCAGCGTGAAGTACAATCAAACAACAACCCCCATTACTGCCGAATTGCATGGGGAGGATTTAATTCCCCAATGGATTGATACAAGACTATGCATTATAGTATGTGTGAGTATGTATTGATCATGACACAAATTTAGACTTGGCAGGAGACCCTGTACCAGCTTCAAGAATTAATGGCGAGGAATACGGTTCCAAAATGTCTTTATCTTGAGCACTAGCAACCACAAAACCCCATGATCAATGAAATGTCACGGGAGCAACACTGGATGAAATCCACACACCTCTCACACTTCTACCCTGGAAATGGCACAATCACATGTTCAATTTGGCTGTGAACATGTGGCCACACGTACTGGCAAAGTAGTCTAAGACAATGAAAATAATTACCCACATAGACCCTATATACACTCACACATTGTGTAAAACAATAGTGAACTCTAACACGATTAAAACAAAACATCTAATTTAATCTGTGCCATATTTCAACGCGGACCAAAACAAAAATTTGTTCTTAATCATGTGCAAAAGTAATTTCTTTCCAGTGGTATAAAAGTATTAATAAAAACACATAAGTGGCTTTTTAATGAAGACTCAAGAACCCTTTATGAGCGTTGTAAATTAAGTCCTCGCACGACGTTCAAATCTGGCTGCGACGCCCCATGGCTGCGGTCCACAGCTGGACAAAAGAGAACGGCACTTTTGAGAAGGCGAAAGAGACGGCGGGCGAGATGGACAGCAGGATCCAGCTGGCGGGAGGGGCGGCTGCTGCTGGGGGAGGGAGGGAGGCAGTGGGCCGCTCCCTCATTCGTGCGCCGGCACTGTCTTGAGAGCCTCCGCTGACTTGCGTGAGACACTCACGTTCTGCGCAATCGGTCGGGTGGGAGTGAATAAAATTCATTAAAATCGTGGGACGTTAAATGCACGGTTAGTCAACCGCTACGGCCTCTGGTGGACATATGACATGAGATGAAGGTCACTAAAAGCCAGCAATGGAGCTCTTAGAAAATACATTTTACATCTATACAGAGGACCTATTGATGGGTATTGAGCGATGTCATATGAAGGTGACTTGACTCCGGCCCAGGTTTAGTCATCTATACATTAACTTAAGACATCTACAGATTAAGGGTAGTGACATGGCCCAGCGGTAGTGCGTTTACCACCTATTGTAGAGGCAGAGGTTCATGGTTCGAATCCAGGTGGCTGTCCCGATTTTTTTTATGCGGGTGTAATAACCACAATAAAATGCCGTCTGCTTTACAGTGGATGTTAAAGATGCCCTGACGTCATTCACAAAAATAGGCCGCTCTGTGCCGGCGTCAGGATTCAAATTGACTAATTTAAAAAATTACCCGCAAATACTCAACTGGGATTATACATATCAATCATCGCCACCGACTGGCAAACTAATGCCCAAGATCGCTCTTGCAAATTTGACCATCCTGGTCTCTTGAGTTCTCACCTGGTTAAAATAAACTTGAAACTTGACCATACACCTGCAATGTATACAAAATGAAATGTTTTATCCTACCGTATTACACATCATAAGAGTCAGTGTGAGGTCTCGAATTGAGATTGTTGTTTGACCCACAAATTCCACTTCCATCTCCCAGTATAGTTCCAAGCTTCCACTCCCCAATGCTTCTTTGCAGCACCTTTCAGCTTTTGTTTTATTTTCGTTGCCGACGTCCAAGTAATAAGCACGGAACAATTACTTTATCAAAACATTCTAAGTTGGCCTGGGCAGAACGCGCTTCTGGAAGGGACGATGGCCGACGGTCAAAACTAACGATTGAATGGCAGCCCAACGGTGCTTGAAAAGAGCACTGTGATGATGGAGCAATACAATCGGCTCCTGTGTAGGGGGCCCAAGTGGATTGCTGCATCGTGAGATCACGAGGGACGGCAACGGTGGAACGCCTCCCCGAGTCGTTGCCATCCAGTAGTGGTTAAATCATGGCTGATGATACTGGTAGTAACCTCCTGGTTACACCAGCCCACAGGGGATTATTCTGTCCGTCCGTCGTGCATCAAAAAATGGGAGGGGTGGGGCTGAGTGGAGAGGGGAGGGGCTAGGTGGGGAGGGGCTGGTCACCCCGTGGTGCCCTTATATAACCTACTCGCGCCGGCTTGTGCCCGCCCTCACAGTCGGGCATATTTGTGGAATACACCACGCCGCTGTTGACCCTGGCTATTGACAGAGCAAACCAACGTTACTACCAGCTCCCTCCGCAGGAATGTGTTAAATAATAAACGTTTTGGGGATTTGTACCCAAGTGGTGCGAGTAAGTTGGATGACGATGGCTGATTGGAGAGGCTAGACCCCGGGCTCGGCAATGTGGAGGTGGGGGACCTCACCTCTGGTCTTTCCCTGTGCGTGTTCACAGCCTCCACGTTGAGAAAAAACGACTCCACTCGACAACCTGAGAAGAGGGGAAATGCGCCAATATGCAGGCACAGATTCAATAAACAATGCCCTGTCGTTGAATAATCAGTCTGAGTGTTTATCGGAGTTCCACGTTTAGAAACACAAAACACTGACAATAGAAAAGATGCTATGATGTTTGGACGATTGATAATTTTCACTCCCACCTACAATTCCTGTTACATTTTCACAATTCAATGAATGTATCGGGGTATTAAAAACCTGAACGTCCAAAACTTAAAACGTTTGGAAGTCTGAACTTTTAAGTGCCGTGCAGAGAGTGGCCAGCAGGGGGCGAGTTAAATCGCTTGTGGGAGCGTATCTTAACCATATTCTTTGGTTCTTTCGGTAGTCACGTCGATAGATAAATAAGAATAAAAATAAAGTGCGTTAAAAAAATGACTAAAAAATAAAATAAAAAAATGAATAAAAGAATAAAATAAAAAAATATGTAGACTGTAGCCTGGTTCTTAATCGGAGTGAGTGTACTACTGGCAGTCTAATGTAGACTGTAGCAATTGTTATTAAGCTGGGTGAGTGTACTGGCAGTCTATAATGTAGACTGTAGCCTGGTTCTTAACCTCGGTGAGTGTACTGGCAGTCCTATAATGTAGACTGTAGCCTGGTTATTAAGTTTGGGGAGTGTACTGGCAGTCTATGATGTAGACTGTACATTATAGACTGCCAGTACACTCACCGAGGTTAAGAACCAGGTTACAGTCTACATTATAGACTGCCAGTACACTCACCCAGCTTAATAACCAGGCTACAGTCTACATTATATTGCCAGTACACTCACTCCGATTAAGAACCAGGCTACAATCTACATTAGTGTTTTTATTTTTATTCACTTTATTTTTATTTTTCTATCTACGTGACTTTACTGAAAGAACCAAAGAATATGAATTCCTGCAGTCACGAAAGCTTTAAGTCAAAATATCTTAACCATTCAAGATAACCCAAGGACCTGCAATCCAATTCAACTCATTTTTCAGTTTCCATTCCATTATTAACTTATAGAAACTGCAATATTATAGACACATATCAAAAGGACATATCGGTGACCTTAAAAGCACAATTTAATGCATTTGGTGAGCACAAACAATTTAAACGTTAAGTGTGGTGTGCCCTACCGTAGGCTATTGGCGTCAGCTTGAGCACAGTGTGGAGTGGACACTCCAGGTAAGGAAGCTCAGCTGTGGAGAAAAAGCGTGAAGATATACACTATTAAAATAACCAATTCCAATGCATTTAATACGCAATTTGCGTATATTTTTCTTTTGATTTTCAGTATACGCATACTTATGGAAAGATTGAGATCCCCATTGTAGTTGGCGAAGACAGTATTGTTGGCAACCGTTATCTTTGGGAGGAACTATCTCCATAGGACAGCCAGTCCGGATATAGGACAGCCAGTCCCGTACGAATGTATGTTGAACTTCTTTCGCACCGTACGTAGCCAACCGTGTTAATCGGAGGTACACATAGGAGAGTTAGTTCAAGGCGATCAACTGGCTAGCATCTCATGGTGGTGACAGTTAAACAGACCAAAGTATAGAAAGGTATTTAAATACACATGTACCAATGTACCATTCTCTGTTAAGAAATAGTTCCTACACTTAAAAGACATGCACGCCATTGTGCGTGTAATAATAATTAAGAAAGTATGCCAACTGTTACGCAAGTGATCTGCTAATGTCAATTCGATTAACCGAGCCAACAAAAGTGTTCAACTGGAAGAGAGAACAAGCAACACAAACAAAATTGGAACACGAGACAAGATGGGAGGGAGGGGGCGGGAGGTTGAGGGGATGGGGAGGGAGGCGCGACTGGTACCGGAGGACTTGTCGAGGAAGTACGCGAGCAGGCAGCGCATCACGGCCTGGTGGCACACGACCAGCACGTTCTCCTGCCGCTCCAGCTCCATGATGACCGGCTCCAGCCGGTGGACCACATCCTGATACGACTGTGGCACAAGCGCCCACACACACGCACGCACGACTGGATAAGTAAACGTACGCAAGCGACCCTATCAAGTTGTGGTCTTGTACACACTGCGGGTCGAAACAATTCTCCGTCTGCTTCGTCCCTCGCATTACTTCACTTTACAATTCCATCCTACAGCCTCTCTTTCCAAGCTCTCATGATAACCCAGCTCAATTCAAGAAACGAGTTAACTGTTGTCAATTATAACTTTTATCGTGCTGTGTTGGCTGGCCACATGTTTTGGGTCTTTGGGCATGTGATCATCAACTGTGTTAAAAAAAAAAACCCATTACTCTTTGATTTATGTTTTCCTTTTTATCAGATTTTTGTCTTTTTCCTCAATCTTATGGCCGAGATATATCACTCGCCACTGATGCTAGCCTAGGTTGGGAATCAAACTCTTGTCGATTCCTGACCACAATTCATCGTGCAATGTGCTCACACCACTTCTGACGCTACCGTCCCCGCCCACGCAAATACACCCACCTCCCCCTTGGGGTAGCGGTAGTGGAACTTGTCCTGGTCACGCATCGCGAATTCGTCGGGATGCGATGACTGAATCTCCTCGTATGTCATCTCCTCGCACACTCCCTGCCCCACAAACCGTGCGGGAGGAAAAAGCAACAACAGCTGCTGTTAAACGCGAAGCAGAATGTGAAATGGCCACAAACGCCGCTGCGTATTCATAATCAATGTTTTTTTTTAGTTAGATTGTGTAAGTATGTGTTGTTAAAAAACTGAGCCAACAAAAGTGTTAAACTGGAAGAGAGAACAAGCAACACAAACAAAATGTAAAAAAAAAAAAACACATTTATACCCAAAAAACCTTTAATATGAATAATATTGGTCGCGAAAGCGTACATGTCAAACCACTGCGTAAGTTTTCGCAGTTGTGCTCCATGGCTGTGCGATGAGCGCGCTTTCAAAAGTGCTTCTGCGGCCGTCTGGAAGGATCTTTCCCTCCGATATTAGGAAGCCACTGGAGCTATGCACTTTAAAATCTTAGACCGAAAACTAATTTCTTTACAACTGCTTTTCGAGCTTAGTTTGTTGTCCTGCCTCCGCACCTCCGATGAGCACGACTGGCAACGTACGGTGCGAAAGAACTTCAACATCCATACGTGGATATGTACGGCGCGTCAAGTTCAGCGCGATGTCTGACGTTTCATCCCACGTGCTGGGGAGCTTCCGTTCCAGAAGCTTCATTTCCAGAAGCTCCCAGCACGTGTTGGACGTCACGCGGTACAACCTGGAAACGCATAAACATGTCTCTCCCCCCCCCCCACCCCCCATTTCTAAATGGTTTTATCCGTGGAGAGCTTACGGCGTCAATCTCATTGAGGGCTTTCCACTGCTCATACGTGGTGTTCAGTGCCTCGGCTGTCTGGATGGTCCTCTTCATTTGGCTCGTCCACACCTTCAAGTCCTTGATGTTTTGTTCCGAAAGGAAGGAGCACAGCGCATGGGCGAACTGTGGAGATGAGGAGACCAAGAGAGACGGTAGCATGTTTTCTGTCATTGTTTTACTTACAGTGCAATGCAATAGCAAAGGGCGGATCATAAAAATCACGAGTAGGATGGCACACAGGAAGACAACTGTAATGAGACAGTGAAGCTGACGACGATGACGATGATGACGATGGTGCAGATGAAGGCAGTCAAAGTGATGACAATGGTGACGAAGATGATGGTGAGAATGACCACAATGATGATAGTGGCAAGCACAATTACAGTGAAATTGAAGACATATAAATTGGGATATCAAGTCTGGTGGTGTTGAGGATGATGCCTTTGCCTATGATGATGACAATTGGCATGACAAAGACGGTTTTCATTGGGGTAATAACAATGGCTATGATGAGGCTGCGAGCCCAATCTCCCGCCTTCTCTAAACTCAGGTGCACCGCGTTTCGGACTTATGTCCGTGGAGTTTCTGTACCCCGTGCCCTACGTCGCGTTTTGTGCTCCATACAGAGCTCCAACTGAAATGTAGCATTCTAGATTTTAAGTTTTCGTGACTGCAAGGATCTTTGTTTTTTTCGGTAAAGTCACGTAGGTCAAAAATTAAAATAAACTAATTAAAATAAATTTAATTGCGACATTTCGGGCGCAACACAAGCGTCCTTCTTCATGTGGGGACAACGTAGCGAAAACACAAACGCTTAAGTGTGTCTCAAAAATGGCTGTGACGAGGGATTATATAGTCACGGGGCCTGGAGGGAGGGGAGGCCATGGTAAGTGTGGGGGCAGGGTGTGGGCTGGGAGGCAAAGCTGCGACACCAAGGATGCGCTGGGAGGCAAAAGCCGAAACTGGTGCGTTGTGATGTAGATGTTGGAAGTAGATAAGCAAGCTAGGTTCTTTCTAGATTTGAAGTTTTTGTGACTGCAAAATGCAACAACAAAAAAACAATGGCAATGGTGTAAACGATTGTGATGGTAAGCATTACCACCCCATTATCATGATGAAAACGATAGCGATGATATTTCAAGTGGCGATGGTGACAAAGTCATCGTCGACGACGGTGCCCACCTGCTTGCCGCGATCGGCCAGTCCCAGGTCGCCCCCGATGCGGCCCTTGAGGTTGAGCTCGGACTCCCCGTGCCGACACAGGTAGATGGAGCGCGGCTGCACGTGGATGTTCATCAGGTAGTAGACGATGCGGCTCTGCACGTGGTCCTGCACGTGGTTCACCAGGAAGCCTCGGCCCACGTTGAAAATCTTGATGTACGACATCTCCCTGAGGACACACGGCAGGGGCAACGTCAAGGAAAGTTGAACATCGCAACGATGCACACCCGCCCCCCCCCCGACACTGTGTTGGGTTGTCTGACAGGCGGAATATTTTACGAGTTTGAACTTCAGCATCCGCCGTCCATCCTCAAGTCCCTCTACAAAACGTGGCTTTCAACCGTCTCTGGGTTTTGCAAGTTTCCGGGTTAATAAGTAATTTGTCTGTTGGGGCTGAAGAGGCATAACGTGATGTAGGCACATTGCCAATTGTATTCGGCGTTAAGTCACTCTCTGTTCTTGAATGCGAGTGCCCGAAAAATTAGCTTCTTCAATATTATGTCGAAAACTAAAATTGGTCGTGAATTTTTAGCCCATATGATGTGGAAGACAAATTAATATCAGCCTTTATTGTTCAGTCATATAAGAACCCACTGATTATTTTGCGTAACGTTTATAAACGCCCCTCATCACTATCACAATAAAAAAATAAAATCACAAAACAACCTGAACATAACACCAATGACATAATTACTCTCCACGTGTCCGGCGACCAAGGTCAAGGACCTAAGAGCAGATGGTGGGAGACTGTCAGCAGCACACACCTGGGAGGTCAAGCGTCTCCTGTGCAGTAACTGCCGAGACCTGACGAAGGGTAGAAAGCGTTGTTGGCGACGAGGTGTGGAGGCATCGACGGCTTAGGCCTTGGTCCATCATGACATCATGATATTTTACTATTATTAAGAGAGATTATTTCTCCAGCTGCTGCGACTGAAGGCCAGCGTCTGGGTCAAGTGAGCCGCAAATCGCTGCCTGGCCAGACGAGTGACGCAGGAGGCTAGAGAGGGCATGGGGAGGGGGGAAGCTTGGAGCAGTGATGACCTACCTATCCCAGGTATCGTCCAGAGGCTGGTACGTCTCCTTGTAGCACTCGATACGCTTCAGGAAGTCCACGGTGGCGTCGTCCTTGTTGCAGTCCTTGTAGTCGGGGCTGCTCACCTTCACCTCCTGCAAGGAGGGTGTCGAGTCACAGGAAATATGGACTTCATTCATTCCTTCGTCGGCAGGTAAGACGGGTGTAGAGATGCTTGTATGCAAGTCATAAAATATTGTCAGATTGCGTTCGATTTAGTTCACGTACGGTGATGCTGGTGGCAATGACGTCAGGGTCGTCACATAGGGACTCCACGAAGAACACCTGAAATGTACAATCATACATGACACAGCTAAAAATATATACGTTGATATATATGCAACACCACGGGTATTATTATGACAATTATACTTATTTACCCAAGAGAGCCTCAGGAGGGTCCTGCCAAGATTTTGCAGGAGGGAGCCATGATTGCTAAATATTATTACAAGTGAATAATTGCGGGTATTTTATTCAAATTTGGAAAATTTGTACCACGATGCCAGCACACAATGGCCTACTCTGGCGAATGACATTGCCGAATAGTTTAACGTCAACTGCAACGCATAAGACACACATTTTTTTGCCATTACACCCACAGTATTAACCAGGGCGGCCTCTGAATTCGAAACCGTGAACCTCTGCAATGTGCGGAGAACGCGCTACCAATAGACCAATATTAGGGTTTATGAGATTAGTGATAAAAACATTCTTCAGCAAAGGGTTTGATTTGTATTCGTCAACAATGACTATGAGAGGATGGACATCAACCAAGCATGAAGACAAGGACGCCTTTTCACACCAACACCCAAACACGAGTGACTATGACGAGACAAATTTAATGAGTTTGAATGAAGACACAGACTGAGATAATTTAGTAAAGTTATTAGAGACCGCTGTGCACTGAGGAAGACCAAACATGGTAATTGGCTATATTTATTTATATACAAAGATTGAGTTCAATTTTTCGATTTAAAGCTTTCGTGACTGCAGGGATTCATCTTCTTGGTTCTTTCGGTAAAGTCACGTAGAAGGAAAATAATAAAATAATAAAAAACATAATAAAATAATTCTCACGACGTTTCGGCCACAATGCAAGCAGCCGTCCTCAGGTGAAGAACAGGTCTGTCGATAAGACAGATTTTTTATTATTCTATTATTTCCATTCTACATGACTTTACCGAAAGAACCAAGAAGATGGAGTTCACTTACTGGCTGACTTGATAATATTTGGTGGAGGGGTAATAATTGTTTCACCATTACCCCAACATTTAGTAAGTAAACGTGGACTACATGCTTTATTGCTTTAGGTCACGTAGACTGTGAGAATTACTTTCATAACAAATGCTGACCAAACTAGTACTTATTAATGCCCAACGCTCAGAAATAAATATTTTTTGTAATAATGCAATCGTACTGTACAAATCAGAGGCCCACAGTCAAAGCAAATTCTGAATGAACTAATTCAGATTAGCAACAATGGACTATAACCGGAGAGGAAGGATTACGTTGAATGCAACCCAGATTAGCCAGCCATGCCTGCTTGCAGTTTACAATTACGTCGCAACAACAAAGATGAACAAAAACAAAAAATCCAATTTCGTCACACACGTATTGTATTTTTGTTACGTAAGTGAAGCAATTATTTGAAGGAAACCACGACTCGACCTCTTGGGGTGTTGCCCCTGGTGCAAATGCAAATCCACACCGTCCTTAAAAGGACAGGAACACTCTGTGACATGCGGAGCTGGCCAATTTGATTTGCGTTTAAAGCGTTCACGACTTAATTTCCACGCAGCTAGGATTCCTGTCGTTTTCCCCGAGCCCGGGGCGATTTACATAATCCTGGGATTTCCAGCTTCGGGTGGCCGAGTTGTTTAAATGGCGAATTCTTGTTATTGTATCCAATCTTAATGAATTACGCCCTTCCCTGCCCTATGTCCCCCCCCAAGGGCGGTAATCCTGCCAATCAACCAAAAAAGAACCACCACCCAATGCGTTTGTCTAGCGGTAAGACAAGCCGGGCAGGATTTTTGGCTGATTTAATCTCTTAAAAGTGGTGGCTGTAAAGAGGTTTATTTCTACCGTCATTACAAAATAATCATCACCGTAATAGATAAGCATTCGGTGCATTAAATGCATTGACACGTGTGATAAGTTCAAGCGCTTGATTTTGGCGTAAAAACCAATACAATGCTATTGTAATACCATTTTATTATGGAGACCATTGATGAGTTCTGTAGCGGAACATTTTGGGACGCGAGGCTAAAAAACCGTCACTGCATCTCCATGTAAATACATCACGTATTTCAGTCCATCGACCCACTGGCCATCCGAACTTAAGTTAACCAGCCGCATGCATTTAATCACGCAAAACCCTGCCAATGTGCCCTGTACGAGGTGTAATTGCAGCCAAGTAAAGTACAAAAGCAAATGTAACACGATTGGTTTTGTTCAGTCATTGGTGACAAGGCTGAGAACATCGACGTCCTGCACTTAATCAGTGCTCCTCACTCTGAGCCAACCTGCCTCGCCTCAGCAACGCATTTGTGAATCCAACAACAGGTATGTTATTACCTCCCTCGCATGCATGAGATTATTCTGCATCGGGGCTCCGCACACATGCCAGTGATCAAATTCATTGGTCAAACAGTCCAAATTTGGACCATCCGGAACATGGACCTTGAGACTCAGAAAGGCTTTTTACGGTAAAACTAACAACCCACACCGTCATTTGGACATGGCCATCCACCCATTCCTCCCTTCAGCCCAGCCAGAACACCTTTTTTAAATATAGTATGATAGTAGGATAGAAGCCTGCATGTCCTTTAGATGTGACCATCCATTCATCCGACCCTCCCAGTATGATAAAGGGTGTTGTTATCGTTATTTCTAGATTTGAAGCTTTCGTGACTGCAAGGATTTATACTCTTAGTTCTTTCGGTAAAGTCACGTAGGAAAAAAATGAAATTAAAATTATTATTATTTTATTTTTTATAAATTATAATTTCATTTTTTACCTACGTGACTTTACCGAAAGAACTAGTTATCGTTATTGTTAGCTTCCGCACTGGTGCGAGAATCTTGCAAGCACTGCCGAAGGGGCTCCACGGTCTGGCCGTACCTTGTAGCAGTTCTCGTTGCAAAAGTTGGTGATGAGCTCTCTGCGCTCACGTGTCGTATTTGTGGCGTCGAACACCTGCGGGGCCAGAACACAAAGGGTGCACACGCGAGAGGCTCGCATTGCTTGTCCACTTTCATTCCCCTCGTGTCATTTCAGATACTTCATACCCGCACATTTGTCGTCTGTGACCAAAGCAGGCCTTGGAAGCAAAGCAAGGTTTGGGCCCTAGCTGGAATAACGCTGCGATGAAGCACCTCGTGTCTATACATGCTATGGGATTGTGGGCAGCAGAGGGATGTGAATTTTTGCAATGTACTTCCACGATCAGACTTCTATGCATCCTGCCCGCTTCACGGAACCAGCACGGACCGACCAAGATGGTGAAGTATGGTTAAATAACCCCCACGACCTGCACTGCGTGGGGAGGGGCCCCTAATCCAGCAGTAGATTGTATATATTTGTTACAGATATGATACAACAATTGTACAAAGCAACTTTAAGGAGGCCAAGGATGTCAGAAGTATTGCATGGAGCAGAGTAGGGTTTTGATGAAGTTTTGATGAACAACACGAACCTATTTTGGTGAGCAGGGAGGTCAACTTTAATGTTTTTATCGGCGAATGAGGCACCAATAATGGATTATGAAGTATACATCAAGGAGATGCATTTTAACAAAGTAAATTTAAAAAAATCGTCTCTCTTTGAACACATCGAAGATAATATGACATTATTGGAACTACAGATTACACAACTTGGAAGTTCAGAATAGAACATGGCAAGAGGGTATTGTAGATGCGATTATGGGTGGGCACCCGTTATCAGGAGGTCGACACAGGCAGTGAAGCGGAACCCAGTAATATTCTGGGCCTACTGTTCCACAATACAAGGAATTAACTACGTATGAAAAATTAGACAAACAGACTACACCGAGAATGTCAAAGGGTTAATGTGCTCTGGCGAATGATCCTTTGGGTTTGGCCACGAGATTGCGTGCACTCACCGCAACTTGCCCGCCTTCGTCCTTCAGATACTTGTGGAGGTCTTCCAAGGCAACTAGGGCACAATGTCTGTGCGAAGAAACACAATACTTCACTGAGAGAGGCCTCGCCAATTTGATCCAACGTTCTTGCCTGATAAGACTGCTGGACAGGTGCTGTTAGCGAGATCCCATTAAGGCAGGCAAACCGGTTGACAAGCATGGGGGATATAGTGGCACTGTTTTCTCGGCCACCTTTGTCTCACCAGTGCTGATTTTAAAACGCACAGTGCACTGTGGGCACAATGCGATTTCTATTTTCTTCATTGCTGTGCATTATTTTGTTTTGCTTTTCTCACTTTGGTGACCCAGATGGCTCTTGCGCATATTACTAACCTGGGTCTCTCGAGATCTCACCTGGTCAAAACAAAGTCAACTTTATTTCATAGGCATGTTAAATATTTGACGATTAAGCAGTCCTTAAATTAGACGAATTGCCTCAATTCAACCTGACTATTTTACACGCTTTCATTTAACTCACTCCGTCTGTTGTTGTTGTTGTATCCTCAAATCTTGTAACTCAATTTTAACCCACTTCCCAATGTGGTATCGACTGCAAACTTGGTATACTTATGTCATACTGATGACAATACTATATTCTATCATAACAAAACATTTTTTTTTTATAACATTCTTTTTTATATGTTATGTTTCAGCTTTGGTCTAATTGTCTACGGTTAACTCACGTTGGCTGTAATTGCCCATGCTCCCTTACGTTATGGAAAGCTTCGGGGCCACTTCCTGGAGCCGTGGAGTTCTTCCATTACTCCAGTACATTCATGTTTACGATGTGAGGATCGATTGCTGGTGGATGGCTGCTATGTACATTTCATAAAAGCCTGTTTTAAGTAAAGCTCATGTATTATTGAAGAAGAATCAATTGGGGTGAATTTAGCACCTCTAGTGGCTGTAGGGGTCACATGAACCCATTACCTACACCAAATATAACCCAAAAAATTGCCAAATTATTACATACACACAATGCGATGCATACGTCATGAGCATAACAATCAATGTTAACAAACTGGCCTTTAGGGTCACATATCAATAACAACTGTCACTCACGAACATGGCTAATGTTACAGACGTGGCAGGCAATCAAACTCAGGTGCAAGGCGCAGTGCGATAACCACAGACCACGTCACTGCTCCACCCTAGTTCATATTATCCAATCAAAAGCCACGTCTGTTAAACGTAGCAAAATCAGTTAATATAGACACATTAACAACTGATATATTCTAGTGGTTCGCAATTTATTTTTTATGTAATACTACGTAGATTGCCTGTTGGATTTTGACAAGATGTATGTTGAACTCCTTTAGCACCGTACATATGCCAACCGTGCTCATCGGATGAAGCCACCAATGATGTAGTGACCCAAAATGAAACCACGATACGCGACATTTTATAATAAATACACATGCCGTGTTAACCAGAAAACCCAATTCTCAAGAGCACTTCTGTTAATTTAAAGCACCGATATCATGTGCTTTTCGTAATAATCTCTGCCTGCGCCACAGAGCAAATTTTTTCCCGTAAGATTAAGGCCAAAAGGTCACTTCTCCACCGTGACTCATAGCGAACAGTCTAGTCACTTACTTTCTGATCTTCATGGCTTCCTCATTGTCTGGCCGGAAGAACTGGTACGATTTGTAGAGCTGCGTGGCTTCCCTGCGGTACTGCCCAACATTGAACGCTAAAAAACAAAGTCACGCGCATACACACGCACGTACTTAATGCTGCGAGTGCATTAACCAAAAACATGCACCCCGTGGGCTTCACAGTGGACGTCAGAGATCCCGTGATGTCAATGTGTGCCTGCGTTGTAGTGCAAATTAGAAAATGTACCCGCAAATTACTCGATTGAAAAAGATTTGTGATAGTCAGCAAGGCTTTCTTGGGTAAACAAGCATCCTAATATGCACCGAATGGTGCATATGGCACACGTTTGAACCTACCAAAGGTTTATTGGGCAAGTCAGTTGTTTTTATTTTACAAATATCCAGTTTGCATTGTATGCAAAACAACAAATCAACATTAAAAGTTAATGTGATTTAACTTATTGCACTTGGCAGTGTGAATTGTCCAAGTCCAAAACAAATGCACGTGTGTTTTACTCATCATTAGAAAACATAACGGCAAGACATTGAGAATGGATTAGTATGTGCACATATACCTACATCAATTCCACATTTAATTTCAGTGTGATTCACCTTTAACCTAGAACCTCACTCTACATATTCCAATGTGTACATGTACATTCCTTTTGTCAATCTACTGCTGGATGAGGGTCTCCCCATGCCGTACGTTTTGTGTAGAGGTTATTTGACCAGACTTCACCACGTAGGTCAGTGCAGGTTGGAGGTGGGAAATAGAGATGTTGGAGCATAGCACAGCACACCTATGGAGTTTGCTGCACTGCTCTCTGTTGACAAAGTAGCCCAGCAGCAGCTTACAACTGCTGCTGTATGCACGGTGGTCAGAGGTCGCAACCGGGTACCCGATACCCGTACCCTACCCGATACCCAGATACGGGTATCCGTTTGCGACCCTGGTGCGGCCGGGTCCGGGTACGGGTAGGCCGTGAGTCACTGGTAACTGTTTGTCACTCATTTCCCAACGTCTTGTCTCTTCTCACAATTCAAGTTCCTAGAATCAACCCACCCACGCCTGCAACATGGCTTCATCCCAGAGGTCGCAATCAGGTACCCGATACCCGTACCCGTTTGCGACCCTGGTGCGGCCGGGTACGGGTAAGGAATCAAAACCCGTTTGCGACCTCTGACGGTGGTCGCCCATCCAAGCACTATCCAGGCTCAAATACCTGCTTAGCTTCGCAATATTCCACTAGAATATGAAAATTACAAAAAATGTCATAAGCTAAACCTTTAAATTAATACAATTCATGCATTCATTTTAAATAATTACACAACAAAACTTAGAATCAATTACCGCTCCCAAATAATACAATTTGTCATTTAGAAAAGTATTTTTTGTATGTTGCCGAGTGTGCCTTTTTATTTAATTACACTGCATACTATGTTTTAGCCACAAAAGCCCCTGTGTAGCACAGCCCAATGTCAATGTTCCCACGGCCTGTGCGAAAGATCTCAAGCCAAGAGGGCCTCAATCATACCTTTGGTGGGAATGCCAACCCAGTTGAGGTAGCGCGACAGCTTCTTGGACATGTAGGTCTTGCCACGGGCAGGCAGCCCAACCATGACTATCACGGTCGGGGAGTTTGTGAGGCGTGGAACGCACGCTGCCAAGCAAAGAGAGACAAAAAACACAACGATTCAAATTCAGATTTTCAATGGACACAAAGGCATAGAGAGACCATTTTACTTTTACAGCCTCGAATACAGGGCGATAATATTGATGATGATGACGACGATGGTGCTGGTGATGCTGACAGTGATGCTGATGATGGTAGTGGTGATCATGATGGTATTGATGATGGTGGTGCTGATAATGATGATGGTGGTGCCAAGCAAAGAGAGACAGCAAAAACACAATGATTCAAACGCAGCTTTTCAACTGACACAGAATGGCACAGAGACCATTTTACTTTTACAGTCCCGAATACGGGGCGACGTCTATTCCAAACAGCTCTTGCTTTTGTCCCGGAAACTGTCAAATAAAATGGTTAACAAATTAATTTAACCCTAAGAATGCAGGCTGGGCTCAAAAAGACCCAGGCACAATATCTCTGGTTTACATGTTACAGTGCTCTCACACGACCTCACACGAAACATTTAATACCACGATACATCAGAATCTTTATTTAGGCTGGAGGAATCCGATGAGCTATGAAGCTCTTTTTTCACAAATGTCCAGTATAGGCAGGTCAGCAAGTTACAACAGCAACACATGCAAAGAAAAGGAACCAATAAGTAATTTTTCACAAGCAAGTAAAGTATACCGTATGTCACCGATTATACGGGACTTTCACACGACACGACTGGAACGGTGTACAGTATTTAAGGGCTGCTGCACCTTAAGGTTAACGGATAAAGGCTGTGTTCAATGTGTTGTGTATCAAGTTGCTGCTTACATAAAGTTAATTGTTAATAAAAAATATAAGTTTGGTTTTTGGCAACAGACCATTGAACGTTGACAGCATAAAGCTATGTGTAGATGTTTTTACCGTCATTGTTCAATGCGTGTTGTTCAGCAAGTCACAAAAACTCTGCGCCACCAAAATACTTAAACGGCTAATATGTAAAGGGTTGCCAATTATGAAGACAATGATGATTACCAAGGATAAAGGAGATCTCAGTGTGTAGGGAAAACATACGGGTGCCGGGGAGTTCACTTAAGTTTAGTGCGAGGCTGCCGATCGCTCATGCTTGTAAACAGCCTGCAGAAAGCGCCTTGCTCCCTTCGGAGAAACCCACAGAATGTCCTGGCCTCATGATAAATGAAGACCGGACTGGACAGGTTTGGAACGCACCAGGGCAGTCTCTGGTTTCTTTATTTCAACCCCTGTTGACGCCACAGTACCCTCTCCACGAGAGCCCCCCTTCCACACGAGCCCATGGACAAGAATATTCACCACTGTTACGTTCGATTACATCACAGGTTCCGTTGGGAAGATGCAGACCTTTGGGCTTCACAATTTTTCACAGCAGCAGATCCTTCGCCTTTATCCATTTATGAAGACGATAATACTAATACATATGTAGTAACGCTCACGACTCGTTCACACCGGAGTTGGAGGCACACTTGTTTATTTAACACCAACGTTGTGACATACACATTTGAGGGGGTATCGGCCCCCTCACCCGTCTATCTGAGGACACACCTCTCTAGCTAACCCTAGCCTGCCTCTGAGTCCTCCACTAATGGGCTAGGGGAGGCTATCTTGGCCCGACACTGGTCAGTCGGGCCCGGTACCCAGAGTCCAGACCAGCACTGGCTCTGGCTCTGGTACCACGCCACTGGCTCGAGCCTGCGCGGTCCTGATAAGGACGGCGTACCAGGGGGAGTCCAGGGCTCTATCTCAGACGTCTTCCGCCTCCTCTTCTTTAGCTAAACATCACTCCCGAGCCCTTTGATACAATCCCCTTTTATACCCAACCCCTCCCTGAGGGGTGGGGCCCCGGGGGATCATAACGACCGAATCGACCCCCCAGGGTGTCTGGCGCGGACGTCGCAGAGGGCACCTGCTTGTGCACACATGTAGCCCCGCCTACTGTGTTTGTTTACCATAGGCTGCCATGCATAACGGGCTCTCTGTAACAGCCCTACATCACTCCCCCCCACATAGCATGCAGCCGTCCCGGCTGCCAACATACAAAATTTGACAATAAAGGTGCCTTCACCCCCTGACGTGTGCCCCACTATTTTTGAACCATAACAGGAACCAGAACAAGACACAACAACAAGATGAGAAAGAACCCGTCGCACCCCCCCGAATAAATACGAATTCCGTAAAAAAAACAGCTTATATACAACCAGCAGGGAACCCACCCCGCACACACAGCAAACGGTGAACCCAACATATGTACATCCGAGGAGCGGGAAACACACCATCCACACAACAGCCAATAAACACAACAGCTATGTACACATTTTCCGGCCTCACAACAGTTTGCGCATTTTAGCGCGCGTCCTTGCAGCGGGCCCCTCACACGGGGTAACCCCGCGTGGCGGACCATCAGGTGGCGACTGTCCGTCTTGAGGTGAGCATTCCTCTGACTCCGCGTGACCCTCGGTATCCGCAGGAGGGGTGATCGGGCGTGAGCCCGTCACTCCTGATGCTCCTGAAGGTGGCACAGCCGGCAAGGCATCAGGTGAGAGCGACAGAGACGGACCCAGCAAGTCGGCCGACCCCCCACATGTTTGGCCACGCGCGTGTGAAGTGGGGTCGTGTACCGCAGCGAAGGGTTTTAATCTGGAGGGGTGCACGAACCATCGCCGCTTCCCCCACTTGATGCGCACGCACTGCGGACGTAACACCTCCACCACTTCCACAGGGCCCCGCCACGGCCGCACAAGTTTAGAGGAGGTTGCCAGTGGCACCTGGGGGCAGTGCAACCATGCCTTGTCCCCCGGCTTCCACTGCAGCATGTGCGCTCGACTCAATCTGAGGCGCTCATTTGCCTTCTGACGGAGGTCAGAGTTTTGCATTGCAGCATCCCGTGCCTCGATCAATTTGTCCAGATTAAATTTAACGTGGTCAGCCAGATTAGTTTTTCCCTGCGGCACGGGGATCCGCAACTGGGCACGAACAGGCGGGTCTGGTTCTCGGCCGTACATGAGGTAAAAGGGAGAAAACCCCGTAGCCGCATGGGGTGCCATCCGGTACGCCGCCAAGACCCCCTGAATTTGTAGGTCCCAATCCGTTTGCGAGTCCGAAACTTGTTGTGATAACATGGACGAGATGGTGCGATGCAAACGTTCGACCATCCCGTCAGTTTGTGGGTGATATGGGGAGGTCCGAATTTTCTTTGTGCCCAGGAGATCGCAGACTTGTCTGAGTAGTTTACCGGAAAAATTTCTGCCCTGGTCGGTCAGCAGCCTCTCCGGAGCACCTTTGTCCAGGACATAACCCTGAACAAAGGCCTCCACGATGGCTGCTGCCGACTGGTTGGCCAAAGGCCAGGCCATAGGCCAGCGTGTAAAATACTCGACACCCGTCAACAAATATCTATTCCCTCTGGGGGTGGCGGGGAATGGTCCCAAAATGTCCAGAGCGACCAGCTCGTTTATCCTGGACACTTTGATCGATTGCAAGGGCGGGTTAGACTCCCGTGCCGGCGGTTTGCGTTGTGCACATTGAGGGCACGATCCCAACAAATCCCCCACATCCCTCGTCATGCCAGGCCAGTAAAAATCAAGTTGCAGCAAGGCGAGAGTCTTTTGGGTCCCCAGGTGTAGGAGGCGCTCATGAGCGGCCCATACCACCCTACCCCGCAACCCAGTAGGGACAACCAGCCGATGTCGACGTGACTTCCCGTCCCAATGCATTAGCAGACCTTGGCACATTTCCCATGCGTCGGAACCACCTCTTTTTCCCCCCGCCGCACCGCCAACGCGACGTCGCCACCCGAGGAGGGAGACATCCTCCATCTGGAGGCGCCCCCATTCAATGACGGGCAACCCCAACAGGGAATCTTTGCCCTGTTGTTCGATCGAATTAGGAACCATTGCATCGTCGTCGTTGGCGGCCGCCAAGACAGGTACCGATGTGTCCCCTGGAGGCCTGCAACGTCCAGACCCCAGGAGGCATGCACACTCGGAGGTGGTTGGCAAGCGTGACAGAGCGTCCGCGTTGGTGTGGCGAACGCCCTTACGGTATGTGGTTTGGAAATCGTAATCCTGGAGGACCTCCAACCATCGGGACAATTGTCCCGATGGCTGTTGAACCCTCAGGGCGTACTGCAGTGCCGCATGATCTGTGCGGACGGTGAAATGCCGACCGTACAGATATGGGCGATACTGTTGGACGAAATGGACAATTGCCAACAGTTCCCTACGGGTGACACAATACCGTTGCTCCGCTGGAGACAACACCCGACTGCCGTACGCAACCACATGTTCCACGCCGTCAACCACCTGGGAGAGCACGCCCCCAATACCCGTGTTGCTCGCATCGGTGTCGAGCAAGAACGGTTTTGAAAAATCAGGGTAAATCAGGGGAGGAGCGTTTACCAAAGCATCCCGAAGGGAGCAAAAAGCAGCCTCCTCCTCCTGACCCCAGCAAAACCGAACCCCTTTAGATGTTAAAGCATGTAGGGGTTTGGCGATAGTCGCAAAATTAGCGACGAAGCGTCTATAATACGACGCAAACCCAATAAAACTCCTAACCTCTCCCACTGAGGTGGGAGTCGGCCAGGAGCTTACACACTGCGTTTTGGCGGGATCGGTAGAAATACCTGAGCGCCCCACGATGTGCCCCAAATAACGCACCGACTCGCGTAACAAATGGCATTTTTGGGGCTTAAATTTCAAATTAGCAGCCCGCATCTTTAGGAAAACCGCCCGCAACCTCTGGAGATGTTCCTCAAAAGTTTTGCCAAAGACAATGACGTCATCCAAATAAATCAGGCACGACTCCCATTGCAATCCAGCCAAAACCAATTCCATCAACCGCTGGAAAGTTGCCGGCGCTGAGTGTAAGCCCATCGGCAACCGGTTGAATTGAAACAGGCCGTGCGGAGTACGGAAAGCAGTTTTAGGCTTTGAATCATCGTCCAGAGGAAGCTGCCAGAATCCCGAAAGTAAGTCCAATGTGGAGAAGAATCGCGCTCCCGCCAAGGCGTCAAGCGATTCGTCCATCCGTGGGAGCGGGTATGCGTCGGCAACCGTAATTTTATTAAGGCGCCGAAAGTCAACGCAAAACCGCAACGAACCGTCCTGCTTCTTAACCAGGACGATCGGCGCTCCCCAAGGGCTGTTGGAGGGAGAAATTATGTCGGCGGCTAGCATGTCATCAACAGCCGATTTGACATGGTCCTTTTCGGCGGGACTCAACCGAAAAGGATTTAGGCGTATTGGCGCGCTGTCACCCGTATCAATATGGTGACGCAGCAGATGAGTGCAGCCCAAATCGTATTTATCCCGACTGAAAACGTCGGAAAATTCCCTCAGTAGTGTCTTAAGACGTTGGCGCTCTAAATTTGACAGGTCCGTCGATCCCGCGCAAAGCGCCTCGAGCCACCCTTCATCGCTGTCTGAATGTGGTCGCGGTGCAGGGGCAGCGCCGACATGACTCGCGACGGGTTCCTCACAGGGCACCGGCGTTGCGTGAGCAAGCACGGTCCCCTGTGGGACCACCACCGTCTGCGAGCCCACATTGAGGACCGCGATGAAGGGTTCTCCATCCCCTCTCACTATGGTCTGGGCCGGGAGTAAATTAGGTCCACTGACCCCGGCCCTAGACGGTCCCAGCAAAACCCCTTGAGCCCCAATGCCCTTAGCGAAGGGCCGCCGAAGTCTCAAAGGAATTAACATTTGCGCCCCCGGAGGAACGCGCACCGTTCTATCTACGAACGCCGGCACCGTCGCGAACGCCGTCCGGCTCGTAGCGGGGGATGGCAAAAACGCCATGCGTCGGCCCGATGGGAGCTCAATGCATCCCTGGTCGATTAATATCCTAATCGGCATTTTGGCCAGGAAATCCGTCCCCAGCAGGCACGGAACCGCCAGCGAGGAGGAAACAAAAATCGGCCCAGATAATTTAATATCCCCGACACAAATTTGGGCTCGAATTTGTCCGATGATGCCAAGTGAACCCCCGTTAGCAGCAAAGAATGGCACGTTAACAGGCATCAAAGGACGGCTTTGGGCAGGGAGAATGTTATAAATCAACTCCGAAATAATGGTCGCCGATGCTCCTGTATCGACCAGGATGCGCACCTCGACCCCATCGATGTGACCCACAACGGCCGACGACCCTGACGACGCGGCTACAACCCGATGGGCCAACACGGACCACTGGCTGGGTTCAATCTGAGTACCCAGAGCGGTGCGTGTTGGTGCCATGGTACGCGATATTGGCCCCCCCTTCGCTGCGGTGTTTAAGTGTGCGACGGGCGTGTGCGTGGGCCAAACGTGAGGGGTGCCGCGACTCGCCGGATTATGATGGTGGAGCTTGTGACGAGGGCCGGCGTCCCGTTGAGGTGTCGTCCTGCGCTGCCCAGGAGAGCGGCACCCCGAGGCGACGTGGCCCCGGATGCCGCAGTTGTAACAGCGTGGAAGCGCTGGTGACGACGATGGATGTTGTAGACGGCTTGAACCGGCCCGGTCCTCCCGTACTCCCGCTCCATGCTGCCGTTGATGGTCGATGGCGCAAACCTCTTCCGCCGGGAGGGTGGCTGCAGCGACGGCACGCCCGCTCGCCGCCTTGCTGGCCTTCCGTCGTTGAGAGGACAGGTTTGCGTGGAGAAGACGGGCCGCTTGGAGGGAGCACATCTCTGCATCGTCCTGTGCGACAATGACGATGTCTAAGTCGTCCGCCAGCAAAAGTATCTTCTCTGTCACCATGGCGTCGACACCCTCGTCATCCATTCGTGGAAAGGCCTCCTTCGCCAGTGCCAGGAGGCTTGTGCGGTACGCCAGGGGCGACTCCTTCGTCCCCCGCTGGCGATCGTAAAAGAGTTGGCGACAGTCCGATGGTGGACCATATACCGCCGACAGCACCTGCATCGCCTTCCGCAGCGTGGAGCGCCTCTCCTTCGAAGCCGATGTTAGAGTGGCGAGGGCGTCGCTGTCGAGAAGTGCTGGCAGCGCGCGGAGAGCCTCGGCGTCTGTCCACTGTGCCATCTCCTGGTGAGCGAGGAAGCGCCGCTGGAAGCCGCCCCAGTCGCCATCCTCGCCCACAAATTCCTTGAGTGGAGGTAACCGCTGATGTAAGGCAGCGGCTGCAGAGGAAGAACGCACTCCCTCGTCCGCCTCACTCAACTCAGCGTCGGCACGAACCAGCGATGGCATCGCCGGTCGCACCCGTGGTGACGTTCCGCCCGTTGGTGGTGACGCGGCAGGTACTGTACTCCCGCCGTTGGACGCGATGCTTAGAGCGGCCACGCCCTTAACAGCAGCTGCAGCGATGGCGGGAGTTTTAAAATGTTGCTCCGTGGAAATGGCGGGAAGGCGCTGTGATCGTCGGCTGCCGTTGCCCCGTGGCGGTCCCGCAGCCCCCAGCTGCGTGATGGTGTCGAGCATGGCGGCTGCGGCGTACAGCAGCTCGGTCAGCTTCGCGTGCGCCTCCCTCAGCCCCTCCATCGACGGCTCCCCTTCCTCCAGCTGCTGTGGCGTGGATGCGCCCAGCCCCGGCTGGTCGATGGCATCTTCAGCCGTCTCGGGCCCTCCGACTGCAGTGGTGTCTTCTGCCTCTGGTACCCCGACTCGAGTCGTCCGGCGTGTATCCATGTTCGTACTTTGTTTCACTTCTGACGCCAGATGTAGTAACGCTCACGACTCGTTCACACCGGAGTTGGAGGCACACTTGTTTATTTAACACCAACGTTGTGACATACACATTTGAGGGGGTATCGGCCCCCTCACCCGTCTATCTGAGGACACACCTCTCTAGCTAACCCTAGCCTGCCTCTGAGTCCTCCACTAATGGGCTAGGGGAGGCTATCTTGGCCCGACACTGGTCAGTCGGGCCCGGTACCCAGAGTCCAGACCAGCACTGGCTCTGGCTCTGGTACCACGCCACTGGCTCGAGCCTGCGCGGTCCTGATAAGGACGGCGTACCAGGGGGAGTCCAGGGCTCTATCTCAGACGTCTTCCGCCTCCTCTTCTTTAGCTAAACATCACTCCCGAGCCCTTTGATACAATCCCCTTTTATACCCAACCCCTCCCTGAGGGGTGGGGCCCCGGGGGATCATAACGACCGAATCGACCCCCCAGGGTGTCTGGCGCGGACGTCGCAGAGGGCACCTGCTTGTGCACACATGTAGCCCCGCCTACTGTGTTTGTTTACCATAGGCTGCCATGCATAACGGGCTCTCTGTAACAGCCCTACACATATCTACAGTCGTTTGGGAGGCCTCCCTATACAATGTTTCATTTAAAAAAATTGTCAGTTTTAATTGTATATTTTTAGTGATTTGTTTACCTTTTCTATAATTTGCACTCCTATCATATTTTTGTTCAGCGTTTGTTGTTGTAACATTCTGACCCGCTCCTCCTGGACATCTGTGAAAAACAGCTTCAAAGCTCACCGATTCCTGCAGTATATAAATACATATTATGATTGTGGTGTCTTTTTTGGACCACACCTCACCATGCTGGCCTGTGCGGGTTGGCAAAATTGAGGGGCGTCCTTGAAATAAAAACCTTATAACCCACAAAATCTCACTGTCCATAAAGTAGGCTTTTGTTGAGAGTCGGCATACTCGGTTGACAAAACCAGTTCACTTTTTACGTTCACCGCGTGGCCACCAGTGGGGAGATGATGATCTACAATATTACATTATTGTGTTCCGATGAAGTCAGCACTGGTTATCTTAAAAAAGGTACCTTCCGTATATTTGATTTATCAGTCTTTTTTTAGGACATGAATAAATGATAACAGGGCATAAATACATGTGCAGGACATTAACAGACAATGATATTCAGCCCGGTGGAGGATGAAGAGGGGACTGCACACTACAAAATACACACTAGCGCTGTGAGCAGCAACAATTTATAACCGCACTGGGGCTACCACCATACCCCTCAAGGACTTTAATTTTCCCTCTTTCAATCATTGGACAAATTGTGCAAACCAGGATCATGCAAAATACAATTTCCCAAGTAGCTGAGTCTCATCTCAACCATTATCAATAGCGTGGGGAAACCAGTGGCTAATGTTAACACACACTTGTTAAGTTGGTCTTTGTGTCATAATCAGTGTAGAGGACATACACACAAGTAGCCTGCACTGTCACACAGATGACTTAAGCAAGAAACGCTTGTCTAGATTACATAAAACAACTGTGATGATTAGCAAGGTCAGACTTTTGAAGACAATATCTTCAACTACGCTTGAATGAAAGTCAAGATGTCTTATCATCGTGTCTCTAATCTTGCTCGACTTACTCGGTCGGTCGGCTACAAAAAAAAACTCGTTCCAACAGGTCTATCGGACATTCCATTCAGTTGCGATCTCGGCCAAATTTCTTTTGGGCGCATAGCGAGACGCTGTGACGTCATTGAGACATTGGGCTAACGTCGGATAACTAATTAGCTTCATGCCGTTTTAATCACGCGTAATAATAAGCAGTGTTTGCCTAATCTACTCAAACCTGGTGTACACAGTTCTGTATACTCTGGCACACAAATACAATTGGAAATAAGTAATATTTAAAAACTTTTTTATAAACACGCTTTAATTAAATGTACCCTACTAGTGATGGAAGAACTCCACGACTCCAAGAAGTGGCCCCGAAGCTTGCCATAACGTAAGGGACCGTGGCCAATTACAGCCAACGTGAGTTGAGCGTGGACAATCAGACCCAAGCCGAAACATAACATATAAAAAATATCGTTTACAAATATTTTTCTTTTATTTTTTTTATGATAGAATATAGTGTTGTCATCAGTATGACATAAGTATACCAAGTTTGCAGTCGATACCACATTGGGAAGTGGGTTAAAATTGAGTTACAAGATTTGAGGATACGACAACAGACAGCGAGTTGAATAAAAGCGTGTAAAAATAAAATGGAACGCAAACAACATGCATGCATTATCATTTATGGCACCAGATTGAACTTCACGCTCATTATGCCATTCCAATTACTGAAGAGCTGGCACATTCACGCTCAAGTTGCATAACATCTACACTCATGCCAGCCACGTAACCATCAGGTACACAGGTGGTGCAATTGCACCAGGCCTCACGGGTTCAGCGGGGTCGAGACACCAGACTACGAAGAGCAGGGGAGGGGAGGTAGGGGGGGAATTGGATACAGCCCACCCCAACCCTCTTTTTATTCCTTGTACCAACGTCCATGCCAACCAGACGATGCCACTGATCTCCTGTACTGGCACTCATCACCGACCAATAGGACAACGAATGACTACTCACTGCTCAGCAGTTGGAAAAATAAAGACGACAATGCAACACTGTGCCTGCTTAACCACCAGTCTATCCAAAAAACGAGTGCGCAAAGGAATCAATGTGGTCGCTTAGTTTTCTTTAAAAAAATGAACTTTCCAAAGCGATTTAACCCATTTTATTAAATAAAGCGCGTCACCAAATCGCGCAGAATGCATCCGATTTTAGCATATCTCGTAAACTAATCAGCGTTGAGCCTGGCTAGTGCCTAACACCTATTAAGCATTGCGGTGATGTGTCCACTGTTGTGGGTAGCACAGGGCAGTGTAGCAATACAAATTGTTGTACTGTACCTCTATGCTCCCACGTGTCTGTCCCCGGCGTCCACCCAACCTCACTGACCAGCATAGTGAACTACGGTCAAAATAACCCACAACCCCCACGGCATGGGGAGGTCCTCATTCAGCAGCGGAATGACAAAAGGCTTTACTGGCACATTCATTAAGAATTTCTGACATTCAACCACAGCAGGACAATTCATTAATCCTGGCAGAGTGTCTGGCCTCAGCTATAAAGAAATGCTGCTGTTTGAATAATAAAAACACATTCACATGTTCACTGAGATGTGAAATCCGTCCAATACACTGCAGTTAATGAACAGTATAACACATTCATATTATCTGGAAATCAGATGCAGTGAGCAATGTATAAAGGAAAGAGACGTCTGCTTATCTATTTTGTTACTTAAAACAAATTACTTGGCGATACTGTTTGGCAGTGATGCACAAGCACAGATGACAATAACAAACGAATTCGTCAATCACACTGCATTAAACAGAACGAATAGGCAACGTTTTGAGCAGTGGTCCTTCTTCACAGCGCAGGTATCTATCTCTCTCTGCTGTGCCTTAATAAGGGCCACTCGGCCATTGCCTACAACGCTTGTCATTGACACCGTACTCATTTTATCAGCTCTGGCGAGAAGATGGAGTTGACCCCCGGACAGAATTTGAACTTGCGACCTTGGGAATGCCAGCCACAGGCTGTAACCGGTAATGCCACCCAGCAAGACGGATGTTCCCTTCATTACCTAAGGGGACACTGCAACCCGATCACAGGCACATAGCAGGCTGCTTTACCGAAGGGCTGTTCTATAAACGCCCACTGGCCATGCGACGAACCCTCCAGTGAGTAAAAACAGGAAACCCGAGAGGGGCTTGTGGAATCTGGATCTGTCCGACCGTCTTCTGCTGGGGCCAGACGCAGCTGAACGGCAAAGTCAAGTGCGAGCGACGCAACGTCTAACGGAACAGAAAGCGGTCTCTAGAGAGCAGTGCATATTGTCCTCCACAGTTGAGCATCTCACAACTCTGTTCCTCGTGACCCACCGGACGAGCGAACTGTGTTGCCGAGAGAACCAATTCACCCCCTTTCCGAATACAAATAACGTTGTCCGATGACCCTAATGGTTACTCAACATCCATAACAGGTGCTTTTGGGTTAGATCGCGTAAATATAAATGTCATTACACCAGCCACCACCAGACACAGCCAATTAGTAAAGTTTATCACGTAAACAAAAAATGCCAATTCGTTACTAGTGGAGTGGGTTCAAACGGACTCTTGGAGGCAACACATTTATTAGTACCAACACACACGAACACGAAGGGGTAACTGCCCCTTCACCAGATAACAACCCATGGTGGTGGTCCACCAGGCTAACTACACTAATTACACTCGGAGTAGCTACAATGGACGGGACCCCAGCTTGGGTCCAGGTCCACGTGTTGAGGATTCTTCTTGGACATTGGACGTGGAACATCGATTCTTCAGGCCGACAGCAGCAGCCGGTGCCGCCGAGGGCTCCGGCTTATCACCCGTGTGGCGGGGCTCGCTCCGCCCCTAACCACGCCCACCTTCTCCAAAACCTCGAGAAGGATCTCCACCTGGACACGTGATCACCCCAGCCCCCCTTTGGGGGGTCCCCGGGTAGATACCTCCGGTCACGTGTCCTCCGGATTCAACCATAGTTCCATGGCCCCCTTGTAACCCCGTACCGTGCTCGGCACTCTCGCCCTCTATCCTGTAAGGGCTGGCACTGCACGCAGAGCGTGGTGCCATCCGTCAATGTCAGTCAGTGCTCACCGAGCCCCGCTAGGGCCGGTGCTGCATCCACCTTCAGTGGTGTCTGCGATGTCGATACATCACGCGCCGTGCCTCTCCCAGGCCGGCTTCACACAGTGACATCCAACGATGTCACTACACTAGTACAGCACACCGGTGTGTTGGAGAGTAAACGCACAACATTTACAATTCGAGTACGAGGTTTCGCTGGTAATTACAACCAGCCTCATCAGGCGACAGCTAGAGACGCCTACATGTTAAACTGGTTACTGAACATGTCCCGTGCTACAGAGGATTGTTTAAATTCAGACAGAATGTGTGGTGTGTGTGTGTGTCCCATGGTAACAAAGGACACACACGAAGAAGAAGTGGCAGCATAGTGGTTAGCACACTGCACTATGAACCTGATGTACAAAGTTGAATTTGTGACAATGGATAAAATCAGTACCGATTATCTGACCGGCCCGGGCCTCCCCCCCAAGGTCAATTCAACCATAAACTAGGAACATGGCACAGTGTGTAAACAGCACTGGGGAGACAAAGGAGGCCGGACGTGTTCCTGGCCACACCACGCCTTTGTGTGTCGTGTCGGCCTTCGTAGGTGCTCACTAACAGCAATTGCCCCAACAGTTTGTGAAGCTCTGAATTGCCAAGTACTAAGTGCATATAACTTGACCCAGTTACTCCCTAATCGATCACACAAATCAATTGCTGCACACGTCAGTGGAGCATGTGTCAATCGAGTTCAAGTCACTCAATTTGATCATCTTCTGTACCCGCTGGCCAAGCTCAAAACACAATCAATCTGAAGTGCACGTTGTAAGCGGAGACTGGAAACAAACGGAAGGGCTACACAAAGGGCTGAATCAGCTCAGTAGAGTCAACAGGCCCGAGTGTTGGGAGGTTAGGTGGGCTAATAAGAGTCCGATTGACTAATGCTGAGTTACACAAGGCTGTCCAAAATATAAGACACTTGGGAGACTGCTACAGCACATGCTGAACTATCAACATATTGATAATGTAATTTACTCGTAGTAATGTGCAGTATTTACCAAGGAAAGCCTTACCGAGTCAAGACTCATTTTCCAGAGATGACTGCGTAGTGCCGCTGTGGTTGGGCATTGCGACAAAACTCAAGAAAACAGGATCATATTAATTGCAAGAGTGACCTTGGTCACCAAATTGATAAAAGTAAATCAAATATAATCAGCATTGTACAGCAATTTGACCGAACGGTAGCGCACATTGTGAACCACTGCCAGCATTCAGTCTCACCTGGAGCCATCACGTGGATTTCAAACTGGGGATAGAGATCTTTGAGTTACTATTCACCAAGCAATACCCAAGAAGAAGTACAGTATTACATCTTCTTGGTTCTTTTGATAAAGTCACGTAGAAGGGAAATAATAAAATAATAAAAATAAAACATAATAAAATACAATTCTCACGACGTTTCGGCCACAACACAAAGCAGCCGTCCTCAGGTGAAGAACAGGTCTGTCGGAAAGACAGCGTCTGAATCGAATTACAGTATTACAATGATGCAAAGAGAAACTGAACCTGCGCTGAACAGCATGGTGACCGACACGGCATGGGAAGGCCCTCATCCAGCAGTGGATTAACAAAGTGCTGTGCACTGAATGGGCACTCTGCAGACGTCCGCACCTTTCCAGTCACTCATCAAGACCCTGTGACGTTGCACGAGCACTGGGGCATAGGTGACAGGGTACAGATAATGCAGCGATCTCGGTCAATTTGGGACATTCCCCGAATCTTACCTGTCGCAATCTAAATCGGCATTTGATAACATCTTGTGCCAATTATTTCAAAGATGCGTTAATATTGTGGTGCCCAAGCCTGGTACTCTGAGCTCTTAAAAATCTACATATGCCAAAGGTTACAGTTCACCGATATCTTAGTTTTTTTTACATGTTTTATTATCTCAGTTGAACACAGACCCAAAGGCCCAAATGCCAAGTGGCCAGCAACAAAAAAGCACATCTGAAGGTGTAAAAGTTAATGTTTTTTAATTAAGAAACGTTGTATATAAGAACTTGGAAAAACTATATGATGGGAAGGAAACTATAATGTTGAGCAGTGTGAGGGAATAAGCAGAAAGAGAAGTGTTGTAACCAGGAGTGTGATAGATGTACACAATGTGTGGGGTGAAACATTCAGCCTGGTAGTATGTATGCAGAACTTATCGTGCACCATTCGTAGCCAACCATGCCAAACGGAGCTGCGTAGACCAAATCCTCAACAGGGGGAAGAGGAATCAATAAATTAAGTTGATGTGAACTGTAACCATCTTCTTCAAAAGCCCGTTTCCTTTCCTCCCTTAAAACACAAATCTTCTCCCTAGCCCATGCTCCCACTACTCCTTGCCCCTGCCACCCGGCTACGACCAGGCCTACCACAACACCTCCTTATTCTCTATCACAATAACTACACCACCAGATTTGACTAACCTCCACCCTTCATTTTAACCACTATCATCTTACATACCATTTTATAATGGTTGTCAATCCCCTTGGAATGAGGCGCCATGTAAATCTGTATTAAGAAGGTAGTAGTCTTGATTTGAAGCTTTCGTGACTGCAGGAATCCATACTCTTAGGTTCTTTCGGTAACGTCACGTAGGTATAATATAAAATAAAAAATAACCAAAGAGCAAAGAAGGTAGTAGCGATAGAAGAGTGATACAGAGACAACGGACCACCGGTGAGCAAGCGAGTGCTGGCTCATCGATCCACTCGACGTTGAACGCTATTTTTAAATCCTTTATATTAAGTTCGCTTGCTTGCTTGCGCGCTTACGACCGTGCAAATATTTCGGTCGTTTTTTAACCCACTTCCCGTGATCCAATCGAGCTGACATTTTGCACACAGACTCGTTGTGCGTGACAATTTATTTTCGTGAAAATTTTTTTCCAAAAATTTCCACTTTTTAGGAAAAAAAAAATTCATATTTAATTTAAAATACCAATGTGATAAAAATGAAACTCTTACTCAAGAAAAACAGAAATGAATAACAAAATAAAACCGATGCCACGCATATAAAGGATTTATAGGCAAGAATTGGTGCCGAATTACCGGCGGGGAAACTTTGTAACAAGAGAGTCCCTCCCAGGTGAAGGGTGGTGAGGAAGGAACGCCGTTACGTGGTACACGGTGTACAATACAAAACATTTTAAACGGTTCACGAGGCATTAAATCAATGCCAAGGAAAGTGACCGAAACACACTGTGACCGGGTTACCAATTAGGCAAGTGATATCTGGCAAACCTGCTCTAATCAGTAACATCGGAATGTTACTAGCCCACCTATTAAAATAGATGTGTGCGCTTTTATGGACACATCACCTTGTGCCTACGATCGAATCTACCTTCAGCCCGACTACGCTCAAACACAGAAGCTAAGGAAGGCTGGGCCCTGGTTCGTGGTTAGTGCTTGGATGGGTGACCACCAATGCATACCCTGCATTGTAGGTGAATTGCTGAGGTTTGTCCATGTGCACAGGTTTGAGTGTTATGTCTTTGCACACACGGGCCTTCTCCATTTGCCCTGGGTTTTCTACCACATGCCAAACACTAGCAATGGAATTTGCCAAACATCCCAATGCTGGACACTCACAATAAATAATAAAATCGTACGACTCGGTGAGGACTTGCTGTGAACATATAATTGGTATTTGTTGACATTATGAACTCATACGTGTTATGATACCACACATTATTCGTGCATCATAATGGCAAAGAGATAATCAATCTGTGAATCCATCCCCGGTTAACATCCCCAGTAAACAAAATCATGATCACACACGAAGAATATATTTGTGGACGGTGCTACCATTCCTATACAGTACATTGGTGCCACACGTATTCTTCTGCATTGTGGCTCAGCTCTATAAATACTGTACTGTAAACCCAATGGACTTGAGACTTCATATGGAGAGACTGCATGATGACATTGAAGAGTAGGGCACAGAAAGCGATCTCCAGAAACCGAGTGTTCAGCGTGGTGTCGAGTCACACAGCCACGATACGCGTTTGTGTTGTTGTCTTTACTCTGAACGTCTCGACGGATGCTCTTGCGTGCTACTTCAGGACACCGTACACCTCGAGACCTCAGCAGCACCAAATAAAGACCTAAAACCAACGCTCCGAGCAGAAACACGCGCCCCTGGTCGTCCCCGAACAAAAGTAGCATGTTAGCATGATGAACCTCATTTATAGCCAGGTGAGAGTACATAGGTGTGTTACATATTTTTTAAACAGTTTCACTGCGGACTAGCACAAATACCATAATAGTAGGGTAATAGATATATTTTACAATGCTCAGCCCTTTGTCAATGCACTGCTAGATGAAGGCCTCCCCCATGCCGTGTCAGTCACGGGGAATGCTTAAGCGTTACTTCACCAAACTAGTCAGTGCAGCTTCAAGGAAGAGCACAAGAAAGATTCCGATATCACTCGCCACTGATGTTGGCCACGACTGGGAATCTCACTCATGGCCAGAGGTCGCAAACGGGTTTTGATTCCTTACCCGTACCCGGCCGCACCAGGGTCGCAAATGGGTACCCGTACCCGGCCGGGTACGGGTTCCCGTTCCCTACCCGTACCCATACCCTACCCGAAATGAGTGACAAACGGTTACTCACCAGTGACTCACGGCCTACCCGTACCCGGCCGCACCAGGGTCGCAAACGGCTACCCGTACCCGGTACCCGGCTACCCGTACCCGGCTGGGTACGGGTAGCCGGGTATCGGGTACCCGGTTGCGACCTCTGGCACAGCGCATCAACCGCTGCACCACGCACTCTGGTGGGGGAGCAATACCAATTTAATCTCAGTGTGATTTCCCAGACAAAACTGGCTTAGGCATCTGCACAATGGTTCTTTCCAGCCTGTGTCATGGGATCTCTTATGTCCACAGACGTCAGCAGATGACCACGAACCCCTATGAAGGATGGTGTGCATGGCTTATGTTTATCTAAAGCATTGCCAGCTGGATTTTATAAACTTGATCATTTGTTTTGGCTGCCATGACGGGAGATCAAACCAGAAACTGTTGCATCGCGTGTTAAGACCAGTGCCGAATGTGTTTGGAACTGCTGGTGCCATTCTGAGCCAATTTAATTTGCTGACTAAGGGCGATGAACGGCACCTGCGCAGAGATCAAATAACGTCACGTCCAAATTAAAATAAAATTTAAGGGCTCCCGTTGGCAGTGATTCGCAAGCACAGACTAAAAATACATTGAGGATGGCAGTCAAGTATTTTAAAACTGTACTGAAACATTTAGGTACGGCAGGGGTGGTGTGAACCCAGCTTTTGAACACTCTGTGCCCAAACTTGTGGAGGTCCTGCAATCATTGCGCTTCTCACATTTATGTAGTTAGCACGGTTGGCTACATACGCCGCAAAATAAGTTCAACACACATGCATAAATGCACAGCTCTTTGGCAATCCACTGCTAGACGAAGACATCCCAATGCTCTGTCATTTATTGGGCGTTTTGTGACAATACTTCATCCAAGCTGCGCTGGTCAGTGCGGTTTGATGGAAGCAGGCACCCAGGAACGGTTCAGGTGTCACTCACCACTGATGCTAGCCATGGCTAGGAATCTAACTTAGGTTGCCAGGTTCGTAACGCAGTGCGCGCTTACATCTGCACGCCGCCGCTTCTTCCCGTAATTTCTGCGTCGTGGTGAGAATGAAAACATTCGCTCAGCCCACTGCAGACACATGAACGGCTTCACCCTGCGTCAAGGCTCATTGAAGGGCACATCAAGAGAGCATTACTGTACATCCCGTTCTATCCAAAGCAGCAGGGCTGTGTTGCCTGTAGTGTCGCTTGCAGACCTGTAAAGCGGTGCTAATGTGCTGGCTAAAGAGAACCATGGTGGAAATTCATCAGCTATATCGCTAATGAGCTGATGGAAGGGACAGATGCTGATTAAAAGTTCTGAAACAAGAGGCAAGGGGCTGGGTGGGTAATTAATGGCATATGTCATAGGTGGGTGCAGAAGGCATGGGCAGTGATAATTTCTCATACCTAGTTTTCAAAAGACTTTCCTCAATGAACTGTTAAAATAAACCTGGTACAAGTGTACTGTGTATATATACATACACGAGATTGCACATGGATACACACTGCGGTATTGCTTACGGTATTAAGTGACGTGGGCTTAATTAGATTTCAGCAGCACTGCGGGGAAGAGGTGGCTTGGCTGGTGGTGGAGCATGGGATGACTTTTATCTGGCAGTGGATTAATGGCTAAAGATGCTGCCATTTGTGACAAGGATGATGATATACAGCCACATTAGGCAAAGTATGCTCAATACTGTGACTAAAAGCCAATTGCCACGATGCCATTTTCCCGAAAGTGTGTTTGGATCAATGTAGACCCTGCAGGGAAAACTGTGAATGATGAAATAATGGGCATTGTTAAAGCAGATGGTAGCCCATTGATGTGGAACATACATGTTAAAATGCAGGTCTTGAAATCGCTCAAGTACAGATGGCCATTATATTTATTTTATAATTCATTGATTGATGGTGGGTAGAGTGTGTAGCGTGTATGAAAGGAATCTTTTTCTAGCCAAATATACCACTTATACCGTGACTAAAGTACCGTACGTTATCCTTTGGCCGATGATGGTCTGGGACGATTAATACCTGGGCGCATGGATAACGATAACATGCTTAATTGTATCACGATGGATACAGTAACAATAATTCAGGAACCGATATACTCTAGGCCTTGTGCATGATCAATCGGTAGGACAAGAAGGACTGGATCACATGACACGTGCATAACAATGATGACGATCATGATTGACAACGTCACTTATTGATTAATCCACAAGAAGCACCGTTGACTGGATCGTGGTGGGCACACGGGAGGGGTGATCAAGAGGACAAGGCTCTACTTTGTGCATTCAGCACATTGTTAATTGGATAATGAATGTACAACACGTGGGGTTAAGACGGATACATAACTTTGGAACGAACACTTGATCCGGATTAGATTATGGATCATTACGAGTACACGAATACGAGGGATACATTACGCATTATGAAGATGTCACACAGTAAATTGGGCTACGATACGCGTCGACAATGCTTATGACACACGACTTATGAACACGACCGCATGGTGTAAATGATCGGAATAAACACACGGACAGATTGAATTATGAATTTATGAACGTACGGGACACCGACTGAAATATCACGCACGTTAACGATGGCCTATTAATGGACACGTGGCGCATGGAAGAAGTGGCTCGTGATGGGCACGTGAACAGATGGTGGATGATACAAAGATCGCCCCACCTTATAGCCTTTTAACAGACTGTGGGGGGGGGGATCGCCTAATGACACGTGCGGTAATGTGTGCACGCACTCACCGCTCTTGCCCCGGCGTATTGGTTCCTTGGCCGGCGCGTCGCTGCCACATGGCACCCAAATCTTCTGTAGCCTCGTCTGCGTCAACTCGCGCGGCATTGTCAAGGTAGGAATAAGAAGCTCTCTTTCTCTCTCTAACCCTTCCACTAAAACAATCTGATATGTCCTTCCTTACAGCCTCGACGACTCGTTGTGAAGAGCGCACCAAAAAAAAAAGAGAGAGAGAGGCCTACGTGGCCATACACCCCCGCGAATAAGAAAAATGCGTGCTCGCGTATTTAAGACGCTGCTGTTGTTGCTGCCGTTGTCTCTCGCTCAGTTACCGCTCGAGTCTGGCTTAACCACTGCTGTCGCCTCTTGTGCCGGTGGACAATTTATAGGGCGAGCGAGCGAGCGAGAAAGCGACCGGATGGGGGAGTGGAAGGGGCATGTCCCAAGGGCCCCCTTTAGGATGTGCGGACGCCCGGCACCCACGTGGAGGAGACGGGGTGGGCTGCTAGGGCTGGTCGAGCGGGCAACCGTCGGTGCACGTGCGGCGCAACTCCTGCTCTTGGCACCGTAACGCACGTGCACGTGGCGCGCACGTGTTCACCGGACCCCCCAACCCCGTCCACACGTTAAACTGCGGTCAAACGCAAACCGGATTAAAGCAAACAAAGGCAAAAATAAAGTTTAAAAAAAATCGAACGTTTATAAACGGCGTTAACTAATTTGTTCGGGCCAATTAGCAATTTTTTAAAAATAATTTTTAAGAGATATATTTAAAGTGGTACGCGCCGTTATCGCAACAACACCCCCCGCCCCCCTCTCGCCTGCTCGATGTGGTACGGTCCGCGTGCCGGGCGTGTGCTCGGGTGACGTCACGCATTGGGAGAAGCGGGAGGCCCCGCCCACCGCGTGACGTCACGGCAACTGCACGGGGGCTGTTCGACGGCCTCCCGGCTCCACGTGGCCACGTGGCCGGCTCGTGCCTTTTTGACTTGGCCCAGTGCACGACGTGTTTGTTGTTTGTGCGGCTTGAGTTGTTTGGCTCGCGTGTTGCTTTACGGCTTTGTTGACGCTTAAAAATCATGACTCATGAGCACAGGTGTGTGTTTGCATTTTGGTCATGTGCATAGCTTGAACTATTGAAACGTGAAAACTCAATAAAGTGCCAGTTGAGACAAGGCTGTTTGTAATAGACATTTGACAAACAAATCGTGTAAAATGTTCGATATTTTTTATGTATAATTTAAACTGGCAGTATAACTGTAGTCTTAAGAGCCCAATGATGTATCAGTGAGATGGTATTTGAATCACATTGGACGAATCCATTACCAGTTCATTGGTAAACAAGATGTAAAAACAATTACGATGCTCAATGGAAATGCATGGCCATTCAAATTTCGCTTGGCTTAGCATCTAAATGCAATCACATTTGAAGGCACTACAAAATCGTGAGCATATTTAGCACAGTCAGAGGTTAAATTTACCAAAAAAACAAACTGCCCTTTAATTGTATACATTGTGTCTTAGTGTGCTGGCAGTGATGCACAAATAACAAAAACATTTGTCAATAACACTGCCTTAAGAATATAGAATATGCGACGTTTCGGGCTATGGTCCTTCACAGCATATTGGTAAACAAGTGTTAGTGGAGCAATCGCTGAACTGCAAGAACGCTCGCGAAGCCCTCTCGTGGCGAGCAGACCTCTCAACATTGGAATTTAGCTCCTGAATATCTTTCATTACGCAAGAACAAAACTGTATATACTTGGTTCTTACGGTAAAGTCACGTAGATAGAAAAAAAATAATACAATGAAAATAATGAAAAGAAAATAAAGCAAAAAACCCACAATAAATTTTAAAAATAGTTACATAAAATTAAAACTACTGAAAGTAACACAACAAAATAGCTAAATACTGCCCTCTAACGGTCAAATTCTAATGCATTGCATAAAGCTCCAGCAAATAATACAATAACAGCCTTCAAAATGCAATTAAGCAGGCTTTCCATCACCATTTGTTACTTTCACTACTTAACAAAGAGGGTTATAGCATTTAAATGTGGGATATGTGCATCTAAAGCGTTTATTTAAACAGTGAAAAAACATCCATTGAATTACACACATGTCAACTGGTTTGTTTAATACGTCAGAGAAACATCGGGTTAGTGTATTGCTTTGGTCGATATTCAAACGTTTTGATTCCTGTCGTTAGAGAAAAACAATACATTCATTCAAAATTATTCGCTAATTCAATTTGTAAAAACGTGGCTTTGTGAGAAAAAAACATCTCCAAGTGCCCAACCGCGCGTTGAGAATCGATTATATTAGCAACCATACACGATTAGATTCCACCACGACACTCCATATACCCTTCATGGTCCGCATTGGAATCGATTCCGTTTCCGTTTTAAACGTAAGAATCGATTCCTTCACCAACACGTCACCCTTCGTGGGGTCGTACTCCGGCGGCAATGGCTGAGACGCAGGCGGCGGCAGCAGCGGCGGTGGTGGTGGAGGCGGGAAGAGACCAAGTAACTACGGAGCAGCAGACGCGTGACCTGGACCTGGTGTCCGTCTCGGGCCTCACGATGCCCGCCCACGTCGCCGCGTTTGTGGACAGCGAGTTCGGCGCCGACACCAAGAAGCTGAAGCGCCTGGGCGAGATGCTGGGCGGCCTGGGCTCGCAGAGGGCTCAGCTCATGGAGCAGGTTGGCCAAATCATGACAAACCCCCACCACCATCATCACAGAGGTCGCAAACGGGTTTTGATTCCTTACCCGTACCCGGCCGCACCAGGGTCGCAAACGGGTACCCGTACCCGGCCGTACCCGTACCGTACCCGGCCGGGTATCGGGTACCTGATTGCGACCTCTGGGATGAAGCCATGTTGCAGGCGCGGGTGGGTTGATTCTAGGAACTTGAATTGCGAGAAGAGACAAGACGTTGGGAAATGAGTGACAAACGGTTACTCACCAGTGACTCACGGTCTACCCGTACCCGGCCGCACCACGGTCGCAAACGGGTACCCGTACCCGGCCGGGTACGGGTACCCCATCGTTATTCGTAACCCACCGTAGTCTGCAGAACTACACCGACTCGCACTCTAAGACTGATGGCCTTTATCTAAGTTGTCTTGTGGTTGTTGTTGCATCCCACTGGGATTTTTGCACACAGCGTTGGTGTACGGTGTTTTTTTCTGCAATATTTTGCTGTCTTTTCATGGATTTTCTGTTTGCACTTAGTCACATATTCACTTTAAGATGTTTTCTTGTTCATGTTTTTGTTTGTTGCGATTGCACCCGATTCAAGAGCCGAATGGCTCACAGGGCTATTAATAAATTAACTTTGAACTCTCGTCCCTGATGCCGTCTCCGTCGCGGCTAGCAGCAGATCTCAACATTCGGCACCTTGCTACTGAAACGTATTTGCCATCGTACGCACGAATAGAATAGCGGGCACAGGGTGCTCATTATACCGTGATTCCGAAATGATGTCCTGTATTACACGGTGAGGTAAACAGGACAATGTCCGGTGTGAGTTAGTAGAAGTTAGACGTTTTGTTGATAGAAAAGACGGTAAAGTTTGGGTCACCTGGGCCGTTATAGCGTTTTGGAGACTTCATTGTCGAACAGCAGTGTCAATGTATTGACATTGACACTGCTTTGACAGCACGAGTGCTGTGACGGCTGACCATAGCCTATTTTTGATTCTCTCAGTCCCAAAAATTATAATTCGGGTCAAACAGCCCAGGAAGCATTCAAATCTATGAATGATCGGACACGTATGCATGTATGTTGAACTTTTTTCGCACCGTACGTAGCCAACCGTGCCATGTGGAAGTATGGGGCATGGTTGGGCAACTGTCGACCACAATAAATGTTGTGTACCCGCGTGGAATGCTTCTGCAGGTGGTGGCGGCTTTCAGCAGGTCTTCATGCAGCAGTGAAAAACGATCGTGGCTGATGATGACGACGACGATTGCACACGGTAGGCCCACCGTCGATCAATCAATAACGTGTGCGGGATGTTGGCGCAGGTGGCGACGGCGCGCTCGGAGGTGCCACGCCGGTTGGAGCGGGCCCTGCACGAGGCCGAGGCGGCGGTGGGAGAGTTGGAGGCCCTCCGAGAACGGAGGGAGCGGCTGGCCCATGAAGTGGAGCGACACGTGGAGGAGACTGCGCCGTGTGCCGAGCCAATCGCACGGCTCATCGGGCAGGTGGACGAGTTGGAGGGTTACCTGTCCTACCTCAAGTGGATCTCGCAGATCGAGGAGCTTAGGTGATGAGCCGCTGATGTGTTGTCACTCAATAAACCACACTAGATCACGTACTATAGTGATAAGAATATTGTTTTGTCCGGTCCTTGTCAATCCATTACTGGATGAATATTCTCCCCATGTCATCTTTGACGTGGGTTTTGTAACCACATATACGACGTTCATGTAGAGAGCCGACTATAAGTTCAATTATACATTCACAACTGATGTTAGCCACAGTCATTGATTCTCATGAACTTTACCCCTTGATGCCTTGACCATTGTGCAGAACTTCTACCAGAATGACGGTTTCCTCTCATCCATACTCTTTTCTCACAGTGCTTGAAATTGGACCCCTCTCCCATAACATTTTTCTGAGTTACTATAAGCTTTGCCGATTATAAAAAAAAAGGTTAATATCTGATATACAATCATATATGCTCTTAGTTGCTGGCTGCTCTGCTAGAATTGAACTATGAGGCCTCTGTTCAGGATCTATAGCTACAAAAAATATCTTGCTAATACTGAAATCGTTCTATTAATGACTTGTTCATGTGTGTGCTTGTGCATTTTTACACTGACTGCGGCCAATGGCATTGTGGCCGACATGCACAGTGACTCGATACAGCAGCACCTGATGACCAACAGCATTGGGGAGGCGCTGGAGAAACTGGTGTCTATGTCTGAACTGGACCGGGTGCTGCAGCCTTCGTCCTGCACTCACCTGCGCCGCTTCGTGCGATCCACGCTCGTCTTTTGGCATAAGATCCTCCGCGAGAAGCTCACCAAGTGAGGGGCAGAGCTATTATATAATTGAATCAATGTCATGGTTCACTTTGCTGCATGATATAACTCACCAGCCTTTGTATATAATGATGACCTACATAGTCATACCTGTGTAGGTAATTTGAACCTGCTGTACATACATTCGACTATTTAGATGTTCTTTGGTATGATAATGTTCTCACTTTTTATCAGGATATTGTCTTCACCAAGGGTCCTTGATTAGGATATTCTGTAATTTTTTGGAGTTTTGTATGTGTAATAAAGTCGTTGTACCCAGATAAATGCCATGCATATGGAAAGGATAATTCTAAAATATTGACACAGATAAATACTTGCTGTCCTGCCATTTTTTTGGCACCTCAGGTTTGAGAGGTTCAGAAACCTGGGTGATCCATCAACCCTTGCCTACAGAATGCTGGATCGCAGGCCTAAGCCACTATACCGTTTGCTAAAAGAGATGGTCAAATTACATTGTATTATATTATTATTTTCCATGAAATTGTATTGCAGATATTGCACCAGTCCAGTAATTGTGAAGCATGATACAACTCAGGGGTTTTAATGATAATGTATTCTATGAGTGTAACAATATTACCTTCCTCACCCAGGAATTTTATAATTCAAGGCCTCGATTCCATACAAGCATTAGTTTTGCATTTGTCTAATTTTATTGTCCCTCATTTCTTGTTTGCCCCATTAGCCTAAATGTAACTACATATAATTTCCATAAATGATATGTTGGTGTGTAATCCAGTGCAAGTATCGCGAGCCTTAATAGAGGATGTCAATCTGCATTGCTGTACCCATAACTTATACGAGCGTTTCTCAATGCGCTTTGCACAGTGACTTCGAGGAGGTGCTAAAGCAGCTGCAGTGGCCCTTCATCAGCACCCACCAAGGACTCGTGACCCCGCTCACGCCCGGGGCCAACACACAGGAGCTGCACGCTAACCTCGAGACGTTCTTCTGTCACCTCCTGCAGCTGCACATCCCGTAATTATAGCGTCGCCACATTACATTTCAAGTGTCCTGCATCACAGAAGAAAATTCTTTTGCCATATTATGTATACGTCTGTGTTCCTTTCATACTATCTCTTTTTATTTACATTTGCAATTGCTTATGTCTAAAAGTAAGGCTCCAATTTTATGTATACCGATGGCCATGACTGCATTCACACATGCCTTAACTTCTATGGGTGCATGATCTTATGCCTAACCAACTGGTTCGCTTTACTGCTTAAATATCTATGGGCGTAGATACCTGTTATTATTATTTTTTGCCTTTTTGGTTTCTCCATGTCTGCCAGCTAATAAGTCCATGTGCCTGATTTTATGTTGACCTACCAGCTGGTGTGATTACTAGTATAAGTAATACAAAAACTATATAGCTGTAATTTGTAGTTATGTACCGAGGTTATGGCCTGTACTGTCAGACATGGTTTTTAAGCTTCAGTAATAAGATATAGATATTATGGTTGCGGTTGGGTGAGTGACTCGAGAACCCTAGTGGCCTTACCATGCCTATAAATAGAATACGTCAATGCAGTGTGTTATGGCAGCATGATTCAGAGTTATTTAAAAATCTTGTTTTCCCTCTTAACTTAGCTTCAAACTGGTCTTGGATAAACCAGGGATGCACGCGCTAGGTGAAGTCTCTTATGTTTCAGATCGTATCTTCATGAAATCGTTGTCGACCTTTCCCCTGATACTACTGTGCATGTTCCCGACACAGGGACGAGGTTATATCGAGGCCAAGGCGCCTGCCAGAAGAGTACGCACTCCCAGAGATACCACCCATCGCCCTGCCCTTCCAGCTCATGCTCACGCCCTTGGAGAAGCGTTTTAGATACCATTTCCAAGGCAACAAGCAGACCAACGACTTGAGCAAGGTAAATTACTTTGCACGCCTTCACATCATATATATAAACACGAAGGAACAGACGAAATATTTTTGAAAGGAAATGTTTTAGTTTGTATTACAATTATTGGAAGATAATCACACCATGCTGTTGCAATAGAAAGGTTTCATCTTTTACCTTGTCAAAACATTTATTTGTGATTGTTTAGCTTTCGCGGAATGCATTGTAAACAACGCTTGTGCTTATGTCATACCAAATTGGTATGTGGAATCGTCTTAACAGGTGTCACCATTGCCACAGAAGAGACAATTAATATGAAACAGAAATGTTGTTGTCAACTGGTAAATGGTAATACTGCTTGGTGTTATAAAAATATGCTATTTGCTGTCAGTTGAACAGTTAAACCAATCCTATTCGTATTTGCCAGTGTTAAAGGCAGAATGGTGGTTTCCAGATGGCAGTGCAGCAAAATCCACTTGTACTGTATATCTATGCTCCCACATCTATTCTCCCTGCCTTCACCAACTTGCTCTGACCAGCAAGGTCACAGATAAACAGACAATGACTCATTTATATATGTCTCTTCACATACAAAATATAGAAGTCATTTTAACACAACCATCAGTCCCATGGCCGCCTTTGAGTGCATAATTTCAACAGCATTGGTTTTGTACAAGAAAACTCTAGACTGGTTTCAATATAACAATTCTAATGATTATTTTGTGTAAAGTATGGTGATATATGAAAATTAACTCCAATAACCCATGCAGCATGGGGAGACCTTCATCCAGCAACGGATTTATAATAGGGCTGTACATTTACATAGCATAAGTTGAATGTTACGTCATTTAACTAAATTTAGACAGATTAATAGTATTTTTTTATTTTTCAAACTTTATTTAATATCGCACGCTTCACAAGTAAACATTACATAAATAAAATGTGAGTTACACAAAACAATAAAATGTATACTCAGTTCAAAATATTCAACAGATTATAAAATTCATATTTAGACTGATTTTAAAAAAATCACAAAACACCTTCCTTATCAGCTGCCGTTCATGGTCCACTCCACGTGAACACAACGTCGATCAGCACGCTGCACCATGAACACCCTACACGCAGAAACACATTACCTCAAAACCAGATTCGAGATCCTCACACTTGGACTAGAACCCATAAACTAGAACTACGAACCCACAAACCTGAACTAGCAACCCAATAAAACCAGTGCATTGTATGTCACCAGACTGCCACAATACAATTAACATGTGTACAATGCATTACTTCATACCATATAATAACCAGGCAGTAATCGGTCATTATTTAATCCCAATGCCATTTTGTTTTCTTCCTGCGGTTGTCGTTGTGGACGACGTAGCCCGAGTGGTACCTCACACAGGTGCTGACGTGGATATCGCACCACAGCGACTTCCTGGAGACCACCATCCAGGACGTCCTCTTCAAGGCAAACTCCCCTCTCGATGCAAAGGTGCACATGCTCATGTGTTTGTATTTCACTGGTGGCCAGTTTAAACCTGCTACACATTGATTAAATATGTTGCTAATGACATATTTCACATGGCGAGGCTTTCAAAGCATTTTAATTCCATCACGCCAGCGTTATAAACATCACCTCAGTTGCTATTAACACTTATTAACAATTCGTTATCAACAGAGTGGAACTATGCGGACGTCCAGATTAAACTCCTCATTTGAGACCAAAACATCGTTCCTTCTGGCTTCGACATTCCTTGAAGACACTGGTCTGCCATCAACTGCATCGGAACATCGATGAACAGACCAATGTGCCACATCCCCTTCATGAGACAAGCCACATTGCGGCCGTGGCCATGCAACTCGAATTATGGACCGTATAGTCAACCACTGTAGTCTGCGCTCCGTCAATGGAGGAATAGCAAAACTACACAAACTCTCTCCTGAAGCCCTCTTGTGGCTATCAGACCTCGACATTGGCATTAAACTCCTGAATATATTAACACATGGAAGAATAGAATAGAACTTACTTTTAATGGAAATATATATATAATAGGATAACTTTTCTGGCAGTGACCCTTGAAAACGGTACTTAATTTTCTCATCGTTATCTCTCCATTAACTGCAATGGTCATTGGGGCAACACTTGTTGGCTCGGCTGTTAACTCCCTCCACATTTGCCTGTCCTTTACAGTATTTGTCACGGATTGTGCAGGCTTATTAGGCCACATCACATTTGTTATCACAATGTTCTGGGGTCGTACTCTCATTTAAAACAATATACTTATGTATGTGATGTCGTTTACTCCTTTTGCTTAGTGCCTCTTCTAATGTGTATTGCACTGCCCTTATCCTGGTCACAGCACAGCCACTGCAGGTTTCACAGTGTTGTTTGTGTGATTCACTAACCCCCTTTCCAGAGCACCACTAGATTACAGATGTGCACCACCACGCCCTGAAATACGATGATTGGTCTTAAATACGTATCTGCACCTCTCTTCTGCTAGGTTATGCTATCAACAACAATTATGTTTTTGTAGTTTGCTGACCTGTTTTAATCTTCTTTAAAAAAAAACATGGACCTGAAATTGATACCATTGAGCATGTGTGTCTTTCACATTTGACCCCATGATGTCATGACTACTTCCGGGGGCAGCCCTGCCAAAAACGTTTAGTTCCATTTGCAAAGCATGCCACATGTCTCGTTAAAAGTAGGTCACATGCCCCTGTTGGTGCTGGTTTGGCCCAGTCATGTCGCTGTTAGGAATCCATTCCGAACCTACTTACCTAGTTTGTGAACCATGCTGGCTTGGTTTTAGCTGGTTATGGGAACTACAAAACTTTCATAATTTTTATTCTTAAAAAATGGTCCCATAGATAAACTCCAGTGGCGAGGCTTTCAAACTATTTTATGGCAATCACGCCAATGTTATAAAAATCACCTCATTTGCTATTAACACTTTGTTATCAACAGAGTTCTTGTTTATTCTCCATCCGACCACGGTGCAGTTTCTCTGAATAAAATATGTATCATTAATATACAGATGAAGCGGCTACACATTGTTTGCACCTGATGGTAATATTCAAAAGCTACACTGTGCGTTGGGGCGCAACGACTCGAATTTAAGAAACGCCGTGGTAGAGAAAGCAAACGTTGGAAGTTGTCATAATCTATCGCGAGTTGGCTGAGGTGAGGGAAACCTGGCGCAGAGTTTGTAATTGTCTCCAAACTGGAACCACGAGCCGCCAACATCACGCTCCTCTCCCTTCCACAGCTGGAGTTCATCCGCGGGCTCATGCTGCTGGTGATGGAGAAGGCGGCGCATGACGTGCCTCGCCTGCTGTTCGACGACACCCTCTTCTGTCACCTGGTGGACGAGCTGCTGCTGTTTGAGCGGGAGGTGCGCGCCGCGCACGGCTACCCGGCCGCGCTGCCCGGCGTGCTGCACGTGCTCTCGCAGGAGGCCTGCTTCCAGAAGTGGCTCGCCGTTGAGCGCAAATGTAACGCAGACACGAACGTGCCATCGTCGCGTGGCAAACACCTGCGTCGTTTTTACATGCAGATAGCACTGCCGTGTGTGTGTGTAGATGCACAATTTCAGCCAAACATTTGGAAATAATTATAATTTAGAACATTTGGTAATCGCGCCATTCTTATATCGCAAGGCTATTGCAAAAGCACTATGTTTCACAGACAGTCTGCAGTACTTTTGCAGTCGGGGGTGATATTATTACATGGGACATTCCAATTGAGTAATTTGTGGATGATTTATAAACATTTTCAGATTTGGGCGATAATACCAGCACACAATGGCCTACTCATTTTGAATGATATCGGAGGATCTTTAATATTTACTGTGAAACAGACGGTGTGTTTTTATGGTTAACACACCCACAGTAATAACTAGGTCAGTCTGCCTGATTCGAACCGAGAACCTTTGCATGAAGTGGCGAACGTGCTCCCACTGGGTCATGTCACCGTCCCAGTCAGTTATCGATGGTGCCGAGATGTGGCATTGAAATGTGGGGGGGCGGGCGCACTGCACTGGAAATATCTCAGTGAGTTTTATATGTAGTAAGTTTCATACCATGCATGTAATTTGTATTTGCTATTGTGTTACACGTAGCATTGCTTTAGACTTGAGAAGTCATCAAAATAGTAATTCCTGGTTCTATTTAATGATATAAAAGTAAATCGTATAATAGAATGATAACTTTTTACATTAGTTTAACTTTTATCTTAATAATATACTCAAAGATATTTAAAAACATTGTTTCAGTATTGCTTTTTTAACCGTTGGTTAAATAGTTGAAATTGGCGAGCAATGTAAGATAATACGAGTAATGTCCACAAAATGGTATACCCCAAAATGAAACACTGCCCACTCCCCCCAACTACTTGAAGGATATGGAACGTACCACTTTAACATGGGTGATTGTTGTCCCGTGTGCCGGCAGTCTCGTTGGAGAAGGTGGACTCCATGCTGTCGTCGGAGGCGGCGTGGAGCTGCCAGTACCAGGACGTGGGGGAGCTGGAGGAGGCACATGTGCCCGACTGTGCCGAGATGTTCATGACCTTGCTGCAGGTCATCACGGGTGAGTGACAACCGGTGGGACGGGGGGGCTCAGGGTCACCACCTGCAACGTTGCTCCTAGATCTCACTCCCGACTCGCCCACTTGTATCGGTCGGAAAGACCTGATTTAAGGAGTTTTAGTTGTGTGAAACAATGATTAACCCCCTTTCCACAAATCCACTGCAATTCGATGAAACATCACAATTCAGGGATGCACTCAGATTCAAGTATTGGTTCTTTATCTAATTTTCCTGTCTCATTTTGTTTTCCTGTCTGCTTTTTTATCCCTTGTGCTGTCTAAATTAAACCTGAACATATTTTAGCTTATCATTTGCATGCAATGTAAATAATCGATCGCAATTGCACAACTCTATCTGTGCACCTTGTTGAGTTCAATTCTAACTCATTGTTACAGCTTTGTTACATGCTTCATCAAATCTCATAGCATGTGCAGCACATTTTGGATTTCTATATCAGAATCAGAGCCAGTAGGTGTAGTGAATTTCTAGATGGCAGCAAATGATAATCGCTCCACCTGTCTTCCTAAACCTCTCTGTACTCTCCCACCCCATTGGGAACCATGTGGCGCACATTGTCCTCTGCAGACCGCTACAAGTGGTTGCCCCAGATGTGGCACAAACTCAAGTTTCTCGAGCTGCAGATGGACCTCCTGGACGACTTCCGCATCCGCCTGACCCAGGTCATGAAGGAAGAAGCGCACTCTCCGCTGGGCACGCGCTACTGCGCCGTGCTAAACGCCGCCGCCTACGTCACCAGTGTGCTCTCCGACTGGTCCGACAACGTGGTGCGTCCCATCGTCTCCTCCCCTTTCAGCATTAACCATAACGCCACCGCCAGTACCGAGCCCAAGAGTGCCGTTTTTAGCGTGCTGAAGCAGGGAGACACTTTGTCGTTGACCCTTCACCGCTTTTGCGTGTGTCCGTGGCTTTTTGGTTCTGGTCTCCCCCGGGGATGCGGGGGGGGCGTGCAGTTTTTCCTACAGATGCAGCAGGCCTACCTGGAGGAGGTGTCGAGGGAGGCGGGCGACAGGGCGACGGCGCGGGGACGCATGTCGGAGCTGCAGCTGGGCCAGCTGGCGTCGCTGGAGGCGTCCGTGTTCGACGACACGGTGCGCCTGCTGCACCGGCTGCAGCAGGAGATGCTGTCCAAGGTGGGCGACTGCATGTTCAAGGAAGTGAAGGAGAAAGCGCAGCTGTACAAGAGGGAGAGGTGAGCGCCGAAGCTTGGTTTCAACGTATTTTATTTAATGCTGCACTGGATTTAAACCGATTTGCCTCTTCAGTATTGTTTTCACACTCGACTAACAATAACAGCTGATTAAAATACAGAAAAGCATAAGAAAGTACATTTAAAGCCATTTTCTTGGTGATATTGCCATTGATTTTTATACACATTCCTCATCATGCACTGACACAATTGTTGACTAGTGTATACATAACCACTTGGTCATTCACACTATTCACTCCTTATTGTACATGGAAACCTGTGTGTGTGCCTTCACTGTATTGCCCGCTCGCATATATGCCTTGCTGTACACGAATTGTATTGACCTCTCACTAAACGCACAACATATACCCTATCCAGTCTTTAATTATATTTTTTGCTTACTGTTTAATATACACACCCAATCATGCTCTCGCAATTATTTTTGACACACCATTGACCATGCATTTTCACGATGATTCATTCATTGTTTTATACATGCACCTGGCCATATACAACCTATCATTCGCTCACTCCTGTATAATTTAAATTGGCCATATGCCCTCTTGTTCACTCACTGTTGTATAGATTAACTTGGCCATATACACTATCATTCAGTCATGGTTGAATAGGTTAACCTGTCCATAATACCCTATAATTTCCTCACAGTTGTATAGATTTAACCTGGCCATGTACACTATCATTGACTCACGGTTGTACACAGTCTCACTTGCTGTATCACCAATCCTGCAGGTGGCTGAGCCTACCGGCCCAGGTGGAGCAGGTGACCATGTCGCTGTCGAGCACAGCATGCCCCTTTGTGGTCGCCCTGCGCGACCGCCTGCTGCAGATGGAGCGCCAGCTGTCTGCGGAGCTCTTCGCCACCCTCTGGGTCGCTGTGGCCGAAAAGCTCGACATCTTCTTGTACGAGGAGGTCCGCACAGCCCACGACGAACATCTTGCCTTGCTGCGCTCGTTTAAACTCTGGTCACCTGGTCTCAATAGAATCATAGTATGAAGGGGACTGCAGAGCTTGGGCAATTGTTGGTGCTGGCTCACCGCCCAACTGCCTTTCCAGCTTCTCTGTTGTCGGTCCTCAACAAATGTGAGATACAATTTGCATGAAGGACTTTATGTAAAGCAAAATCATAATAATTAATAATCATAAGAGTAATGGGTTATTAAAAAAAGTCTACGAGAAGAGTGCATTTTAGAATGCTTGGCCTCTAAGGTGGCCAGGTGGCTCAGCACTCAGCTGGCACTACTGAGATTTTGGGATCACATCCAGGTTTCAACCACATTTGATTAAATTGGTTTCTCAAGCGTAGCCAATTGGTTTCAGCCGGTCATTAATGACCACGCAAAAAAACATGAAGTTTGGTTTTGGACTTAAGCTGGTTAAATAATTAAAACTATCGGTTTAGTTGTTATGCAACGGTCTTATAGCTAAACTAATGGTAGTGTGTGACCTCCAACTGTCTACAGGATACGGGGTCAACTGAAGTATATTTTAGATGAAGTCTTGTGAAATATTATGCACCTCTTTCACACATTGGGTGTCTCATGACATGCCTATAAATAGTACAATTGGAATCAATCAGGAAAATACCGAAATAAAGAAATCATTCAGCTGGCCCCTTCATTTTCAAGAACATGAATGGCTGTCTTATACACAGGCTAATAGTGTAATTAGCCAGCCTGTGGTAAAGCACTTAAAAACCTTGATGGGTAGATCCTCATCAAATCTGTGAAGCTAGAATCTGAGCATGGCAAGTAGGTTCCTGACCTTTTGTGGGATTTGAGTGTTTGATCTTACATACAAATAAGTAAACAAACCTCTCGCAAGGCAAGAGCCCTCCTGAAGGGGGTCTCTCAAAATTCACCGAAGCCTGCCTTGAGGACTTCATTACTATTTATTTTCACGTAACATTTCCCCGCAGGTGATTTTGGCGAACCATTTCAACGAAGGTGGAGCAGCCCAGCTGCAATTCGACATGATGCGGAACCTCTTCCCATTGTTCGCCCAGTACTGCAAGCGGCCAGAGAACTACTTCAAGCAGTGAGTGACATGAGAACCTTTACTGGTTCCCACGGTTGTGACATACAGCTGATTTCCCACTAGTTGTGACGTACAGGTGATTTCCCACTAGATGTGACAATTTACCACCCTCACCGATTCAATTGTCACCATACCATTCAAAATATGTTGTTTTGACCATATTATTTTGTACAGTTTTGTTCAGTTAGCCTAAATGTAACATATCAATTGCATAAATTGCACATCAATTCTAACATTCCCACTTTTGGATATGTATTATGAGCTGTATTGTTTATAGTCGAAGAATCATTGCAGTGTAACATGCCTAGCCATCACCCTTCTCCTTGGGCATCAGCTCACCTTACCGTCGTTCACAAGATCCCATAAAAATGTAAGCGAGGTAATAACACATCTCGCATGCTTGTCACTTGAACATCTATAAATACGTTATGGAGAGGTGCATCAGAGCCTCACAGGCCCAGTGTACCAGAGCACTCGACTCACAAATGGAAGGTTGAGGAGATCCACACTGTGCCAGCCAGCCCATCACAGAAAATCCATCTGTGAGGAATCGTATCTATTCTGCCCTATGCCAACTTTCTGTTTCTCGTCCGTGCTGCGTGGGGCCATCAGCGTGAAGGAGGCGTGCCTGGTGCTGACCCTGGGCGTGGGACCCGCGCTGCTGCTTCGCGAGGTGCTGAACTCGTGGGCGAACGAGGGCGGCAAGGACGACGACCTCAGCGACGGCGAGCAGAGCCAGCACACGGCTTTCAAGTCGCTCAACGAGATGGGCATCTACAAGCTGTCGCCCCGCACCGTCAAGATTCTGCTGGGCCTGAGGACAAACCTCCCCGCCAATGCCTAGTGGCTCGCGAAGGATGGGGACTGCCTTGTGAGTGCACTGCCATGCAAGATACTGTGGCCGCCTTGCTTTCGTGTGGTTCCGTTGGTGAACCCGGGTGGTGAATGCTGAACAAGACTAATGTGTAGCACTCATTCTTAAGTGGAACATGTTTGTGAATTTCACACTACACCTAAGGGTATTTCGTTTATTTAAATTATTTAAAATTAGGACCCTGGTTATGGGACATGAGTAATACATAATGGAAAGCAATGATTCCTCTGAGGAGCCTTTTAATGCTTGTATGATAGTCTTATAGTTATGGCTTTTAAGCTAGATCATCATCAGCCATATCAAGCCATTGCTGGATAAAGACCTCACCGTCCAGTAATAATCTACTTAGAACCTGGACAAGCTGTATTCATTACTCCATCTCCTTGGTAGAAGTGCTCTGATGGGTTCCATCCTTTTGCTACCACTCAGTCTTTATTAGTCATCTAAGTACAATTGTCTCAATGCTGTTGATACAACCTTGCAGTGAAGGGTATAATGTGAGAAATTAAAGTTAACTTGTATTTAATGACCTTAACAAAAACTGACAAATCTGTACCATATTCCAAGAGGTTCCTATCAGCATCCTGGAAATGCACAAGTAAGAAGAATTACAGCAGGAATATTTCAATCAGCATTTATTTTTTTCGGATAAACTAAGGACCTCACAATACCTCTTAGCAGCAGGCACGTATCCTTAATTGCTTTAACTTAAGTAGTTTACTCAATATGGAAATTGTTTAACACATTGACATTGAGGTTCAACAATGTTAAGTGTTTAAAACTCTCGACCACTTGATACAATCTTCGAATGAAAGAGGATGCAGGTTTTGAAAAGCATCAAAACATCACACGGTAACAATTTCAGAATTGCCGCAAAATGTGTTTATTGGACACTTTGGATCTATATGTTCACAAAGCTCATAAAACGTTTTTATTTATCTGGATCTATTCTCTCTGTACAAATCATTATATATAAAAACAAAACAATTTCAATTTACTTTAAATACAAAATATATGTACAAAAATATTTCAGAGATGAAAATGACTGCATTCAGCATTGCTAATAAACACCGTATGCAAAAGAAAAAAGAATGGAACTTAATATTGTTTATTATATTGGAAACATCCTGGTTTAAAAAAGAAAACATAAGGGACTCGTCAACATATTGCTAGCCTAGGCTTTCTTGCCTGAATAGGTATTCTTACCTGAATGTTGCGCAGGGAAAGGTTAACTTCGCTATAAATCCCTTTCTTGGTTTCTTCAACCAAGTTGGCGGCATAAATAGAGGGAGACTGCATAGTGCAACACGTACACAAACCTAGTGCTTTAATTGGTCACTTAGGGCAGTACCACGGGGCTGTGTAAAGGGGCTGCGCTCATACGCAAGGTTTCGTCACCGTAGCCCTCCTAACGCTTTCATTTGAGAACCTGCATGTGTTGACTTTTGCCGCACTAGCCCCCCTTTCCAAACAGTCTCCAGCCACCTCGGCAGTGGCATGGGTTGAGTGTACAGGACTGTACGTTGCGTACACCACAACACGGAAACATAAACGTGAATATATATGTATTGGAAGCAGCGTTTTTACTTTAAGCTACAACACCACAAGCTAGAGGGGTAAATATTACGTTGGTACCCGAAAAGGCAGACAACGGATTGTGACTCGACGATTAGCGTGGCCACAATCATTCCCAGTGGCCCCAACTCCAATGTGTGCTGCCCACCCCCCCCACCACCCCTCTTAGGGTTTCACTGAAGGAAATGTGCCGATCCTGCCATGTAGTTTCCTTCAGGTCATCGTACACAGCAGTTGCAGGAAGACATCGCGGTATGCGGAGTTTTTCCTAAATAGTCGAGTCTATAAAAGGGGGTGAATGTTAAAGGTGCAGCCCCGCAATTCCTTGCTCACACCACAACTTGCAGAAGGACCTCCACCAGAGAATGCTCCAGAGCTCCACGCCAATGGGTCCATTTTGGCCGACTCTTCTATACTCGACAGGCATCTTGGAAGAGGTGGGGGTACCCACAACAGACTCCCCACCACAAGCGGTCTGCGTATTTGACCAAACTGGCATACCCACTTGTCTACTGTTGGTTGGAGAGGTAAACGCATGCAATTAATGCTCCAAGCAACGTGATATATATGTTTTTCTTTTATGAAACTAATTATTGCAGAATTAACTTTGCCTAACCAGCCCTGAAAAAGAATCCACCAGCGAAGGCACTTGGATAAGTGGTAGTGTTTTACCAAAAGAAGAAAAAAAAATCCTGAAAACCCAATATTACCAATCTTTTGATAGAGTTTTGAGGTCTCAACGTTGCAGGGCTGAAATATGACTGATCTTTACCTGAATGCCCATTCAAATGTATCTTTTACACAGGAGACATGGATACCACGGCTTCATCTACAGGAGTGTTTGTAATTAAGATATCGGTAATTTTCAAATTTAACCTTTATTCTACGATAATCTGCGAATTAATGCTCAAGGTCTTTAAAGTTATCTGTTTTAGGACGGAGAGAGTTTGTCCTGAAATCCCTTTAAAAATCACCAGGAGATGGCAGCCACGTTGGCCAAATTTGCCCAGTCACAAGCGTGATTCACTGGACTAGAGATTATCTTGGATGAATCAGGAAAATACCAAAATCGAGCCTAGATATAAAAGTTCTGATCTAATTATTTTTTTTATCCAAAATGTAAAATTACGTAATTTTCCACCAAAGTGGTGTTACGTAGCATTAGGTAACATCACCTTTGCATGAAGATACATTAAATTATTACTGAAATACAAATTATCCTCAACGACGAATACCATTTTGTTTAAATCCAAAACTTAACCCTATACTTAGCTATCTATAATAAATGAGCCTTCGAGTTCTCATCTGTTTAGACAGAGTCCCTGTAAAGGGTTGTGCTTATTTTTAAATTGGTTATTGCCAGCCGTTACCATTTACTGCTGGGTATTTAAACCTCCTTAAGTTCTGCACATCTGCAATCCACTCCATTATAATTGCTTTCATAACTCGATACTGTCGTCCCACCATTTAAAACATTTATTAAATCCCATAAAAAGAATATTAAAATCATACAACAAAAATAAGGCAATTTAGTCAGCATTGCATCTCCGTTTAGTTTCTCCCTGCAAGCTTTGATTTTGCTTTATGATTCTTCATCGGTGCCTACACTGCATTGCATCCAACACATGAGCAGCAACACAAGCTCGGATTCTTGCGAGAAAGCATCTTAAACCGAGGAAGCGCCCTAGTACCCAGTTTTGATTGACCACTTGTACCCCTTTTACACTGGCAAATCTGAGCCGAGCCAGTGCAGGGCCCTCACAGGTGGCAGTGCTAATGACATGTGCAATGCATCTAACATCACCACTTAAAGAAAATCAATAAAATAGCATCCAGCAGTCGAAAGCCTTGGAGCGTTGAACAGTGTGCATGTATGTATATCTGCGCGCAAGTCAACTCAAACACGGCGTGTCATCCGTCTCCATGTTACACACTGCGTGCCATGTCAGTGGCATGGCTCGGCTTCTGCAGTGGAAAAGCCTGCCTCCTGACCCGTGCTAGGCTGGCTCTGTATGGCGCGGTCTCGGATGTGCCAGTGGAAAAAGGAATATTCCTGTAGTTCAACAACATGGAATGCATTATACTGAACAATCATAGATCTAACTTACGCTATTTCTGCCAGGACCCTACATTATGTGGAAGCACAGCCTTAAGTGACGTTTGTATTTGGTGAAGGGAAGGGTGTGTTTGCAGCACTATGCCTTACTGTTTTGGAGGACATATGTACATAAATGCATTAAGTTTCAGTGTCACACACACGCACATTTATTGCTAAAGTAATTGGAAGTGTATATAGAATGCTCGTACTGTATATACTTAAATATGTATATATAATGCATGTGGTACACATACACTAAGTACACAATATATAACCCCCTCGGTGCTAAATATATATACATATACACACACACAAGCTAGATCCCCCATTTAGCCTTTTAGACTGTTGGGGCAAGTGCTGTTAGCGAGCACATATTAAGGACGGCAAAGCTAGCAGCACTCCCAGCCTCAATTGTTCCCCTAGTGCTATTGATTACACTGCTCCAGGTACTCATTTTAGGCTCAGCTAACCTAGGGGAGGACAAATCCAGGTTCAATTCCCACTTCCAACTTGTGTTGTTCATAGCTTGAAATTGAACCTGGAACACTGGAAATGCTGCAGTGCGCTAACCACAACGACACCACTTCCTAATCACACCACACACGTGGGCCCACACACGCACACACAATATAAACTAATGAATTACTCTGTAAACTAAGACATATCTACACAGCATTACACACACACGATACACACACTTCACACTTGGACAATCACAGTACTGTTACTTGTACACAGCTTCCCTCCGCTCCACATTAGGCGAGTTTTTTTCCACGGCCGACAGAGCTTTTGCGCACGGGTCGACGGCAAAACCGCCGATTTCATCGACGATCTTGGGATGTGTAGAACACGAGCGACAAGGGTGGTCCAGGTCCACTTGTCGTGGCGAGGGTTAGCAACGTTGAGCCCCAGAGACCCCGGGTCAAGGGTCGCAGTCTGCACGATTGCCGTGGGGCTCACAGATCTGTGACCTTGTTCTCCAGGGCAGCTGCCACCTGCTGCAGACGGTAGGACAGCTGCATCTTCTGCGCGACGGGGTCCTCCTCCAGCGCCGTGATGAGCTGGGTGCGGCAGGGGGGCGGGCTCGTTAAGTCGCGCGATACATTACAACGAGGCAGTGCAATAAAAATGCGACGACGCATCGATTAACTCGCATGGCGTAGAAAATGAGTGTACAGGCGGTGCAACAGCACTGGGACCCACAAGCCAGAGGGCTAAGACGACTGGGTTACGAAGAGGGAGAAAGGCAGGGGGCGAGCACTGGCCATAGGCATTGGCCTCGGAAGGTGGCAGATTGTTGGGACAGGCGGAGCGGCCATGTCAAGTTCTGCAACCGAGTGGCTGCCAGCGCGTGAACCGCTCATGGGACGGGCGTTCGTTCCCGTGGACGTAGGCCGCAGCTCACCTGGTCGTAGTACTTGATGATGTACTTGTACAGCTCGTGCAAGGCCACCATTGTGTTCAGCTCTCCTCCGTTGTTCTGCACAAGTCCGGGTTGGCGTCAAAACAAAAAAAATCGATTAAACCAAGAAGGCCTTGTGGCTGATGGAAAGTGAACGCTACTTTTATTTTTAGTGCAGAGGGACGAATGTGTGAAGAAGATGTACTGTCTGCGTGTTTACTTTATTATATAACGCTAGTCGATAAATACACCGTCCCTGTAGAGGCCTAATTGAAATAGTTCAGTTTGCCAATCGCGAAAGGGAATTGTCTAAAAAAAATTTAATTTGACTGAAAAGCAGCAAACATCATAAATCATCCAAGCTTTAACACATTCATGTCTACATGTATGCAGGTGCATGGACGTACATGCAGATGCATGAATGTACGTGTAAAATCTAGCGCAAATGCAATGTACACACCGAGTGCTTTGTATACATGCATTATCAGCACGTGGTGAACACAAACATTTCATGGGTGTAGACTACATCGGAACAAACATCTTCGCAGTCGTTCCCGATCGTTATGAATAACTAACCTGATGTCATAAGACAGGGCATTTCCAGCAGTGCATTATGCAGCTTTAATATTTAACCGGTACTGGGAATTTTATTTGGCAATTAAAAAGAAACGCAGACGAACAAAGACGGACAAAATCGACATTGAAGGAAACGTACCCTCGACTCCTCGGCGAGGAAAGCGTTCATTTCCTGATCGCTGACGGGGGACATCTGCCGCACGTCGGCATAGTACCTGTGTGCCAGAGACAAGGGGGCCCCCCAAGGGGCCTCGTCAAGGGTGTCAGAGCCAGACGCGGCTCCCTCGTGAGCCTCGCTCGCAACCTCCGCGTCCGTCATCGCGCCCTGCAGCGCAACCCGCTCCTAAACCCAGGCGCCCCACACCTCCCCACGGTCCATCTGTCCACCCTTCCACAGCGTTCCTCCATTCGAATGTAAATGAGATGTTTATGCTTTACATATCTCTATTATTTAGGCATATACGAGTGATGTATGCATCGATAAGAATGGATGCGCCCTCATGTCCGGTATGAATGCGTTGAATCATACGATTCCATTATAATGCAAATTATTACTTTTGGGTGATTAAAGCATAAAAAGAAATGTAACTGAACCTGAACATTGTCCAAATATTAAAGATAAAACCAGAAACAATACAAATATATAAAAAAAAATGATAGATTATTGAATCAAATCCCGACCATGAATTGTAACAATCCATCGAATTGCATGGAAGGGAAGGAGGGAGGTTCCCCGTGAGACATTCCATGCCTACTTGCTACACTGCACATACGAGCACGAGCCTTAGATAGACCATGCGAGTCCACACCATTCGTATAGCACGCACAAACTGTCAGCATGATGAACAGTTGTGTTACTCAGCGGGACAATCGTGTTTTATTCCTAGAAACATTGCGCTGAACAACTCGAAAACACCTTTCATAAATGAATACATTTTAATCTCGTTTACCACGATAGACTGCCAGAGAAAATATTGTTGGAGAGAATCTATTAGGAATGGCATTTATATACAAAGGAGTGGGGGGGGGGCAGCAGGCATAGAGCCACAGCGCCTTTTGTTTCTCAAGCCAGATTTTCCGCACAGCATGCTACCCATCGTGACACATGCTCCCTTAACACAAAGACAACAACAAGACAAATACCCCCATGTAGCCGATACAAGCTGTTGGGGCAAGTTCTGGTTAGCGAGCACCTATTAGTGCCGGCACGGAACATGAGGAGGGGTGGTGTGGCCGGTGCCTTGCCGAGGACGCCTTTATCTCCCCGAGTGCTGATGTTTACACATCACAACAGGTACTCTATTTAAGGTTGAAACAACCTAGGGGAGGCTTAGGATCGAGTCATAATTAATCAACACGGATGTCAGCCATGGCCAGGAGTCAAACTCGGGCCACCTAGTTCGTAGCATGACACGCTTACCGATATAACTGTACAACCGCTCCCCTCCCCAGAGCACACACACATCATACACACGTACGCACACATGCTAATACACACTTACTTTTCCACCATCTTCTTGTACCGTGGGATTTCCCTTGCGTACAGCAGCTTGTTGATTGGCGAATCCTGGAGACAGGGTCACACATCAGCATTCGCATAACCTTAACCATTACCAGCAATTGCAGACACATCAAACAAATTTCATTCGAACACTGCCCATTCACATTCTGTTCTCACACAGCAACACACATTCCCCCCCCCCTCCCCGAAATATAACATCTGCACTAATTCAGGATAACTTGCTAACATACTGGTTTTAAAGAGCAAAAGGAACTCCGATAAAAAAATTTATGAAACCTCACACGTTTTGGAGTTAAGTGTTATCGAATGGTCAGCTCCTGTTTTTATCAGTCTGGGATTCTGAAAAAATTATTGAATTTTACAGGTGTAAAATCCTCATCTAAAACCACTACTGGCTGTTCCATCAGTATTCTCTGCCATCCATTAATGTCATGGGAAAACAAGCCTTTGAGCTGAAGCGTAAAAATAATTAAAGCAAGGGAGATTGACTTCTAGTCCCCTCTTGTTTTCATCTACACAATCCCAGTCCTTTCTCCACTTTGTTCGCTTTGCTGGACATCCATCTCATTTTCCTCTTACCCCCTGGCTTCTTCCCTGCTCCCCACACACTCCTGCTTGGCAGCTGAGCTACCCTTCTAGTTTCCTACATCACGATGGGGTGGAATCACGGGGAAATATGTCCTACTTATATTCTAACCCTAATTCGTTATATATCTCCGGTCCAATGTTTAACCTAAAAAAACAAGCCAAAAAAAATCATACGACCAACACTGCACCCACCTAAAAACTTTTGACAAGAGCACAAGGATTTCTTGATCTTTCATTCTGCCGACTTTACCACAATATCTGCTGGAAGCATTTGGACAATAGAAATTACCACAGCAGCTTGCCCTTGGTATCGCCAACCAATAAACAAATCAAACTGGCACACTTGTGATTGCCCGTCGGCTCCCTGGGTCACACGAGGAGTCATTGGCACAAAGGCACAGCGTTCGTCAGCTGTCTCCGATTTTTTTCCACGTTGGCTCTGAGTGCCTCGGGCTGAATTATGTGGTAACTTCCCCCCCGATGCGCGCTGCCCACTGCCCCCCACCCTGCCCCCCCCCCCTTCACCACATCCCTCACCCTTCCAAGCTTCTGCTCGACGGTCGTGCACGAATCCATGAAGGTCTGGGCGATCACGGTGAGCGCCGAGTCCGTGATGTCCGACACGTGCACGTCGAACACGAACTGAGGGTTCTTCAGGATGTTCACCCAGAACCTCAGCGGGAGGCTGCGGGCACGGAGACAAGAGTCACAACCAACTCGCGTAGAGAAGACACGGTGACTACCAACTCGCGTAGAGAAGACACGGTGACTACCAACTCGCGTAGAGAAGACACGGTGACTACCAACTCGCGCAGAGGAGATAAATATCACAGCAACATCAAGCCTTACTGACAACATCTGTGAAACATAGCTCCTTCACGACAGCTTTGCGCATCGAATGCAACTCATTTATTATAGGGAGAGAAAGATGTACGGAGGGCGGCTCTCGCACCTGTTCGTCTTCCAGATGTGCAGGGTCTCGGCGTCGGTGATGCCGTGCCTCTCCGCCTGCTCGTCAAGGAAGTCGAAGAAGTACTTGACGGCGACAGGGACGGCGCCCCGTGCGCTCAGCACCACCGTGAAGAGGTCGTCCACAAAGTTCTGCAGGATGCTCTGCGCACGCAACACACACGAGCGGTCGAGACCGGACGCGGCGTGAGCCAAGTGTCGGAGACGGCGGCTCGCAGGTGTGCTTTTTTCGGGTTGTACCGCGCGCACCGTTCCACGCGACGTGTTCGCGTCTTTGCGACAAAGTATTAGACTTAAACCGAGACGAGAGAGGGATTTATAAATGTGCCTATTTTGTTTCAACTGCCACGCCGAAGGATCGAACCGGTGGCATCCCTGATTTAATGTGCACCGTATGCGTATGTATACAAAAAAATAAAGACAAAGATCCCGTGTATAGCGTTAACAGACTGTAAGAGCAAGTGCTGTTAGTGAGCAGCTATGAATGCCGGCACGGCACACGAGAGGGTGGGTGGCCATTGCCATGCCTGTCCGTTTTTGTCTCCCTCGTGGCGATGTTTACACATTGCACCAGCGCAGCGCGCCAACCTCTGTGCTACCACTCCCCACCGTTGCAATACACCAAAACACACACAATTGAACTGTACCACTTTGCCAATGGAAAATATCATATACACACACACATATATGTAATGCGAGCAAGGACAGGGTGGGCGCTGCCTCCGCACCACTCACACGGGCCGGAGTATTGGGGAGGCGGAGCCTGGTCGACGGGGCGTGTGGGAGGAGCCACTGCTCACCTCGGCTCCAATGGGAGTCGGGGTGAGTGGGGGCGGAGACAGGGGCAGTGCGGGAAGGAGGAGTCAGGGTCACGTGAGAAGGAGGATATAGGGTGAGAGCCGGAAGAGATCTGGGAGTCGGGAGAGAGTAGAAATAGGGGAGAGCCACGCTGGGTGGTGGCGGAAGAGTGGCGCCATTTGCCACGTGGTCGGAGTCATGGCACCGTCGGCCAGCGGTGCACGTGGGGTAGCAGTAGCTAGCGGAGTGTGTGGAGCTAGCGGGGTGTGAGGAGATAAAACAGTGTGCGGGGCACACGGAGCAGCGGTGTGGCTGCGGGGTGTGCGGAGCACACGACGCGTGCGCGGGGCGCACGACAGAAGAGGCGCGGGTCCAGAACGCGGACATCGCGGGGTGCGAGACAAGAACCCAATAAAGGACAAATGGAGACCTACATCGCCTAAAGAGTCCTTTATTACATATATAAAAATGGGAAGTATCTTCCATGCACAGGGCAACACTCGGGGATGAGACAAACCTTCATGGAGAGAAGCCGCATCAGATAGATCTCTGGGATGACCTTGGTCTGCGCGCGGTCACGGATGCTGCCCTTGCGTCGCCCGGCATGGATCTCGGGCTCCTCGGTGGCCTTGACGAGGTGCCACCTCCTCACACCGTCCTCGTCGTCTCGATCCGACGGGCAGCTCGAGCCTGCACGCGGACGCACGCACGCACACAGGGACATACAAACGCGCACGCACGCACACGCAGGGATAAAACACACGAGGAAACGGGGACACGCACAAAAACGCCAGCACGCACGCACACAGGGACATACAAACGCGCACGCACGCACGCACACAGGGACATACAAACGCGCACGCACGCACACGCACACAAACGCCAGCACGCACACACAGGGACGTACAAACGCGCACGCACGCACACGCAGGGATAAAACACACGCGGAAATAGGGACACGCACACAAACGCCAGCATGCACACACAGGGACATACAAACGCGCACGCACGCACACAGGGACATACAAACGCGCACGCATGCACACAGGGACATACAAACGCGCGCGCACGCACGCACACGCAGGGATAAAACACACGAGGAAACGGGGACACGCACACAAACGCCAGCACGCACACACAGGGACACGCACGCTCATTCAAATTATCTCTTTTGCAGGTGATGAGCCATATTAGTGCGATTGTGGCCATGCAACTCAAACTATGGACAGTGCAGTAAACCACTGGAGTCTGTGCTCTTTCAACTGAGGAAGAATAGCAAAACTACACAAACTCTCTCCGCGTGGCTAGCAGACCTCGACAGTGGCATTTAGCTCCTGAATATATTTCCATACGCATGAATAAAATACTACATAACCTCATATCCTGCTTTCCATTATTAGACGTACAAATTTTAAATTTAGAAATGCAATGCAAATACAACACAATACTCTATAAGCTGTTACCAGATAAGTTCACCTGGAAAACAGCATGGATTTTACAAAGCTGTTGTGCAATAAAGGGGGCTCTGATTAAGCCACTGCCATCACTTTCCAAGTATCCGCCCGCCCTGCGATTGGTTTCCAGCTGCGGCTGACATAAGTGGCGATAAGCTGAATCAGCCCTGGGCCTGTCCTAGGTCAACTTCGACCTTAGTTAAGTAGCTGGTGCGGTGTGTAAACATCAGCACTGGAATAACAAAGGTGGCCTAGCATGATGCTAGCCACACCACACCCCAGCGTGCACTTTGGTAGATTTAATAGGTACTCGCTAGCCTGTGTAAAAGCTACTTGGGGAATCTCTGTCAAACCCGGTGACCTAAGTTCTAATCTTACAATCAACACCAGTGACAATTATCCGAACCGGTCTTGGGACTCCCCTAAGTTGACTCGCTCTCAAATGAATACCCGGTGCGATGTGTAAACATCGCCACTCAGAAGACAAAGGCGGGCAGACGACCTGCTGGCCACCCACCCTCTCGTACCGTACTGGCCTTTCTAGGTACTCGCAAACAGCACTTGCCCTAAAAGTCTGCTAAGGCTACAAGGGGGCTCGATGTCCGGTCTTTGTGCGTGTGTGAGGCTCACGTGCGCCAGCTGTGAGGTCGCGGTGAGGCTGTGGGCAAGCCCGGTTTTCCAGCGAGCGTGGGACGAGGAACATGCGCGCTCCCTCCTGGATCTGGAGGAGAGGATCAGGGGAGATGGAGAACCGTGAGAGTTGAGATGCAGCAACACTCGGAGCGAGGGAATCCATATACTCGTCCCTTTGTGGCGAGGTTGGCACAGCGGTTAGTGCCCCGCGCCATGAACCCGGATGTACGAGTTTGATCCCAACCAAGGCGAACATGAGCGGTGGGGTGGGATAACAAAGCCAATCCTCGTTGACCCCGCAACCTCCACCTTCAGCGTGCACCGACCAGCCCTGGTAAAATATGGCTCAACAACCCCCACGAGGGGAGGTCTCCAATCAGCAGTGAGAAGGACTGTGACCTGAAGTTATAAATATCCGGCCTTTACTAAAGGAGCTCCCGCTAATGAGCATCACAAAATGTAGATGCGTCGAAATATTCTCCCGAGCAGGGGCATAACCGATGATGGAAGCAAGGACAAATATGTACACTGGAGACATTGAAACCCTAAGGCTATATGCACACACACACACACACGTGTTGGTTCTCTGAAAAATAATTTTGTTCCATCCACTTTGGCAGTGTTCCGAGGAGAACATTCAAACTCCACACTCTACATAATTGTGCAATGATGCAACAATGCAGCAATTTAAATTGTTACACTCATGATGCACGCTTCGAACCTGGTGGGCAAGAGTCAAGTACTCATAGCTCGTGCAAATTATATGTGTCATTGTAACACTTCTTCGAATCTTTTGGGGGTGTGTGGTGGCGGCGGGCTGTGGAAGTGATTCAGTCCACGTCTACCAATAAACCTACTTGCTGTACTGTATCTCAGTTACCCTGTTTCCCAGCAGGTGGACAACTCGCATAAATCACAGCTCCATGTCCGTGTGAGCCACCAGCCTTTCCCCCCCACCCCCCTTCCCCGATTAGCATGGACTGCAGGCACTAAAGACCACCACGCACCGGCTGCATTAGGGGATCGGTTTAAAAACGCGAAGCGGCCCACCCTGGAAACCCCGGGATCGGGAGCAGGACCCCCTTGATTGGTCGGTTGCATCTGTCGGAGTGAGCGGTGGGCAGAGGTCGCAAACGGGTTTTGATTCCTTACCCGTACCCGGCCGCACCAGGGTCACAAACGGGTACCCGTACCCATACCCTACCCGATACCCGGCTACCCGTACCCGGCCGGGTATCGGGTAGGGTACGGGTACCCGATTGCGACCTCTGGGATGAAGCCATGTTGCAGGCGCGGGTGGGTTGATTCAAGGAACTTGAATTGTGAGAAGAGACAAGACGTTGGGAAATGAGTGACAAACAGTTACTCACCAGTGACTCACGGTCTACCCGTACCCGGCCACACCAGGGTCGCAAATGGGTACCCGTACCCGGCCGGGTGGTGGGGGAGGTAGGGGGGGGGGGGGGGGGGGGAGGATACCCTGACTGGGGCCGCTCACCCGGTAGTGCCGCAGGGTGTTGATGCGCAGCCAGCGTCCCTGCACCACCGACGTCAGGTCCTCATCCGACAGCGTGAACTGCCCGGCGAACGTGCTCCGCCACTCTGCCGACGGCACGCGCATCCGTGAAGAGTCGTTTAGCATGCACAAGGCCAAGGCACAGCCCTGCAATTGCTTGCTCATGCCACTGCTGGCTGAAGGGCCTCCCTCAAGGGGCCTCTACTGCACAGACTTGTGCCGGTGGTGGTGACGGCAGCGGTGAGCGTGATCGTGGTGACGTACCGAGCTCCACGGTGTCGACGCTGGGCCGCTGCGAGTACGGCACGTTGCGGTACACCTGGTCCAGGATCTTGTCCTTCACCTGGCCGATGGAGTCGCAGTCCAGAACCCGCACGAGGACGGGACCCTCCTCCCCCGAGTTCTCCACCGTCGCGTTAATCACCTGCCAGTCGGTCAGCAATGGAGACACCGGCTCAATCCCAAAACTAAACTCAACCCCTCACCATTGAGCCATGATAACGACCTCCCCCAAGGTGTCGCCAGCTCTCATATTCCTGCAGCTTTAACAATCAAACCGAGATCTGTGCACAAGCCGATTTGATCGCTTAATCCCGGGCGGTGGACATTCACTAGTTTTGATCACCAGCTGTGAATTCTGTCTAGGGACACATGCTGCCCGAGCCCACTTACTTTTATGAAGTTAATAAAACGTCTCGAACCCACGCACCATCAGTTGCAGAGATAATGATTCGGACAGGCTGAAGAGACAATGATTAATTATCAACGTGTATGAAATGGAATTTCCATAAAGATTTTCCGTGACTGGAAAATCGCTTTGTTCGAATCTATGGTATGGATCTGGACAAGTGGCACGATGGCTATAGTTCACGAATTTTAATTAGCGTGGAAAAAAATATTAAGGATTTGACTTCTAGCATGCTTGTTGCGGGTTATTATTCTCACCCAAACCTGCAGTCCTACTATAGCTGCAGATTTCCGAATGAAAACATTTCATCAATAAACACAGAGTCAACACGTTATCACGGTGGTATAATCGTACGATAAACTACGTGAAATGCAGTCAACCCTTCGGGCGAGGGGAAATTACTACACAACGCAAAACATCAATATCCTACAAACGTGGAATAGTACAAGAAATGTCGCTTGATAGTTTATACCAGCCAGTGCGAGACGTTAAAATGCTGCGCTCTGGAGCATGACATCCACGATATCACCCAGAGCATGGATTCAATTCACCGCGTCCCTGTAATTGGACGTGGGAGATCGCGTAGAGACAATCATGGCAACGGCGGCTTCATCCCCGCCCACGCGTCGCCCATGGGCCCACCAGACTCTGGTAGTCGACGTCCTCGCCGAGTAGGCGGGTGTCGTTCAGCGAGTACTTGGCCTTGCGCAGGACGCCATCCACGGGGCCCTTCTCCACCTGCTGCTTGATGGCGCGGAACAGCATGAACAGGGGCTCGCCCGCCGTGTCCTGTGGTGGCACGCGTGCGGAACAAAACACGACCGACGCCACACAATGGTCAACGGTGGCCCGCGAGCCAGCGGTGCGGGGGCGTCAATGGAAAGTTTAATGGAGGAGGGGGGTTCCTTCCGGAATGGTTTAGGAAAAGTAAAAAAATGTCACAAATACGCCGATGATCCATGGTGGGATTATCCGGATTGCAGATTAATCCTGCGTGCGATAAAATGAATTCAATAGCTGTTCAACAAGATAACTGTGGTATATTGCAAGCGTGAGCTTGCTGCTAGAGCTATTTTGACTCGTTTTTTTGGCCCTATTATTTTGTCTCCTCTCCCCCCCCCCGCCCCCCGGAATGTTGTTGCCTCATTGTGGTGTCAGCGACATGGAAACTATCTAAAGTAGACCTCGGACGGACGATAACGCCAGTTGCACGCAAAGGCAGGCGGCCCAGCTCCCTAGGGACCACAAACATGGTCGGAAAATAAACCGCCTTCTTTAAGAGAAACAAAATAAACCGATGATGCGGCACATTCTACGCCTTTACCCCATTCTGTGAAGTTAAACAATGTGTGCTTATAGCCTCGCTTATGTTGGCTGTATGGGAATTTGCAGGGGTGTTCGGGAAAGGCTAAAGGATTAAAATTTGCATGTATATTTATGTAAAGAACCAAAGAGTATTTATATAAAATACTAAAGTGAACATTGAGACAGTGCTGATCTCCTGTTTACAGCCCTGAGCCAGTCACATTTGCAAATGTGATTTGTAATTATAATCATTAACTGTGTATCGATAGTTCAATGTGAACGTGCCACTTTAGTGAGGGACTGCTGCTGTGTGGCGTTATCTTGGTTTGGTGTGGTGCTGTTTTGTTGTTGTTTTGCTGCCTTGTCCAACCTTAAAAAAAAAAACATCGGACTTAAATAATTAATTCATTAAAAAAAAAAAATTTATTAAGTGACTTTGCTTGCCATTTTCTCTATTTTGCACTCCGTTAATTTTTTTGATTGTTTGCTGTTGCAACTTGGATCTTGTTGATCTGCCCATCTGTGAGAAAGAGCTTTATCGCTCATCGGATTCCTCCAGCCTGTATAAGGATTTTGATTCTATAGAGCAAAGAACCCCATGAGGCCTTCAGCAAAGTGGGTTGACATTGGGCTTGTACATCATTAGTTCAATTACTATCCTCGTATTATTTCTTGGATCACTGCTCCGTGGGGACCTTTGGAAGCGCCTCACCTTGAGGAATTTGTAGAGGCACACAGACATCCAGTTTGTCAACATCTTCTCTGCCACCGTCTCCGTCCTGCCACACGGCACAGGGGGGTGCGCACACGCACGTGTGAACGCGTGGAGTTCCCCAATGGGCAGGTGTGATGAGTGTGGAAACGGTTGTGTGAATTAATGATTTGACTCGTGGGCGAGTGGGATGAGTGGGTGAATGAACAAATTTGAGGGCAAAATTCAAGGAAGGCTTAGATTCGACGGCTGCGCGCATGATGAATAGCGACAAGTTAATCAACAGGTGTGAAAACGAATGAACAGTCTAATAAACGGATGGGTGCTTAAATAAACGATTGCTTAAGTTGCAAATTAAGCGCTGATTAAATGAATGGGTGTGCTCACTGAGAAATTGTAAGAGATGGAAATTAATTAACCGCCAAAAAAAAAAACCTCCTCGGTTAGTGAATTTATGAGCAGACTGATGGGCTCGCGTTACTGGCAGGCGACTGGGGAGCGGGGCTGATGAACGATAAGGGAGGAGAGGGGGGGGGGGCTGATGAACGATGGGGGAGGAGAGGGGGGGGGCTGATGAACGATCGGGCGAGGAGGCCGTCCGAACGGCGAGGCGCTCACCTGCGCAGCATGAGCTTGGGGTTCTTGGCCACGTACTGCCCCACCAGGTCTCCCAGCAGCGTCTTGAGGATGTCCGTGTAGTACTCCAGCTTGTCCTGCAGCGCCACCGTCAGCAGCGACGCCACGCAGCCACGGTCCCGTGCCGAGAACTTGGGTTGTCCCTCCAGCGTGTGGATCATCTGCAGGGTTGACGATCCGAGTCCGGAAGGGAACCCGGGGGGAGTGGGGTGGTCCCGATTACGGTTGCCGCGATGTGACACTTCACACTACGGGGGCAGTGGCAAGCCTCAGCGGGAGCGCGTTCGCCGCTCGTTGCAAAGGTTTGCGGCAGAGGTCGCAACCGGGTACCCGATACCCGTACCCCCTACCCGATACCCGGCTACCCGTACCCGGCCGGGTACGGGCACCCGTTTGCGACCCTGGTGCGGCCGGGTACGGGTAGACTGAGTCACTGGTGACTCACTGTTTGTCACTCATTTCCCAACGTCTTGTCTCTTCTCACAATTCAAGTTCCTAGAATCAACCCACCCGCGCCTGCAACATGGCTTCATCCCAGAGGTCGCAATCAGGTACCCGATACCCGTACCCTACCCGTACGGGTATGGGTAAGGACTCAAAACCCGTTTGCGACCTCTGGTTTGCGGTACGAATCCGGCAGGCCGCCCACGGTTACTAATGCGGGAGTAATTAGCCGAAGAAATACGCGCCACAAATTACTCAGTTGGGATTAAACAGAGCAACGTTGTGAAGCTGCTGCAGATCGTGTCTGTGAAGCTGCAGATCGTGTCTGAAGCGTAGCGCCTTCTTTCGTGATAGCCTTGCCCTATAAGCATGGAGCAAATACAGTAGCAAACGTAATAAACTGTCTATATTTAAAATACCAATAAAATTTTAAGATGTGAGGAATGTCATGATATCAGCTCCCCATAACTCTGTGGTTGAATTTATGGATTTGCTTTGCTGTGCATCCAGTAAGATTGAAGGCAACTTAATTTATTCAAACGCATAACCTTGTCACAATTATGATGAAAAAATAAGAATAGGCAATTGGCCTAAAAGGTCCCATAGATATCCTGTCGTAATTATGAGCGTAATTGCAACTTCTGAATGAATAATGCACATGCTGTCCAGTAAAGAATAATTAAACAACTCAATGACCTACGAGAAAGAGATGGTGTCAAATAATCGCCATGCAGTCAATCACTCATTATAAAAACGGACTATCACAATTTATTTACAACTTTAATTACGGACCTCCCGTTGAGTTTCTTATGCCATAAATATTCAGTCAGGAAGTCGTTTATTTTTTGAATAATGAAATGAGCAAAGACAATCACGATAACGATGTTTTGAAAAACGGACGGTACGATCATTGTGGACCTCGCATCGCGTGTCAAACCCGAGTATCGCCCCGGTCAGGGCGGGCTGACTTCTCCGCGAGAAGGAAAAACGGGATCAGGGTTTTAGAGGTCCCAGTGACAACCACTGACTTAGCCCCAAGCCTCCAAGTATTAAATGTAATTTAGTGATGTGCTTGTAAATGAAAAACTGTAAATCTGTAAATTAATTTCTCTTTTTATGCCTGCCATCAAATCACTATAAATATGCAAGCTCGGCAGACCTCAGAAGCCAAGCAGATGTAAAAGCCCGGTCAGTTATTAATTGAATGAGAGGAATGCTTGGCACTACTAGGTGTTTTTAGCATGGCCTTCAAAATGTGGCCAGGTAATGGAGGTACAGCAATGTATTGAATCTAACTGTGCAGAGTTTAAAGTTTTATCTCCATATGTGTATGGGCTTCCGGCCAAATGCAAACCACTTATTGGTGAAACTGGCCAAACATCCCACTGCATGATCCTCCTAAAAATATGAGTCTTCCATACTCAGTGAGGCATATCCAGATATATTGAAGGAATTTTGTTGTATTATTATTTGTTATTAATCTATGTCAGCGAATCTGCCTGGAGAGCCTTCTCTCATGAGACCTGCCTCTGGGTGGTTTGTTCGTGGGACATTCACATGAGAATGCAGTCGTAAAACTTAAAATAAAATTCAAGGAGAACATCAACAGGGGAATAGGAACACTGGCTAAAAATACTCCACCAGCATTATCATAAACAAACAACGGCGCATAAATAGCGATCACACAACCAAGCCATGCATTTCAGGCAATGGTCAAAATCAGTGCACACCAAATTGTTAAATTCGGTCACCATCTACACCACAATTTTCCAGATGCCCTATCACTGCCCTGAGGAAGGACCTTCACCTAAAACGTTGGCTCAACATCTGTTCTTCTGTTACAAAGCAGTGTTCACGATGGATGGCAGTGAATGGCTTCATGAACGAGGCTTGCTGTGGGTACGGCGATACTACGATGTATCGCAGAGTATAAGAAGATCCAGGATAATGGTGCCGTCCGTTTAGATAAATATCCTTATATCGTGATTGTCATTGCTCATATTACTTTTCTTAAGTATTGCATTTCACATTTCAAAAATAACACGTGCAAAGATTTAAGTTGTCAATGACTGGCTGTCATAAATCAAACTAACGGTTTGTAAATAAATTTCCGCAGTGGTTGCGAGCATGGCAATGATACTACATCATCATTTACCATGTAAATGTTATTAATGTTGTTGTCCTTCCCCCTGCACCTCTGATTAACACGGTTGGCTACATACTGTGCGAAATAAATTCAACATACATAAATTAAATTAATGAGTTGTCTTACCAACAGTAAATGCATTATCCATCGCAATGATAAGGAGCCTTACGACAGATTTTTGTTGAGGCAAATGCAGCTGAATAACTTTCAAGGAATCTTAATTTGTACTGGGAGTACAGCAAAGCACAATAACAATACAATTACAAATACATGGGGCACTGATATTGCGGTCAGTCACACGGTGAAAGTTGATATCGTATTGAATTGTGAAAAATTATGTCATGACAACCTGTCTACACCGCCAGAAGTCCTGGCCAAGACGTTCCCACGTAGGGCAATTTACATTGTGCCCAGTTAAATCAAACGAGTTCAGAAGAAAACCGTGCTGTCCATTGGGTGAGCTACACTCTATAATCACTGATCGTTCCATGTACATTAGAGGTATGCCGTCCCTATTAGCCCGGTGTGCGTGTGTACAGCTGGCCTATGACCAGATGTTAACTACCTCGCCTGGTATACAAGAGGTTGTGGGTTCGATTCCGACCCTGACGTCTGTGACATTTGGAGTTTACATGTTCTCCCCGCGGTCGCGTGGATTTTTTTCCTAGTCCTCCAGTTTTTCCCTCCACAATTAACAACAAGAGTTGAAAGTAATTGGCTGCTACAATTTTCCACATGACGATAAACCACTTTATATTGAGCTATCATTTGTGACAGCTAAGTCATTGGGCCTTACCTGGTAAAAAAGAAAAAATAGTTCAGTTTAGTATTTGGCAGCAATACATTTCCACGTGATAAGAAGCCACTTCGATGAGCTATCATTTGTGATAGCCAGATCACTTCTGAAAAAAATGAAATAGCTCAGTGGGCCTTACCTGGTAAAAAAAAATACGTGGTGGTTTCTAGTTGCGGCAGCTACATACTATTATTAGTGCTACCCCCGTCCCCTCCCTTTGATGCTGCTGGTCCTGCATAATGCACGGGCATAAGTAGTACTAATCACATACCTACATTTCCCATAAATATGTAGGGGTTATTACGGGAGAAACGGCGGACGAGAAACACAGGGGTGTGTGCACTCACACACACAGGTGGTCACACCGACGTCCGCATCCGTGATCCCCCACGCCCCCGGCCCTCTGAGGGGATCCCTATAAAAGGCGGGGAGCCAGAGAGCTCGAGGCCAGTTCGACACGAAGCTGACCAGTGAAGATCGAAGACTCGGAGATTAGGCCCTGGGACTCCCCTGTCTCGCTGCCCTTGTCAGGGCCGAGCTGGGTAAGCCAGCGGCGCGGCCCAAGAGCTCCCGGACCTCTGCCCTTGTCAGGGCAAGGCCGGCTTAGCTGGTGCCGAGATCTGTGCTTGCCAGGGCCAGATCAGTCAGCCTCCCGTAGCCCACTAGAAGAGGACTGGGGAACAGGACAGAGGGCTTAGTACAAGGGTGGGTTTCCTATAGTACGGGTGAAGGGGCCGTTACCCCTTCAACGATTGTGCCTGTCACTGAGTTAATAAACAGAGTGTGCCTCAACTCCGACCTCGTCTCCTCGAACTTACTACAAATATGCCCATAAATATGCTAAATTCCTCTTGATATGCAGATTATTTTGTCAAGGCGCCCTTCCCCCCCCTTCCAACCCAGCTTAAATATACGCTCCAAGCGTGGTGCTGTTTCATTCAGACGCTGTCTCCCCGACAGACCTGGTCTTCACCTGATGACGGATGCTTGCGTTGTGGCCGAAACGTCGTGAGAATTATTTTATTATGTTTTATTTTATTATTTTTATTGTTTCCATTCTACGTGACTTTACCGAAAGAACCAAGAAGAAAAAAAAAGAAAAGTTAAATCGCCCGGAATGCGACCGATCTCGGCAGCTCTGTGCTGGGGCCACTCACCGTGGTGAGGAAGAGCTTGCTGTTGAGGAGGTTCGAGAGGTGGAAGAGGCCCTGCTCCATGGTGGCTCGGCGTGAATCCGCCACGGACAGACTCTTCGCCAGGGGCGCCTCCTGGCCCGGGAAGAAGATGCGCTCGCGATAGGTGCGGTACTCGAGGAAGGGGATGCCTGTCACCACCAGGTCGCTCGACATGTCTTCCATGTCCGTCATCAGGTCTGGGGGGGGGGGGGGGGGGGGGGCAGCGGGGCAGTGGGTAAGAGCGTACAGGTGAGGAGGGTTGCAGTGCAATTGCAGCAATGCGTGGAGAGATTTATATTTGCCGATTTTTCCCCCCCGAATTGTATCAGAATTGCCGTGTAACGAGAAAACAATTTCATTTTGAACACTTGTAGGTAAGCCGTGTCTCCAATCCGTCACGGAACTACTTAAGCAACTACTTAAATCGGCCCCTTTATCTACATGAGGGTCACGGTGGGGTTATATTCCTCAAGATATAATAATTTCATCTTCTTCTTGGTTCTTTCGGTAAAGTCATGTAGAAGGAAAATAATAAAAATAAAACATAATAAAATAATTCTCACGACGTTTCGGCTGCTTGCGTTGTGGCCAAAACGTCGTGAGAATGATTTTATTATGTTTTCTTTTTATTATTTTATTTTTTTTCTTCTACGTGACTTTACCGAAAGAACCAAGAAGATGAATCCCTGCAGTCACGAAAGCTTTAAATCGAAATTTAATTTCATCTTGTAACACAGTAGTCAAGTTGATGCACACAAACGAAATTAACGTGGTGTGCGAGCCTTGAGAATAAGTGTGGGCCGTACCGGAGAACTGCTTCTTGCACTGATCGCGCACACTGATCTCCAGGTCCTCCAGCTGGTTCTGCACCTTCCTGTAGTCACGCAGAGCCTTCTTGCTCTTCCTCCTGATGGGTCCACGGAGAGGGGGGGGCACAGCGGATGCATCTCAGGGGACTGTGACCAATCAAGCGAAGCCAACCCACGTGCAAGAGGATCCAACGCCAACTCATCCAATACCCTCCTTGCGCCTCTCACTGAGGCATCCGGCCACCCCTGAAGAGTTTGCTCAGATCAGGGGCCAGCTCTGGATCCGCGCGCGGCTCTTTAAAGACCGCTTCGTGACACGTCGTATATTGAGGCTCGTCTCGTATTCACATGCATTGCGGCTCTTGAAATAGCGAGTTGTTTTTTTACAGAATTTGAAAATAAATGGCTCCTCTTGTTATTTTGCTAGCCGACCCCTGGCTTAGACTCACATCATTTAGATGCCGACAACGACGAGTACATTCATTTGGCTGGGAGGAGAAAATGGAACAGCTATGCCACACGTAGTGGTGGGTATTGAAGGAAGGAGGAGAGCCAATCAGGGTGGCCACAGAAGGAGGTCAGAGGTCATCCCGGTCTCCTCCACCTGTAGACGACAATGACGATGACGACGAGCAGGGCCACGACCCCCGAGCCGGCGCCCGCCGCGATCTGCGCCTCGAGTGGGAAGACGACGCCCGAGTCCGTCTCGTACTCCACGGCGCCCAGGTGGTACTCGCGGTTTCCCATCACCACCTGCGGCACCACCGCCAGCGGCAAGGTCGGGCCACAGGGTAGGGGCAGGGTTCACACATTTGGCGAATTTGATTAATTGCCCAGTCATTTAAACGCATTACAGAACTCGTACGACGTGGGTCTTTGGTGACCTCTGGAAGCAAAGGAAAAAAAAGAAGAGGGCTTAAAAAACTGTTGACTAAAAGAACGCGTAGAAGCAAAAAAAGATAGAACGTGTTGGGTCGGTGTCTCGCCAGCTCACCCGGAACTGAGCGGGCTCCTGTCCGTCGGGTGGCTGAGCTGGCGGCTGGCAGTAGAGGTGCTGCATAGACAGGGTCTTGATGACGCACTCGGCCGAACCGAGGAAGGCCCTCACCTCGCCCTGGCCCAACGCCCGGTCCAGTTCATGTCCCTGCTCACCGTAAATGCGTGCATGGTGGGGGTGGAGGGAGATTCGTGTGGACATTCGCAATTCGTGACGATCGCGATACATTTTAGGACATGTTTTTTTTTTACAATATTAATCAGGTGGTCAGGCGGCCATGTGAAATGACGATTTATTTTTTGGTATTTTTTTTTGTTAATAGAATAGGATTAAGATCCTGAATTGCATTCCTACTCAGACACCCAATTTTACATTAGGTTTTCATCTGAATTGAGTTGAGTTCTTCAGAATAGAAACCAATGATTGCACGGCAGTGCAAGTAAGGGGGCCACAAGGCCTGGGATTCATGGTGTGCTTGTGGCACAACATGATAACAGCACCGCTGAGAACTTCAGTGCAAACCCCAAGCTCTCTGCAGAGATAAAAATAGATGTTGTTTGGCGAGTTTAAAGGTCTGGACTCAATCACAAATTGTACACGGACAGATTTTTTGCCAATCCACATCGGGGAATGGGTCTCATCATGCCGTGCATATCATGGGAATTGTTTACCCATACTTCACCACACTGGTCAGTGCAGGTTGGTGAAGACAGGGCGCACAGACATTGGAGCACAGTATAATACATCAATGGTACTGCTGCACTGCACTCTGATGACAACCATAACCTCAACGCTCTGTTTTTCTGCCCCGAACCCTAACCTAAGGTTTATAAAATAACAAACTGACGGTGTTTGACGATAACACACTTCCTCTCAGCCACCATTAGGGGAGCTGGTGGGGGGAAAAGGAGGGGGGGGGTGGGAGCGAAGCTCAGCTGTGCGATAGCGACGACGGCGATCGGCGCGAAAGACCACCGTTCGCGACAACGTCCACGGCGCGCTCACCTCCACGGTGATGAGGCTGCCCGGTTTGTGGCGGAACGGCGAGTTGGGGCTGTCTCGGTTCAGCGGGAAGATCTCGGCGTCGGGGAAGTAATGGAAGGGCTTCCCGTCGTCCGGGGCGAGCTCCAGCGCGTCCATGCGGATGAACACGTCGGCCTGCAGCTTCGCGGGTGCGGAGGTCGCGCGGCCCGCGTTGCCGCCGCCGCCGCCAACGGCGATCAGGGCGGCCCGGACGTCCGGGGAGAGGCACAGCATGCGGTTCTCGGCCTGCACCGTGCAGCGGCCGTACGGGGGCTCCTGCGATCATCACCGATGCTCAGGTAAGCTGCGGGCGTCCGCGAACGAAACGCCGTCGGATGCGAGATCGAGTCGCGCTCTTCAAAGCGCACAACTTAAAAGGTCGCCCCGCAACTGCTTTGTTCGCGTTATGAGCGGAGTTGCGCAAACGACGCTACGGACCGCAGAGCGGATCGAGTGACAGAGTCTGTCTCCACCATGAGTAATCTGGTTGAGCAAATGCTCGCAACCGATTGCAGATACGTCCACATATAAGAGACTCAGATGCATGCAACGACTTCTCATCAGGCCCCACGGTGTAAAGTGCAGTCTGTAACTCTCGTCCACTTTATCTCTCTTGCCTCTCTATTAATTTGACAAAGGGCCATTGCCCGAAACGTCACCTGCTATACATTTTTGTTTTAAGCCCTCCGAGTTATTGACGAACGTATTGAATTTCACGTTGCACAGCCGATCGCTCGGGTGCAAGCCCAACTTTTACACTCCGTTAGGGTCCGTTAGGCAGCAGGACTGGTCACAGCAGCAAAGAGGCTTGAGACTTGTCGCCAGGTAACTTTGCCACCTCCGAGGTACAAAAGAATATCACGGAAAGGAGAAGAACATCTCACAATACCAGAAGAGGGGAGAAAGAATAAGCATCGTCTCGAGTGGTATGCTGTCTTTTTGGTAACGGTCAAAAAACGGGACTTTTAATGTCGCGGGTAGATTCACAGATGTCCCGTGACGGCTACCTGCAGAAGGAGAACGATCCTGGGAAAACCGGGAGAGGGTGGCAAAGTGCCAGGAGCCGTGGCATACAAGTGAAGACATCGTGCTGCCATCCCAGCCAATCAGAAATGAGCAATTTAATAGACACTCTTTTAGCCCCGCCCCCCTCCCGATACGTTCCATTCATTGGCTACCACATTCTGATAAGCTCCCCCACCCTTCTCCTCCCCCTTAACTTGTATTTAAGAACTTGCATCTTGGAATCCCTGCCTCACTTGATACAGCAAATCTGGCTGTAACGGTCCCACCTGCTGACGGAGACTTGTGTTGCCTCCGAAACGTCGTGATTTATTATTATTTTATTTTTATTAATTTTAATTTCATTTTTTTACCTACGTGACTTTACCGAAAAAACTAGGAGTATAGACACTATATGGGCGCAATGATGCATCGATTGCCGAATGCTGCGGGCATTTTGCGTCTCTACCAACGCATACGTGGGCGCAGACATGTAACGTGAGAATAACAGAAGTAAAAATCGACATAACGCGTGGTTTTAGAGAGTCGATTTTTTAAAAAAACACAAGATAAGCAAGCACTCTGTGGGGACGACGCCAGTCCTGTTAAACTTCACGTTCGGTTCACTGGTCAATGGCCAAAACAGGCTGCAAAGTTGCTTAACAAAATTCTTTGGGACTGTTCATAGTCCAACCGATGACTATTTGTAACGTTACTAACAATGTTTTATAGTGTTTTTATATGTGAACTGCTTAATGCCTGTAAAACATGCCAATTATCAGCAACTACTTGTACAATAACACGATTGCGGATTAAAAGTGTTGGATTTCAACTTGCCTGTCCAGTCAAATTACCACGGCGTTACATAAATGAACGTCCATCAAATTGTCTTGAATGGAAAGTTAGCGCATGCCGGAGGACTTAAGTAGTTTACCCGAGCAGAGCCGTGTTTAAACATGGACGTGTGGAAAGTTACAACGTGGAGTCTTGTATGAAATAAATTCACAAATGTTGCTCGAACACATTTGTTGAATTATTCATGACAGTGCCTCCCTCTGACTTTCTCCAACTATTTTCCCATCTCAAGTTTCCCCCCCCCGCCGTCAGAAACTTATTTTTGCAAATCCTGACATCCGATACATAACCGATGTTTTGACGTGCAGAGGAATACAAATTCACTCGCTCAGCAGAAGAGAATTAATCGTTATTGTTTCATTTTGCTTATCACTACAATCCAACAATTTCTTTGCTATTTATTTTGTCCCATAAGAACAACGCATCTGCCTTTCATTAGCGGCAAACCCAAAAAAAAAAAACTTTAACCCGCCGGATGTTGGAGCCACGGGGTGGCAGGGTTGAACATTTTTCAATTTTGGCCACGGTCCAGTGCGAGTGAGAGTTCTCGCTAATTGTGTTCTGCCAAGTACAGGGTGGAAGTTTGGGGGGGGGGGATGGAGAGAAACCTGTAAAACCCAAAAGCTAACATTACACGTGGCTTTATACACTCATCTAACAAAGAGGATTGAGAGCCTGGAAGGTGATCAATAATTGATCCACAGCCACAACACACCCCCACATGCATCAACTTAAGAGGCTTCGGAATCTGCATGCGAAAGGTTCCTCAGAAGCAAACAGACAGACCGCAGAAGAACAATATTCCCCGGACTTGGCAATAAAAGATCTCCTTGCTATGTAAATGTCCACCATCGTCTCCCCTCTGCGGAAACCTCGTAGTACAGGAATAGGCACTGTTCTGAAAGGTGTTGGTTTACACATTTGGCGTTCTGAGAAGTGCCGGGATTGGCTATACTGTCGGATACCGGCCCCGTTTCAACCGCTGTTGCTACCCCCCTATTGTAAACGTAAACAATAATAATAGCATTATGTTCTACGACGCAATTGCTTCGAACGTTGTACAGTATTTTGCTGTAATTGAGTTTAATCCAGGTGTCCCAATGAAGTGATATTTTTTGTCTCAGGGAGGGCTCTCACTTGCTTGCAATAAATAAATAAATGCCAAGAGCTTACTGCCCGCGAGAAACACCGGTTGTATGTACCCTCTATCACCACAAGGACGTGTACGGTACCCTCGACAGTCCACTGAGGCACGTGATCAGTTTCACAAGAGAGATGTGGAGACCCTCCTGGAACGTGTATATGCTTACATCACAGGTGCGGGAAAAAACGTATAAATATCGGATGAGTTAGACGTGACACATACAAAAAAAAACTCTAAAAGCAAATGAGCTTGGGCAGGACCCGTCGCCGAGGTGGGTATGGCGATCAGCGGTCGAGGCTAACGACGGACGGGGTGGTCGCCAAAGGAGGGGTCCGTCTCCCGGGAGGATGTCCACCGTGGAACTGGAGCGGTAAAATCAGCTTGTGCGCGCGCAGGTGCTGGACGGACTGTTTGATCCCGAGATCGTGAGTTGTGGACGGCTTTAGGAGCCTCCAGTGGATTGACCATGGCTGATGACGATAATGATGAAGAATGGTAAACCACCGTTTACTCTTGCAGACAATAATGCGGCAGAAATTATGACGTCCACCTCGTAGTAAAGAGCACTTTGCTAATTTCCCTCTGATACAAACCCCGACTTAACATTGTGGGGGACCACATGCAACATGGTTGAGTACCGGGCATGCTCTAACAACGAACATATTTAATTACCAATTTAAATTCACTCAGAAGTCACTTGGAGGAAAATAAATCAGGCAGGGGGCCAAGGTGCACGTCAGGCACCACCTGCAGCCATGCCAATAGTGGCAGGACCGTGCACCGACGTCTTGGTGATTCAGCACCGGCGAGACCATGAGTTCATGGGTATCAAATTAATGTCAATCATTTGCCCAAAAATGCCTCGCCAAGTCCCAAGACGCATTTCGGGAGTGTATTGCATCGAGAGCGATTAAATCAGCTCGTGTGCACGTGCTAGGTGGATTATCCCATCGTGGGATTTGTGCAAGGTGGTTGGTGGCCGCTTGGAGAGGCCTTCATCTAGCAGTGGATTGAACACGGATGGTGATGATGACGACAAGATGTTGGCGACGCATGGTGCTCTGTGACGCTGGGGTATTTAAGCGGCCAACGAATACAAAATCCTTATCCGCGAGAATTCGAGATTTCAACCGAAGTCGCCATATTGGCGAAGCTGCGCGAGAGCGCTGAAGAAGGTGGCCGGGGGTTCTCACGCTGGCGGGCTGGGCGGGCTGGGCGGGCTGGGCGTGCGTGGCGGGCAGGGCTCGTCGCACGCGGGCCGCGGGGACGCCGTAGGCCGAGGAGGCGCCGGACCCACGCACGCGCACCAACATACGCGCGCTCTGCACCGAGTCCAGCCGCTCCCCCAACACCGTGATATTGCGGCCACCACTGTCGGCACAACAACGAACATAACGGGAGGTGAGTGCGAGTGTGTGTGTGTGCGTGTGTGCGCGCGAGTGTGGTGACAGTAGGTGCTCGCTAGCAGCGCTTGCCCCAACAGTCTGGTAAGGCGGTATATGGGAGATCTTTGTCTTTGTGGTGATAGTTGTGATAGTGATCATCATGTCCAATGACGACTGTGATGATCGATGATGATTCATCAGGTTGTCACTAATAACAATACAAAAGTAACACGATGATGCCATTGCCAATTTCGACGATTGTGGTGCTGATTTTAGTTGTAATGGTGGTGGTGCTGATCATGCTTATGTTGCTGGCGGTAGTGCCGATGACACCCCATGGTTGTGGGGACGGCACTCATGAAGCCGGTGGTTGTTGTGGCAGTGATGGTGGTTGCTGTGCTGCTGACGGCATCGTGGCGATGGCTAAACTGCTTCTGCTGAAATTGGTGGTGGCGTTCTCGGTAACGGTGAGGCTGAAGCTGGCTGCTGTGTTTGCGGCGGCGGGCGTTCTATGCCAGGACCTGTAGAAGCTCTCCAGTGGAGACAAGGACACGATGACGGGATTCGGCCAGTACTGAAACGGCTCCAGCAGCGTCCTCTCCGCCATGGGACCAAACTCAACGCGCACCATAACCCGACCCGGATCCGGGGCTGCGCCCGTCACGCACACGAGCTGCCCGCCCTGCCACCTCTCCAGCCTGCAACAGACGGGAACGCACAGTCCACGCGGGGGTAAGGGGCCAGCGGTTGGGTTATCACGTGTGCGAGCGCGTCATAAATGGCAGAGATTTCGCGAATTTTTACTCACGCCGTGGTAAATCTCACATCGTTCACGGCCACATCACGAGTTGTGAGGGGTAAAAAAAAAAAAAGTCAGTTCTCTATAAAGTTGTACACTGAATCAATTTCCATGGGGAATTTCCCTAAGTGTGCCATCTCCTTTGAAGTGGATGCTCGAGAAGGTGCAACGTCAAAAGCAAGAGAAGGATATTTTTGTGTTGGTATAATTATCGGGAACGTAATGATGCATCAATTCAAATATTTTTTTTACGGACAACAAACATCTCTCAAACCGTGTCCCCAAGAACCAGTCATTTAGCATGAGTGCAAATCAGAAGGGGATTTAAATGCTCAAGTTGCATTTAGAATGATCGGTATGTGGAGGAAACGAGAATGTACAGATTTCACACAACCATTACAAACAAATAAAAATCAGACAAATATATTCAACTCTTGACTTGAACGACGGCCTGGGATTGTGACAATTCGTGGCATCGCAGTGGCGGGTGAGGAACCATTACCATGCCCCTTGCAACGATCCAGTCGCAGATTCAAAAAAGCTAAACAACACACCGTTGTTGCAAATATTCAAAATGTTTTCTAAATATAAGTGGCCTACAACCAGTCCCTTGCCAACATGATAACGAATCCCAGTGGATTTTCGCCTGGTTAAATAAATAAAGAGACTGAATTAAACGTTTGTTGTTATCCGTCTGCTCACCAACTAAACTGATAATTGAGTTGGTCAAAGGTGTCCTCATCATGTAATTATGTTCATTGTATCAATGATGTACTAATTTTATACCTAAACCAATTAATTCGCCCATAATATACAAAGCACATCACGTGATAATGAAACTGAAAAAAATTAAATATGAGAGTTCGTCCCCGACTCTACACCTCCAAAACGCAATATAACAGCAAAATACACCACACTCAATTGCGCCTCAGCGTGGGATCCAATTGGTACAGAAACAACTGCACTCGAAAACCAATCGCGCTAAAAAAGTTCTCAGCGATCAGGGAGGGTTAGTCCCACACAGAGTCCCCCCCCCCCGCCTTGCAGCGGCACAAGGCAGCAGCAGGAGGCAACGATGGCTATTATTGCACCGACGATTCCCGAGAGGAATAAAACCCAGCATACAACCGTCCCCCGTTGTCCCGCAGCCATCACAAATTCTACTGGCCACAACTTTAGCTTTTTGAGTTGGTGGTGGTCTAAAATCGATGCTCTGACAGCACCGCACACGAGGTGAGCGCAGCATGGCCGATGATGTCACTCGGAGCGCTCGGCAAGGTGGGGGAGGAGGGGACCGATCCATCATTGTTCCAACGATTGTCCCTTACTTCCGTTTGCGAATTCACGTTTCTGAGTATTTTTACTCTTAAAAAGGCATCTCGGCATCATCATCTCTGGCGGTTCCAGACACCCAGTTACCTCGCTGGTTGCCTCTAGAAAGTGCTCACTACCCCCTGCCCCCCCCCCCGCTCCCTGCCCGTCTACGCATGTGGCGTTCGGGTTGAGCTCTCAAGAGCAACTTTCCTCCGGGCGCTCTCTCCTCCCCAACATGTGTTTCACATTCGCTTCAGCATCCTGCTGCCTGACCCCTCCCACAATCCCCCACGCTCCCCCACTCCCTAAAGCTCCCCTAGCTACGTCCGACGGATGAGTCGAGGCAGGGCTGGAACTGGAAGCCTCGTCTCCGAATCTGTGTTGCACGTTTCCCCGCAGCATGTTCTGGAATTTTAACAATGCACCCCCCCCCCCCGCCGCCTCTCCACACACCCCCACAGCTAAACCACCACCACCCGCCCCCCCCTGCTCTCGCCATTCCACGATGCTTCTAGTGAGGTGTCAAAAAAAACGTTGAACTCTACATCTGCAAAATGTACTTTATGTTTGAAAATAAAATACTATTTGTTCCTTGGTGGGTGGGGGGTGGGGGGGGAGGAACACTTGCGCACATTTCCCATTGAAAAGAGTGCGCAAGCCTCGTCCACATTTCCTGATGTTAAAAACTGTGGCCTCAACGTAGTTACAGAACCCAGGGGGATGGGCAGGCTACACTGGTGCAGGTGTTGAGCGGGAAATTTGTAAGAAGTTGAGCTCGTGTCCCAGAGGATACAAATCCACACGTGCATGCAATCATGCGCACGTTTGCACGCGCACAGACGTGTGCACAAAAAGACAAATATCCCCCGTATAGCCTTTAACAGATTGTCGGGGCAAGTGCTGTTAGCGAGCACCTAAGAAGGTCAACACGGCACACGAGGGGTTTGTGTGGCCAGCTCCACGCTCGGCCGCATTTGTCTACTCAGTGCCGATTTTTTCCAGACCGCACCAGGCACTTTTTTTATGGCTTATTCGACCGAGGCGAGGCCCACGACCAGTTAAGATACTTCTAGATTTGAAGCTTGATACAGCAAATCTGGCTGTGACGGTCCCACCTGATGACGGAGACTTGTGTTGCCTCCGAAACGTCATGATTTTTTATTATTTTATTTGTATTAATTTTTATTTCATTTTTTACCTACGTGACTTTACCGAAAGAACTAAGAGTATAGTTCAGATACTGTACTCGTCACCGATGTTGGCTATGAGTGGGAATCAAACTCAGGTCACTGGGTTCGTACCGCAGTACGCCAACCACTGCGCCACCACTCCTCTCGGCACAAAACACGTGCAACCAAACATTTTTTCCCAATCGGACTGGAAAAGTAACAGGCATTGATTCCTATTGTTTACAATTGTATTCCGGTTGTGTTATTTGGAGCCATTTAATGAGGTTCAAAAAAATTATACTCAATAACGGTCACAGTGAGCAGTGTACCAACATGTGTCGGGGAACGACCCTGCAAATGAAGTCATACAACTCTTTCTGAAGTAACTTCAATTACGACTTTATCAACACTCGGGACACTACTTTAACATGGCCCTGAATTCTCAGTGCTGGAATAAACCCCTTTTACGCAAAATTTGTTGAGCGGATTGAAAGTAACAATTTTTTGATACTTGAGAACAGGCATTTAAACGGCGCTGGCTCAGCACTCTGGACATCTGCAAAAACAGTTTCATAGCTCATCGCATTTCTCCAGGATAAAAAAAGATTCCGATTCCAGAGTGTTTGAACATAGTAAAAGCCCTCTGAATGACCAGCCAATCCAGTAATGAGGAATCCTGGGTACTTGAGACAAGACACATCCTGGTGCTAAGCTGAGAGTCGATGGATCCAGGCCAAACTGCCACCGGAGTAACATATGGCACCGGGGGTGACGTCTATCTGACGATTCTTGCCATCACCTGCAGGGAGTGGTTCCCAGAAACACATCGACTTCGTGGCCGGTGTCCAAGTGCTGCCCATGAATGGTGACTCTCGTTCCTCCAGACACGGGGCCCCATGCAGGGCTCATTTCGCTCAGCTGTGGGTCCTGAAAATACGCAAAGGAAATTCAACGAGCGCGCAAATAAAATAAACACTCGGCGATAACAAAAAGGAAACAATTCGGCGTCCCCACGCTCCTTTTTCAGCGTTTGGCAGGGCCCCATCTGTGGCCAGTTGTGAGCTAGTGGTATAAACGCGATGGTAGGAAGCCATCTATGCTTAATACTACCAATGCAAGCTTCCGTCACAGACTGGTTCTTACATTAATTATCGGCCACAGAGGGATGATTGGCTAAGTTGAACATTGCCAGAATTTGAATTAATAATCTTAGGATTGTGAGTCCACAGTTCTACTGACTGCACTGCCCTGTCATTGCCTTTTGAGGGAATGGGTGACTAATTAAATCCCATCAGGTACAAACGTCACACAAATGATACACTTTTTGTTACTGTTAGTATGCTCACATACAGGCAGCCAGCGAGACCGACAGGATAATAGACAGACAAGACACACACGAACAGATGGATGGCTAGACGTGCACATGAACAGACGGGTAGCTGTTCTGGCCGGTATAGCCGGCCAGTCAAATGGAGAGACTCACAAACAATTATATAGGCAGACACCACACACCTTTCATCCTCGCAGAGGCTTTCGGCTGGCCATCGAACAAAGATGTTCACTGCACCGTGTGCTTTCAGATGCGCTTCTGCGGCCATCTGGAACGCTCTTCCTTCCGATATCAGGAGCTATGCATTTTTAAATCTAGAAAATAATTTCTTTAAAACTGCTTTTTGTGTTTGGTGTGCGTTGTCCTTCCCCCGCACCTCCGATTGGCAAGGTTAGCTATGTACGGCGCGAAAGAAAATCAACGTACATACATACAGATGAGCGGACGGACAGATGGACAGACAGGCCACGGTGCGCACCGTATACGTGAAGGCCTGTGGGAGTGACGCGGCCTCCTTGCCCTTCACCGTCACCCCAACGTCAACGGGCCCCAAGTCCGGCAGAGGGCCTGTCTCGCACACGATCCTGCACAACAACCCCACGGTACACAAGTGAGGTCTCTCTCGCAGTGAACACGCAGTGCACAGGAGAAGCCTCGTAACATTTCACCCGCGGAAACATTTGGCCGAACGTGTGCTGCAGTGCGATTTCCCGTAATTTATTAATGAGGTTTGATTAATCTGCAGCGATGTCTTTCGGTTGAAACACATTTCATATTGCCACTTTATTTTTGCAAAATTATCAAAGTATATGGTTTGACAATTTACATGTTGACCTGTGTACATTAAGCAAGTATGTTAACCGACAGTAATGGAGTCAAATGAATAAATTAAATGCTTCAGTTAATATAGTTAACGAGTGTCAATATTTGGCTGCATGACAAGATTTGACACACACTGTGCCACCAGTGGCTTTCATCAGAATGCCACCTCATAATTGTAAGGCCATCAAGCACAGCGCGGCATGCATTGACACCAAGCTTCATAATTAAAGGATAAATCTCATTAAAACCAATAATTAAAAACGCTAATTAAAAACGAATTGGCCGAACATCGCTCTCGTTGAGAGAAAAGAAGTCTATTGAGAATCAATGAGGCTTTGTCGGTTGAATACCAACACGGTTGCAAATCTCAGGCAGCTGGCGGGGTGGATTAGGCGACAGCGGCGCCTTTACCTGACGGACACCTGGTAGAGCTGGGGCAGGATGGTGCAGGCAGCGCCACCGACGCTCACAGCCTCCACGTCGGAGACGTCCTTTCCCAGGTTGACCCCGGAGATGGTCACCCGTGTCCCTCCTTCCCGTGGGCCCGAGGTTGGCTCCACCTGGGTCCAGGGTAACAAACCCAACGCGCGATCGGAGAGGGTCATCAAGCTGCTGTGCAAAAAGCGCAAGCAATCACCGTTTGCTCGTGGTAAATAGTGCAGCGTGTCCTGAATGTGTGGAGCGGATCTGTGACGCGAGTTTTTTTTTTTTTTGAGATCCTTAAAATGTTAAGATTTTTATTAAAATCTACTGCCCGCGGGCCTTCGACACTTCACGTGGGCTCAAAGTGCACCTAGCATGGCACAGGCGCCGTGGTGACTTCACAGCCACTTAGTGGTGTCATATCATGCAGGTAGAGGTGGCTACGGATGCGGAGCTGGAGGCCGCAGGCGTGGTGGAGGTGGGGGGTGGGGAGGGGGGCCTCACGCGTGTGATGGTGGGGGCCGGGCACACATCCTGCGAGGGAGAGCCGCAGTCATCCTTGAAGGTGCAGGCGGCCGGCTCCCCGCACCACACGCACGCACGCTCCTGCGCCACCGCCTGGCACAGGCTGCAGTCGCTCCTGCCAACCCCGCACTTGTACAGCGTCACTACGGGGCCAGGCGAATGGCAGGGAACAGTTTGTGAGAAGAGAGAGAGAGAAAGAGGAGGTTTAGTCACTGCGCGATGATTCCTTTTACCCCTCTTCATTTCGGATTATGCAGCCAGTATATTTTTATTTCCTTCATCTGCTTGGGTTAGATTTGACCAGTTGGGTAGTGGCAGTGGTTAGAGCGAGCACAGTGCTCACAATCGGAAATCTTCGAGTTCAAATCCCTCTCGGGGATTGACTCGGCGCATCATATTTCCGGGAAAATAGAACAAGTGCCACTTTTGTGGGAACTCAACAATGGTTGTTGTTCCCCTATGGACAGACTCATTCTCACGACTGGAATGTAGAATTTACATCACTGGCTCAGGGCTGTAAACAGGATACGTGCACCCCCCCCCCCCCCCAATGATTGATCGCAACAGAAACAAACACAGTGATAGATTTTTACCCTTTCAACTGGTACAAAAACTGACACCTTTATACAAGGCATCATGTGTGCAATAACCACAACACAAGCAGAAACAAAACACATTCGTGGGCAAAATCACAACTTGACAAGACAACCAAAAACTCACCCCTTGATGTGTTACCAAAAGGCTAGTGATGGAGACATTAGTATCTTATCGACAAACAATGGATTAAATTAAACATTCAGCATCACGTGAATCTGGCACGTGTAGCTTTACTAAGTTTACTTAATCGCAAGCGCCATGCTTACGGTTGGCGAGGGCATCGATGGACTTCTGCGGGTCGCTTGACCACCGCACAGAGATGGGTGCCTCCAGCTCCTCGGAATCACTGCCATAGTCGAACTGAAAGGCAGATTGTCTTGGCATAAGTCCACGCAAAAGCATTAGCAATACAGGCATGCACACATTCAAATTCGGGATTAGTTTCCGATTGTGGTGTTTTGGAAATGAGATTTTCAGATTCTATTCCGTATTTTAGTATTTTCAGACTTAAACATATTACATGTTAAGAGCGTTCACCGTTTGTGCACCGAATTGAATGACTTTGGTAATTTTAAATATTAATCACTTAAATATATTTTTTGTTACAGAAAGTTCCATTAGTAAAAATTTTAAATTAACGTAAAGATTCAAATGATGATGATGATTCAAATGTTCTTTTTAAGCAAAAGCAACATCACAAGACATCAAAATGATGTCCCGTGATGGTACTCTTAGTAGGATAGGCATCGAAGTGATGTTTCTAGGTACAATTTTGCATGTTTAAAACTCACATCGAATGCACAACGGATCAAACCTACGTGACTAGTGAGCCTGATGTCCCGCTGACAAGAGAGGCAGTACATCTCAATCAGTCCTCACCTGGCTGAGCAAAGAGCATTGCCCGAATTATTGATTTGATTGTTTTAACGCCATTATCCTTAGCAGTCAGTTGTGCAACGTGATTTCCCGCTGCAGGACACATTCGATCAGTTCAGAAGAGCCTGGGAGTGAGCGAGCACGCCGAGATGCAATTTGGTGCGTGAACAACCCCCAAAAGCCGCTGCTGATGAAGCAACGGCTTTTGTTCTAGCATCAGCAGTATTTGGCCGTGTGGCCAACCAGCACAGTGTACGTTTGTAAGAAGACGCATGGGTCTTCTCTCGAGGGACACAGATAGAGGAATGATTCCCCGTCCTCGCCTCGTCGTGTCCTCAGGGCACCCACAAGCACGCGCCCACAAGCACGTATGCGCGCACATCTGTGCTAGATTTACGCACAGCTCTTCGTCTTGGCTTGGCGGGACCATTGTGTTTGTATTTTTCACGTTATTTTACAGAGTTTGCAAATAGTGTGGGAAGCTTGCACAGCCTTGCGATTTATGATTTTACCCCCCCCCCCTCCCAAACATCCTGATGCCAAGATATATCATGGTTGCCCCCAGAGCGTGAATGCATTTCAGTGTTTGCCTTGTCTTCAATGAATTTTTCAAGTAAACCGCATCAGGTCCGGGGTCCAGTGCAACTTATATTCCAGAAAGTTTTTCCTACATGAGACTTTGATGTGCTGGGAAATTAGCAGAACCATGTTTGCTGGGGGAGCAATGAAGAGTGCTGCAAATAGGTGCATTATTGCAATACTCTTTAAAGGTTGAATAAATGGATATGGCTTGATTGAATCAAAGTCCATTATAACCCCGATGCCAATTTCTTGCGTACATGTACGGCCCGTTTTGTCAGTACACCGCTGACCGAGGGCCTCTCCACGTCTTGAGGGATACATGACCATACTTCACCACGCTGCTCAGCGTGGGCTGTTGAAGGTGACCGGAAGTGCAGAACAATCGATTTTGTCGCACTGCCCTCTACTGCCCAAAACGCCTACCGAACCTGTCTTTTGCACATGGAGGTCACCCCCCTTCCACGCACTATCCAGGGCTCAAACTTGCTTACCTTCGAAGGTCTGATGATATTTGGTGCATTCTCGGCGCTTTCATCAGAAGCACAAACTGCTCACGGATGATGACACTGGTTTCCCTGTGTTTAACTTGGTAAGCCACATGTGAGACTCTCTCTTGGGAAAATCACGAGGCTAACAAAATTGATTTACACGAGGAAAATAATGTACACGTATTTCTGAAAATTAAACAATGGGACTCGTGCCATGGTACAAGAACACAATTAACATGCCTTCCGACCGATAATTCTACGGGGCCGTTTTAATTTATGGCGCCGTCACTCTTTCGTAATTCTCTACAGAAATCACCAGGGCAGCTGTTGGGGACGGCCTATTGACACCGCGCAAATTGACCCAGCGGCGAGAGCACATTGCCCGCCAGGTTCTCACATTTTTTTTTTATTGCAGTTGCTAAGCAGAAGCCCTAGACTTTGTAACCTCAAGCAACCATCGGGAGAGCAGACTCTCGCGAAAATGGTGGCGAGGGTTGACGAGCCTCCTCAATCGAGTACGGCTACAGACAGATGGAAAGACAGATGGAAGGAGCGAGCTCCAGGAGGGCCAAGCTGTGCGAGTTAGAGAACTGGAAGACAAATGCTTCGTCCTGCGGTGAGGCAGCTGGACAACGATGCAGGGCGAGGGGGAGAATCGGTGCGCAGAGACCGCGTCCAGGCGCTGATGGATGGGGCCGACCTCTCCGACCGAACAGCGGGCTTGGGCGTGCACATGCCGGTGAAAGTCTGTCGCCGGCTCTCCGGCCAGGCCTCACCGTTCCCGAGCAGCTCAAAGCCCACGTGTCCTTTTCCACATTCTCCACCAAGGCCGGCGAAACGACGACTCCCAGGTCGGTGGCTACGGCACACTCGTAGGTCGCCGCCTGCGGGCAGACACAAGCGGCAGTAAAACACAAGCGGCAGTAAATGGCGATCGTATTAATTAGCTCTCACGGCGTGTTTTGGTCGGGTTGTACCACGTGCTATTCAGCACGGTGTCTGGACGTTTTCACTGCACAAGGCTGGGAGCTTCTTCGGGATATGAAGTTCAGCTCATCGAGAGAAATGTCGGATATACCGCCGAGCAATATAACCTGTATACACGTCGGAGACCGAGATGGCACAACAGACATGGACCTATGCAGTAGATTGTGGCCATTGTTTGCCCTATATGGAGTACTCGTCATACTGCAGGCAGACCATCAAGCTCTTGAACAGTGCTCAAGAATACACGACACAAAAACAAATGCAGTAGATTTGCATAGGATTGGCCAACAAGAGACGCGTGGATTACAGGCATCTTATTGTATCAGCGATTTGACTTTAAATGTTTTACAGTGTGGTGACTGTTGTATCTTTAGTGGCTGCAGAGGGTCGCATTAACCCTTCAAATAAAACCTGCAAATCAAAAATAACCGAGACACATTTACATACCGCCACACCCACTCAATCCCTACTCATGCCCACAGTGAATGGCTTAATCTTTGCTGAAACTGGCACTGCCTAGTGCTGATAGGCTGCACCTACTCCCCGTTTCAACCCCACCCACTATTTAGCTAGCCCCGCAAACTACTTTGCTAGCCCCAACACACGACTCCACTGGCCCCGCCCACTACTATGTTAGCCCCGCCCACTACTCCACTGGCCCCGCCCACTACTCGGTTAGCCCCGCCCACTACTCTACTAGCCCTGCCCACTACTCTGCTAGCCCCGCCCACTACGCAGCTAGCCCCACCACTACTGAGCTGGCCCCACCCACTACTCAGCTGACTCCACCTTTTCCCCCATATCATGTAGCCGCTGGAGGTCGTGACGAGTTTGTTCATTGCTGTTGTTCTATACTCCTGTACGGTTCCTGTTCTGTTGTAATGTGCACCGATGCTATTTTATTGAGGGCAATATTGACACGTAAAGATTGACGGATTGATCGATGTGGCCACAACACATTTAAAAACCCGGAATAAAATGATTTTCACGAAAGCTTCAGGGCACCAATGGACAGCCCTTTTCAGAAACCACTAGACTGTCCTGGCCATCGCTACCTTGAGGAGGCCCAGTCGCTTGGCGAGGAGAGACAGCTTCCACGGCCGCCCCGCCAGGACCAGGGAAGGCTTCACCAGCGCCTCGAGGCGAGGGCAGGCTTGCGGGCCTTTCATGTCCAGATCAGAATCACTGCTGTCACGCTGCTGGTTACGCAACAGTAAAGGGACATACAGAAATGCAGTCGTTAATGGGTTTTTTTCATTGCTTAATGGATGAATGTGTACATTTCAGATGACTTCCAGAGTACAGAAGAACCCGCATGTGGTTCTAACCACAAGTGCGTAGAGATGGATGTTGTCATAATAACTTTGATCTGAAACGAATCCCAGTTTCCAAAAACTGGATTTTCTGGTTTTGCAGAAACCTAATAATATTTTTTTCTATCATTTCTATTTTTAATTTGTTTTCTCAGGATTATGTTTCATTGCTCTGCGCAATTTGGTGCCATCCCAGCTTCTGGCTAGAACAGGAGAGAGACTTTTGTCCTGCTACAGTCTCATGCCACCGCATGATAATCTCATAATGCACGGGCAGGTGATGCGTGACTCACAGAGGGGGATGCTGGCACGCTTCCCAGCTCATGACAAAGGACACCGCGCGACACAGCAACCCACCACATCTAACCAGCCACTGCAGTTACGCTCCACATGGCATGGCAAACACAAATACAATACTTGGTGCGTCATCATCATTCGGTCCTGTAGCGGGGTGGGGGGGGGGCTGAGAAGACTGAGCCCCCCCTCTGCCAAAAGTTCAGCTACCCCCATTTCTAAAAGCTTCGGGTCAGGTCAAATATGTTGGTACAATACAGTATTTACATAGGCGGGGAGAGCTGAGCGCAGAATGCACGACAGGCAAAGGGGAAATTGCATCGTTACTCACTCTGTTTAGCGTTTAGCATTTGTTCAAAGTTTGTTTACATTAACAGTGTCGTGTCCTCCCACAATCTTAAGTTTTTATATCCCCCGCCACCCCCACCTCCTTTAAACAAGGTCATGCTATGGGGCTGTCATCAAATACAAACAACCACTGCAGCAGGCATTGCCTGTAACACCTGGATTTGTCTGGTGATCTCCTGCCTGCAAGCCTTCAATCAATCATTGCATCACACGATGGTCTGTGTGGTCGAGCAAAATGAGAAACTTTCTGAACATCGCAAGCGTTACAGAATTGATGCTGCACCTTCAAGCCACTGGCTGAAGGACCGAGGCAAGGGTGGTAGTCTGAGCGATAACCCCACATAGACTACACTATGGGAACCTCATTTGCCAGTAAAAATATGATAATTGGTTTTTTACCCTTCTATCTGGCAAGTGCGCCTTTTGGCGTCATCTGGTCCAACCCATGTGAGACTAGGCTCTAAGAAAAGCTGTCTCGGGTGTGGACCAATCAACTTCAAGGACAGTGCATATATTATCAGAGTTATGTCTTTTATTTGTATTATGACTGCAGGTATTGCGTCTATGCAAATATGACTCCTTGTAAAAAGGTGTCAGTTTTGTTGCCAGATAGAAGGGTAAAGAACCAATTATCAACCCCACATAGGTTTTTTTTTTTAGAAAAGAGAGAAAGTTTAATAAGAAAAAACAAAAGTAGCACACACTGGAGATAAAAAATATAGATATAACAGATCAAAAGGTAGAATTGAGTTTTAAAAGTGGTGGTAGATAAAAAAAAAAGAGATTGTAAAAGGTTAAACAGATTAAAAAAAAATAAAGCAAAATACAGACGTCCTTAATGATACGCACTAAATATTAAGTGGGTTGCATGCTTACATTGCCAATCATATCTCCTTGGCTGCAAGCTCCGCTGGTGCACGTCTGTTCCTCCACGCACCAGTTGCATGGCCAGGGGCTCCCAGAGCATGCAGCACAACTGCACAAGGACACAGCGATCCCCGCTCATCAGTCTCTGCGGGGTTACTCGAACGAAAATCTTGGTTCCAGGGCCACAAAGCATAGAGTGGGACACAAACACAGTGTGCACAGCACAGTGCTCCTGCAAATGATACTTTCATGGAAGGGCCCAGGTATTGAACCCCAGTGTTCAAGCTCTGACCATAACCAAGAAATGAAAACAAAATCATTTTATTCCACGAACAGAACCACTAGCAATGTTTACTAATAGGGTTTTTCACCTTTTTTCTGGCAACAAAACTGACACCTTTTGCAAGGAATCATGCTTACTACATTAACCACAATACTTGCAGTCAAATGCAAACAAAAAACAATACTCTGATAAATTATGTATTGTCTTTTAAACCGATTGGTCCACACCAGAGACAGCTTTCTTTAGAGCCTAGTCTCATATGGCGTTCGACCAGATGAGGCCAAAAGGCGCACAGTTCAAAGACAACGCACTATCAGAGTAATGAGAGCTCGGGGTGAGCAGCTACATTATGGGACCTCCTTTGCCAGTACCAAAATATACTAATAGGGTTTTTCCCCTTTTTTCTGGCAACAAAACTGGCAAAAGGTGTCAGTTTTGTTGCCAGAAAAAAGGGGAAAACCCTATTAGTATGTTTTGGTACTGGCAAAGAAGGTCCCATGACACTAGCAATTTTGTTTTATTCTATTCACATTTAAATGAAAAATAGCGCCATTGGTGTCATGTCTCAAGACAAAGTAACCATAGGATTCTCACACAGTCGTGCGCACCACATGTTAAAGAATGCCCCCGTCAAAGGCGAGAGCCGATAGCCGCTTCACAGATCCCTTCAAGTCACCTTTTTAGTATCCACACGCGAGGCAGTCCACTTTCCCACACACTGCCACAGTGAAATGTTCATCGCACGAAAGTAAAAAAGTGACATTTAATAATTTCCCAAACATGTAATTTGACCAACTTAAACAAAAAAAATGTTCTATTCAATGTGACAGGGGTTTGTTGGTGCAGCGATCACGGATTGGGTTAAGACCTTCAACTTGCTGCACTTGAGAACCCAGTGCATCCACAGACCTCGGCAGTGCCGGCTCACTGCCCTGCTGTGTTCCGGTGGTGATGGCTTCTCCCAATTGTGAGATTGTGACTTAAAAATCACAATCTCTGTACCTGTGTTGCTCGCTCTATGTATCTTGGTGATATCTGTCTGCTTATATGTCTGTCTATAGTTTTCTGGTTAGATTTTATGTCGCTATTTCATTATACCTGATGATGATTGCTTGTGTTGCGATCGAAACGTCGTATGCTATTATTTAATTTATTATTTTATCTTTATACGTGACTTTACCGAAAGAACCAAAGAATAATTCCTGCAGTCACGAAAGCTCCAAAATTAAGATTAAAAATCACAGTGCAGGGTCAAACCTATCACATAATCTTCCAGGGATGGTTGAGTAAGAACATCCAGAAGTTTATCTTCATGAGCTTGGTCCCTTGCTTTATTTATTTATAATAAAAAGCCACACTGAATCACGGGACTCGATTGTCAGGAGGGTCCTGCATTGGGTTTTGCTTTAAGATGTTTTCAGCTAATTAATAAATGATTGTACATGTGGGAAGAAACCGGAGAAAACCCACAGATGGAAAACAGATGGCGATTAGTCAACTTACTGTCCTGCCTTCGCGTGGCGAGCCAGGGTATGGCGCGCCTCTCCGACGCCCACGGGAATGGAGTTTCACAACATTTGTGTGACCCACAAACCCTCGCTCGTCTCCACAGCGCTGGATTACAGGCGTGCGTGCCACCGCTGCCCGGTTCCGTGCCATGCGACTGGGAATTTCCCTCCACTGGCTCAGGACCACCAGTTGCACATGCTCACCGCCCGATTCACAAACCAGTCTCAACTTTTACGGGGTGGTTCTCCATCTGGCCACCGGACAAGCGGTAAAGCTGTCGTCGCATCAAAAACACGTCCGCCGCGCATTTGTTCGAGTTCAAGGAGAAATATTCTTTGGGTCAACTTACTGTCCTGCCTGTTATTTTCTTTGAACCTATGCACGTGACTTTACCGAAAGACCAAAAGAATATGAATTCCTGCAGTCACGAAAGCTTTGAGTCAAGATTCAAGGAGGAACTGAAATGTCTCTCAATCGGCAGCTCAGAACGCGAACAGCGTGAACGTGCAGAGAAAACACGCAGCCCAAAATTCACGCGCTCTAACCACCGCATCTAAAAAAAACTACTTTACTTTAATTTACAGTTGCTTAATTGACCATAAAATTACTCATCGCAAGTAATTGCAAATAATCTTGATTTCATAAAATAAACATTTATGAAAAACCTTATCCATTCTACTCATCAAAATCGTTCCCATACAATTGATAATCAAGGGGTAGTGACCTAAATAACATAAACGTAGGGTTCAAATGGTATTCAAATTAGACATTCATGTCCAGTATAGGCATCCAGCCAGCACCCGTAGCACTGTATACAATGACATGCTCCATATAATTTCACTACCATGCTGGCTATTACTATAGGAAAATATGAGAACTGCATTTGGTTGGCAGTATTTACGCTACGTTTTTCCAACGTCTGAACAGAAACCCAAGCCAATCAGGCGCTCCCACGTGCGTGTATTGGATGAGCGCATCCTCAATCTCGTCCCCCTAAAAACGCTTCTCTTTCCACTGTGTCCCCTCACACCGCGCCAATTTAGAATTCTCTCCCGCAGTCAGTTTTCCCAAGTCCATGTAACCTCGCTCAAGTCAAAATAAGCGTACCAATTAGAACCTATTGACGCCTCTCAATGCCGCCTTTTGTTGCTGGTCGTTTGAGAATTTTGGGCACAGGACTCCCTCCGCAACCGTGATGATTAAAAACACTTTTTTGTAATAATCTGCTAATAAATTCTGGTCACCAATGTTCCATGGCGTCTGGCAGTCAGCGGCCCCTTGGGCTCCGTTGGGTGTGGGTCTCTGGGGCAGTGAGAGCTCGGCACACAACGCGTGCACACACGCGCATTCTTCCCGTACAAGCCCAGACAGCGGCCGAGTGCTCCAGGACAAATTTCCATGAACTCATCATCGCCGCGCCAAGGAAAGTACGCAGTTTGTGAGCGGGTACGGCAGGCCACAGCTTCCTCACACCGTCACCGGGGGGAAGGGTGTGCGGGTGCCGGGTGGGTGGGAAGGAGGCGGGGGGGCGGGTGTTGGATTGGAGGAAAGCAGTCTATATATCCGTCCAAATACAGTGAACAAATATGAACACTCTCCAGCAACGTGTGCCCAAAGACGAAAGTGCACAACTGCGTAGGGTTTTGCGGACATGCTGGAAAGCGGCGATCAGATGGGAGTCTGTTGGTCGGCACGATGCCCCTACGTTTCTCTCTGCGTGCTGGGAGCTTCTTCTGGAAATAAATATTCTGCTGTTTCTTAAAATCAGCTATTTATACTTAGCCAATCAGTGAATTTTACCTGCTACGGGCACAAAGGTCAGAAACGTGGATGATAACAATAAAAATGGAAAAGATGAAAAGTGCAAACAAAAAGATGCACGCATGGAACTCAGGGAGAGGAACACTTGGACTAAAGGACATATGCAAGTTCAAGACATCGAATTCATTGCGATGAAAAGGGCTTCGGCAGAGCACACCTGGCTGGACAGGATGACGGCCTGTGGTCGAGACTAATGACAGCGGCGACCAATGGGGAGAACAGGCTGAGTGTCAGAGGTCGCAACCGGGTACCCGATACCCATACCCTACCCGATACCCGGCTACCCGTACCCGTTTGCGACCCTGGTGCGGCCGGGTACGGGTAGGCCGTGAGTCACCGGTGAGTAACCGTTTGTCACTCATTTCGGGTAGGGTACGGGTAGCGTACGGGTACCCATACCCGGCCGGGTACGGGTACCCATTTGCGACCCTGATGCGGCCGGGTACGGTTACGGGTAAGGAATCAAAACCCGTTTGCGACCTCTGCTGAGTGTACGTCCACCGTGGAGATAAAGCGATCGGGTTGTGTGCACGACCAAGATGGACTGTTGCACCCTGAGACCGTAAAAGATGGTGGCGACCTGCTGAGATATTCATCCAGCAGTGAATGGATCATGGCAGATGATGAAAGTGACAAAGTCAAAATATCTCCCAGCCCAAAGAAGCAACCGTGTGACTAGCAGTAGAGGCGTTTGTGTTTCAGTGGATTCTTCTCTGCGGTAGTGGAGCAGTTATCGTCCTGTGTAAACATCGCCACTGGGGAGATAAAGGCGGTCGGGCGTGGTGCTGGTCACCCACCCCCCCCCGTGTGCCGTGCCGTCCTTCATAGGTGCTCGCTAACAGCACTTGTCCCAACAGTCTGTTAAAAGCTACGCGTGGGAGATCATTGTCTTTGCCTTCTTTGCAGCGGCAGTCGTTACTGCAGGGAATATGCGATGAGTAATGAGTATCGGCTGACTCGCACGCCGCTAACACCGACAAAGAACAAGGTCAGCGTGTCCGTCTCCTTGCACAAACAACAAAGGGGTGGGTTGCTCATCACCACCGGAACACCATCTCTGGATATTCCACCTTTCCCTTGGAGGTGGCCAGTCCATACGTAACACAACCCACCGCGATTTCCCATGAAGCGGTCCTCGTTTTTTGTTTTATGCCCCTAACAGGATGATTGGTTGGAGCAACCGCGCCCGCCCAAATTTGAAAACGATTGTGCGTTGTACGCATGTTGTATGTATGTATGTGTACGATTAATTTCTTTCGCGCGGTATGTAGTCAACCGTGCCAATCGGAGGTGCGGGCTTAATTTCTTAACTGTGCGTCAAGAGTCGAGAACTCTCACCATATTGTCATCTCACCGGATAAATACAAGCACGACGTACAGTAAGTGGAAGGGCAGGGTGTTTACGAAAACAAAGACGATTGTCCTCTCATGAGAAAACCAACCACAATTAGGGAACCAACTGTTATATTTTGACGAGAGCGATCACTCAGAGGGGGGGGGGGGGCAGAGGCGGTGAGGAGGCTACGGACAGCTGGGCTGGGCTCACGGACTCCCAACTTACGGTGCTCGGGGGTTGAGCCGCGCCAGGGCCGAGCAGTCAAACACGAGCAGCCGAGCCGTCACCAACGTGATGTCTCCATGCCGCACGGCAACCTCCACCTCCACGTGGTCTGCGCACAAAACAAAGACGAAGATCCCCCGTATAGCTTGTAACAGACTGTTGGGGCAAGTGCTGGTAGCGAGCACCTAGGAAGGCCAACAAGCGGGGCTGGGTGGCCAATACCACGCCGGGCCATTTACATCCCCCCTGTGGCGATGCTTACACACCGCACCAGGTACTCATTTGAGGCCAAGTCGACCTAGGGGAGGCCCATGACCGGTTCAGATAACCGTCACTGGTGTTGGCCGTGAGCAGGAATCGAACTCGGGTCGCCGGATTCATAGCGCGGCCACAAGCACCAACAACCACGGGCATTGCCATCAACAGTGTTTACTTCCTACTCGCTTTCCACTGGCACATAGGAGCCGCAACAGCACTGGGACCTCGCAATGCCGGTGTGGCTTTTCCCACTGGCAATTTGCCGGGGCCGAGTCAGAACCAAACCGTGAAATTCCGGCCTCGCAATAAACGTCTCAATCTGGCTCGGGGCCAAGCAGGGCCAGGTGGCTCGGAGAATGACTCTCGTCATGCTTGTTTGTGGTGTGCGAAGTCAGCAGTACGGCTCGGGTTTTTAAAAAAATGTTTTCATTATATGTCAGTAGGAGCGCAGTAAAGTGCACAACAAGCCGCGACGTGGGGGTGAGGAGGAGGGGGGGGGGGCACAGAAACTCCGCGGGACATAAGTCCGGAAACCCTGTGCTCCTGGATTTAGAGGAGGGAGGAGATTGGGCTCGTTGCCCCACCGAGTGGGGACCGCGAGCGGGATATTTGTGTTTTCATGTGGGGAGGGGTAGGCGAGGGAAGAACAACTTATGTAAGGGAGTAGAGGGAGCAGGGGGGCGGGGGGGGTACTTAAATGAGAGAAAAAACCTGGCATGGCTCGGTTGTACACAGTGGGGAAGAGATAGAGAGGTCCTCCGTTTAAAGTGGCGGGCTACTGCTTGTGACCAAATCAACCTGAATGTGCCAGATCTCGTCAAAGCTTGGAATGCCAAGCAGAGATTTGAGCCTGGTTGGTACTTGGATGGGTGACAGGGAATACTCGGTGGTCTAGGCTTGGTCTGCGAGGTCGGAAGGAGATGGTAATACGGCATTGGACTATTCAATCTCCCCGTTGTGGAGCTTTCAGCGATACCCTCTGTTACGTGCGCATGTTCTCTGATATTCCTCTCACATGCCACTCATCTTCTTGGTTCTTTCGGTAAAGTCACGTAGAATGGAAATAATAAAATAATAAAATAAAACATAATAAAATCATTCTCACGACGTTTCGGCCACAACGCAAGCAGCCGTCCTCAGGTGAAGACCAGGTCTGTCGGGGAGACAGCGTCTGAATGAAACACCACCACGCTTGGAGCGTATATTTAAGCTGGGTTGGAAGGGGGGAAGGGCGCCTTGACAAAATAATTTGCATATCAAGAGGAATTTAGCATATTTATGGGAAATTCAGATATGTGATTAGTACTACTTGTGAAATGCGTAGCCAAAACGTCGTGAGAATTATTTTATTATGTTTTATTTTTATTATTTTATTATTTCCCTTCTACGTGACTTTACCGAAAGAACCAAGAAGATGAATCCCTGCAGTCACGAAAGCTATAAATCGAAAAATGCCACTCATTATGAATGGAAATGGCCAAACATTCCAAATTCAGGACCCTCCTAAAAAAGGATCTTGAGATTCAATGATGCTTTCCTGTATAAACAGAGAGTGTATATTACTATTACTGTTGCATTGCCATGTGCCAAATAAGGCTGGCACAGTTGGTGGGGGCCAGCAGCAAGCACACCCGGCCACTTTCGTTTCCCCATCGTCCGTGGGCCAAGAAATGAAATGGGTACCACGTGTGGTGTCATCATTTTACCAGTACACATTTCTTAATATGGTATACATGTCTAAATAAACAAGTGAAAGCAATTTCAAAGTGCTTTATTGTATTATGAGTTAATTTAGTGGGGGGGTTTCCATCCATCTTTCATCAATTTTATTCCAATTGTGCTGCCCGCATTGTGCCAGGAGACAGCGTCCATGCCGAACTCTGGCCAGGCATCTCTCGAGGACGGAAATCTCACAAGTACTACAACGATCACTTCAGGTGACCTCTTATCCAACATTAGTCACACTAACTTTCCCACACACCCTGCTATACAGACATACTTGTCCCATGGCAATGAAACCATAATTGTATTAATTATTTCGCCTAGTTAAGTGGAAAACTACACTTAAATGTACCTGTGCAGTCATCGGTGCGACTATTAACCCACTACGTTATAGAACCGGATGTGTTCACAGCTGGCTTCTGGATTCCAAGCCAGGCTATCTCAGTGGTGCGACATACGATTCCTAAGCCATCCAGTCCAGTAAACTAGATACTGACAAGTTATATATCAAGTAAAGACTGCCAGTGCTGGCAATGATGGAACCACACCACAACCTTGTCAAGGCGCTCTTCCCCCTCCAACCCAGCTTAAATATACGCTGCCAAGCGTAGTGGTGTTCATTCAGACACTGTCTTTCCGACATACCTGTTCTTCACCTGAGGACGGCTGCTTGCGTTGTGGCCGAAACGTCGTGAGAATTCTTTTATTATGTTTTATTTTTTGTTATTTCCCTTCTACGTGACTTTACCGAAATAACCAAGAAGACACACCACAACAGATAACATGTAAGGATACACGAAACTAAACTTTTTATTTTACCAGGTAAGGCCCACACTGAGCTATAAATCTCTTATTCAGAAGCGACCTCACCACGAATGATAGCTCAACGAAGTAACTTATCACGTGGAAATTTATAGCAGCCAAATACTCTAATAGGATAGCTAGGGGTGGCTGGGTGGCTTATTAGTTAGTGCGGAGCCAGCACGACAGATAATAATGGGTTCAAATCTGGGTTTCAGCCGACCGTGATTAACCCTGCTTCCCAGTTGTGTGCAAGTTCACGTCCGAGCAAAGTCATCGTTGATGCATGAAAAACCCACCACGTGTAATTTGGTTCGGACTTAACTTGAATGCATTCCAACTCTTATGTGTAGATACGGTCTTTATGTCACGCCACAATCTCACAGCAGAGTGTTGAGGGAAGTGCGACACCTGCTATGTAAAGAATAAAGGCCGCTTTTGCAGGGCTGTTAGGAGAAATTCTGTGTAAAAAACTTCTGCAGACGCTCCCCGACACGTATCAATGATTTGCCATCTCATCACACGACGCCGATAGCACAAAGATGGCACAATTTTAATAAGTCGGGTTGGAAAAAGAGAAACAAACCGACTTGGGGAAGTCTCAGGCCAGGTTCAAATACCAACCGTTGCCGTGACCCACACAAGTTCTGGCACTGCATACGAGTCACTTGGGATAGTTCCACATTTTACGAGCCATCGTATAACCGCCGACTGCTGGATCACCCAGCCAACTCTTTCCAAGACAAGATAAACATTTCCCTTCTTAATTTATTTCTCTGAGATTTTGCCGACGCAGCGGAAAGTTTTCCGAGATATTTCAACCGCGCTATCGTGGGACCCAATGGGGAGAGATGGGGAGAGCGCGGAATATTTATGGCTCTGCCACCCCACCGTCCCCCTTCGACCCGCGGGGCCGCAGGACAGTTGTGCCACCACCCGCACACTCGAAAGCCTTGTGCCACTGTCGCGTGGGCTTGAAGAACGATACCTTTCCCGTTCCACGGCAGGAGGTCGGGAGACGGACTCTGGCAGCGCACAAGATTCCCGGCGATCGTGGCCGGGGTGGAGTGGCCCGCGGTTTGGCAGCGCAGAGATTCGGAGTTGGTCACCTCCACCAGGTGGGCGACCGTCAGCGTCACCTGGGCACAGCGGGGACCGACAGCGAACGAACGGCTCGAAACCAAACGAAAGAGGAAAACGCTTGTGGCAGACATCTCCACAGTACTTGATAAGATAATTGCATTCTCATTCAAACACACGCCAATGACCAAATCGCACGGAATGAGCCCTAACTCTTTAAATATTGTTAGATGTTGAAAGCTAAGCAGGTTTAAGCCCAGATAGTGCTGGGATGGGTGACCACCATGCACAACAGGTTGTTATAGGCCGAGGGGGATATGTGGTTGGCAGCAGAGGGAACTAAAGCAAACACATCCACTATTGTACTTTACATCTAAGTCTACACTGCCTGCCTTCACCAAACCACAGTGGCCAGCATGGTGAAGTTAAATGGTCCCTGTAACCCGCACCTCCAATTAGCACGGTTGGCTACAACATACACATACACACAAGTGGATAAGTAAAGGGCTCTACATATACAAACAAGACAAAGACCCCCATATAGCCTTAACAGGCTGTTGGGGCAAGTGCTGTTAGCGAGCCCCTATGAAGGCTGGCATGGCACTGCACACGAGGAGGTGGGTGACCAGCATCAAGCTCGGCCGCCTTTGTCTCCCCAGTGGCGATGTTTACACACCGCACCAGCTACTCATGTAAGGCCGAGTTCACCTAAGGGAGGCCCAGGACCGGTTCAGATAATCATCACCGACGCTGGCCGTGAGCGGGTATCGAACTTGAATCGCCGGGTTCGTAGCGCAGCGCGCTAACAGCGTATATATGCATACATAGACATAGACAAATTCAAAGATTTGCACATCTGTGCATGCATGCAAACAAAGACTTCCTCACTTTGACAGTACATCCTCACAACCTGTTCCAAGCAAGAGGCAAACGGGCTGTTATGGAGCACCAGGTAAGCCAAGCACAGCACACTCCGGATTTGCTGTGGTCAACACCATGCCCAGGCCGCCTTTTGTTTCCCCATCACTGATGCCGACCACAGACAGCACCAGGTGCTCATTATAGGCCGAGTCCACCCAAGGGGAAGCTTACAGCGGGTGCGCTCGTTAATTACCACTGGTGCCACTCATGGGCAGCAATCGAACCTGGGTCAATGGGACTGTGCAAACCACCATCATGCACCTGCTCCCCCCCCCCCCCAACACACACAAACACACACCTGACAGACAATACATTACACAGACGTGTATGTATGCTCCAACTTCTTTCGCACCCTACGTAGCCGACCGTGCTACTCGTCGGCGCTACAGCTCCGCAGCAGAACGGGATCTGCACACGGCACAGTGTGGGTCTATGCCGCTGGTGGCGGAACTGTGTCGAGTGTCCAGGCGGGGCCAAGGGCACTGGGGCCCACAGGCCAGAGGGGGCCAAGACGTCAGACTATGAAGAGGGGGGGAGGGGGGGGGAATCGAACTGAGGGCCAAACTTCATTCCTTATATCAGGGTCCATGTGAATCGATGCTGCGTCACCGCTCTATACAAACGAAGACAAAGATCCCCCGTGTAGCCTAAACAGCACTTGCCAGGGGGAAAATGCTGTTAGCGAGCACCTATGAAGGCTGGAACGGCACACGAGGGGGGTGAGTGGCCAGTAATCTTCCTAGCCACCTTTGCATGTTTGTTGAACTTATTTCGCACCGTACGCAGCCAACCGTGGTAATTCCTCGTGGCGATCTTTATACACAGCACCAGCTACTCATATGAGGCAGAGTTGACCAAGGGGATGCCTAGGACCAGTGTAGATATGCATCGTTGATGTTGGCAATGAGCGGGAACAGACGTTGGGTCTCCGGGTTCACAGCGCAGCACGCTAACCCCCACACTACCATAATGCCATCAGTGGTCAGCGCACGCACACGCATACATACACGTCAGTCTACACACCACACTGCGCACACACACACACACCGCACGTACAAACACACAACCGCATTATGCACGAACCTGCTGGGGATGCTGGCGGCTCACGCTGTGGGGCGACACGCCGCTCACGGCCGGGCACTCCCCGCGGGGGCTCCACAGCCACGCGTCCTGCACGTCCGCCTCGGGGCACTCCGCACGCCTGGTGCACCTGGCGCGGCCACCCGGCGGGAACGAGTTATCGGGGCGCCGGCGGAGGGCGGTGGGCGACGCGTGGCGGCTTTGGCTCGCAGCTCGCTCTCTAGCGAGGGCCGACGGCGCGCGCGTGCGGTTTCGCGGAACACGGTTGGCGCTGCCGGTCTTTGCGGGGATTTTAGGTTGCCTGGCTGGCGCGAGCTTTCCCCCCCCCCCCCCCGAGGCGATTGCACGGGGGGGGATTTTGCTGCGCACCTCGCGACCGTCGACGTGCCAGCCACTTTAGAGTGGAAACATTGAAAACGTGTCCATCCTTTCATTACATACCAATTTACAACCCTGCAAAAATTGTGTCATGCGAAATAACTGTTGGGGAAAAAAAAACGACTGCTAACAGCTGTGCACTCCACACTCGGTGAAGTCTCACTTCCATGATTAACTTCGGTTTTAAATTATAATCTTTATTATAATTGCAATCGGCAACAACTCAAGATAACTCTCGTCAAGCCTACAGCTCTCAAATGTGCTCGCGATAAATGGTTTCTTTATCTTCTCCTGCTCCGGCTCCGCCTTCATTTTCGGCACCGTGCGGAATGAAACGCACAGTTCTAACGTCTTTCACGGGCAGTGATAATTGGAAATGCCATGGCCTTAAATGCCCCCGGCTGCCTACAGCTTGGCCTCGCGCTCGACTTTGCAAGGTGACGTGTCGGATTTGTAGAAATGTTTGGATTCAAGTGGAATGCTCAGGGCTCAGAGAGGAATTTATGCGGAATCCTAGGCTCAACATTCAAACTGGCTCGATTTTACGGAGCATGCCGAATCTAATGTGGAATTTTCGCCCTTACGGGAAAGAGTCGCAGTCCACTGTGCAATAAGGATTCGTATTTTATAACTCAAAAGTGAAGGTCTCTCTACAGGCAGCTGCTCTTGCCAGGGAATACAGCCAAGAAATATTACCATCAGTGATGGTTAAAGCAGGTGCCAACATGATGTATATTGCTCCAAAGTAAAATCGAGGGCAACAGTGGTGCAGTGATTAGTGCACTGTGCTATGAACCCAGCGAGTTTAATTCCTAACCATTTGCCAATATCAGTGTAGGGCGATATATGAACGGATTCTGGGCCCCCACTACACCAACCCACACTAACCAGTGTGGTGAAGAATGGCCAAAAAATAAACCACAACGACCAACAGTGTGGGGAGGGCCTTCACCTAGAAGTGGATTGGTAAATGAAAAAATTATAATTATTAAAGATAACAATCAATGCCTTAATGAAACACATTAACTGTAATGAATTAATCACTCATGGAAATAAGAACACTTAGGCTGCATAAACCTTTTAACACCGCACTTCCATCTCCGACAGGCAATCACAGCGTGCGGTTTTTAAGCGTCCTTTGCAGACACGCTCTGCATTATACGGCCCAAGCTGCACGACCCCCAATGTCACGGCTCAACGTCTTATAATGAGATGCGGCAGAGGAGAGGTGGGGGGGGGCAGGGTTGGGTGGGAGGGGGGCACACGCGGCACAAATATAAAACGATGACCTTGGTGACCCCCACCCCTTCCCTGCGAGACTCACTTCCCGAGCAGCACGCACCACCCGCAGTACGGATCTCCGGTAGAGACGCACCCGGCGCACGATTTGTGACGGCCGCAGTCCGAGACTGGGACCCTCGCCACCTGCGGCGCAAAGACGGCAACAAGCGCGAAGGTCACCCCGCGCTGCCCCACTCGCCGGTCGATAGCCTCGGTGAGCTGCCGGTCGCGGGTTAATGCTGCGGCGAGGAGCGCGCTCCTCGTACGTAGACGCTAGCCCCAAAGGGGTTTGGCAAACCTGCGGCTCCGGGAAGCCGCACGCGGCTTCGTGACGTTTTTTATCGAGGACCACCGTCTTTGTAGTCACGCGCATTGTGAAGTCGTGCCCAACAGTTGACGAGAACGCGGGAATGAAGAAGATCCGACGCACCTTTTACGCTCCGTGAACGAGGAGACACTCAAACTTGACGGGCAGGCCGCAACGACGCTAGCACACGCGAATGAGCATCACCGCGACACTGCTCCAATGCAACGTTCGTAAAAAAAACACGCCAATGGGGTGATGGTCACTCGAGACCTCCTGCACACACGGCGGCTTCGACGTAGGAAACGGACTACGGCAGCACGCGGGCAACCGTGATTTTAAAGCCTCGCCTCTCATAACCGAAGCTTCACACGTGCACAGGGGGGCGGCCGGCGGGCGGGATGGCGCTCGGCGGTGCACGACCCCCGGTTGCATTGGCACGAGATGTGAGCAGTTTTTTTTTTTTTCGGGTTATGTGTTGCTTTAATCCGTTTCGGAATTTACCGCCACGGAGGAAGGATGGGTTAAAACCCAGGGTCCTCCACACACTGTCTTGCGGAAGGCTTCCCACTCTCGCCGATCACCGGGGGATGGGGTTATCGTGCGACGTGTTCATTTGGACGTCGTTGAAGATTGGTCAACGTGTAAAGGCAGATTGTGGTGGTGGTGCATGGGGGGGGGAGGGGTGTTAGGGAAGACAACGTCCTTGGCAATTCGCAGAAATCCTTGAGTAAACCTACACGTGCTTCCATCAGAACGTTCTCATCAACTGTGTAAATAGATCGCCGTTAAATCTCGTTTTCGAATAAATGTTCCAGTGTTTGGCTGGGCTGAATCAAACAGGATTACTGTGTTTCACTTAAACATTTATTTTGCGTGGCTATTTGTCTCTGTGAAGAGAGTCAGGGGAGGCTGATTTAATTGATTTCACGTTGTTTATGCGTTGAGTTTTTAATTTAAACATGCTATTGTTACCGTTGCAATGGCCACTCACAATTATCTGATGGGATTTATGGACGCCTGTAAAGCTTGCTGTCCATCCCCGTTTTTACACGGAACACTAGCGCATCGATTTAAAATTTGAAAGCTGAAACAGCCGCGCAAATGCGCTTAACGATCGCGCAAAACAACTGCATATTGTTATTATCGGGTTCTCAGACATTTAAGTGAAGGGAATTTATCTGAATTGAATACCGATACACATATGGGCAAGCATTTCAAATCTGCAAGCAGGAGTGATGGTAATAATAATGCTGTGCTACAAACAAAAGATACATACCAACCACGAATTTAATAACCAACTAAATTGTATCTAAACTTCTGACCAACCGTGCTCAATGCAAGAAACGTTTGAACGCTTGTCCACTACACATGCAACAGTGCTGCTGGCCGTTTTGCATACTGGCTCTTCGGGCCTGTGGTCAGTCACCAACCGCGATTTGTACGCTACAAATAAATTCAAGACGAAGGAGGACCATGACCAAACGAAAGTCCCAAAGCCAGAGATGCTTTCAATGATGAGACTGCAAGAGTAGACCCTGGGTGAGCAGCAGGCTGTCGACAAAACAACCACCGCTGGATCTGTCAGAAGGTAGGACGAGATTTACGACGCGTGGGCTGCATCGAAATCATTGGACACGACTGCCTCTCGTCCTTGAGCACTTATCGAGAACGTGTGGAGCTTCTCTGCAGCCGGGGAGTGGGGGGTGGAGTTGTCACCTGGCTCTCAGACATGACGTAGAGGTTTTCTTGTGTCCCATCGAACACCAGGTCTCTGTTAATGGCCGACTCGGCCTGGTGAAGAGTCCAGTTGCCAAGGGGTTTGTCGGCTCCGCGTAGAAATGCCTGAAAAATAGAGACAAAGACCACCCCATGTAGCCTTAACAGACTGTTGGAGCAAGTGGGGTTAGCGAGCACCTATGAAGGCCGGCACGGCACCCGAGGAGGTGGGTGGCCAGCACCACGCCCGGCCGCCTTTGTCTTTCAAGTGGAAATGTTTACACACCGCACCAGGTACTCATTTGAGGCCGAGTTGACCTAGGGGAGGCCCAGGACCGGTTCAGTCAATCGGCACTCATATTGGCCGTAAGCAGGCATCTAATTCTGGTTGCTGGGTTCGTAGCGCAGTGCGCTAACCGCTGTGCCACCAATCCTCACATGAAACGCCTGAACACACACACACACAGAAAGGTCCCTGTTTAGTAGCCTTATAGGCCAAGTGAGTAAGTGCTGTTGATGAGCGTAGATCTGCCAAGGCTGGATTAGAATGCGCGAGGGTGCTATGGGCCAGAAGCACAACGCCAAGCCACATTTGGCATTTTCCATGCCCATGCCCAAACACCACACCTAGTACACACACATATACATACATATATCATATGCTAAACACATTTTACAAATATACACATTTTACGCTCGTGATTAGATAAATGCAAGGGGCAGTCCAAAAGCAATACGAATGTATTCGCAAATGCATGCACACACACACCTCTATCACGTACATCTTTATTTTCAACACAATATTGGATGAGGGCCTCCCCACACCGTCCAGGCTGTGGAGGTTGTTTGACGACACTAAACCAGGCTGGTCAGTGCAGGTTGGTGAAGGCGGGGGCAGGGGGTGTATCGGTGTAGGTGCATGGAAGTACAGTACAACACAACATTTTTCTGTCCCGCTGATGATCCACCACCCAAGAACTGTCCACTGGGGTCAACCGAGCTTGGGTTCTGAAATCCGACACAATTTGACGCATTCCGAGATTTGGTCACAGGCGCCTCTCGCCTTGCCTGCACCAAACTAGGAGAAGAGCCGCAGAATCCAAGCTCAAGGACTTCATGCCAATGTTGTTGTTCACGGCTGCAAATCAAATCCAGGTTAATGTGGTGCAGTCGGTAATTCATCTATCACTGCTCCCCACACACACACATAGACATGCACAGAAATGAAAGTGCCTGCATACCCACATCCATACACACGCACGCATTCACATGTGCACGATTTGCAAGTAAAAATATAAACACAAGGACAAAGATTTCCTTGTTTAGCCTCTATAGAATACTGTGCAGGGCATGTGTTGTTACCAAATACATACAGTCAGTGAGGCAAATATAAAATGTAGTAGTGTGGCCAGGAATACATATGCCCAGAAGTCATCTTCCCAGAACTACATATGCATTAGAAGATACAGTGGTGGCCCATTCTGTACAATAATCAGTTGCTATAGATGTGCATGCAGTTTGACAACTATTGTTCTATTGCTGTTCCATGTGATTAACACACAACATCAAGGACAGACAAAACAAGTACACACACAAATACACACAGACACACAGACATGTTACCGAGGGCACGAAAAATGACAATGTTTCCACCGACATGGGCAAATAACCTCGACTGGTACCTTTCAGGTAAACACGCCGGTGGCTCGAACAACCTTTAAGAAAATTCTATTTCAAAAATCAAACAGTGTGGAATCAGAAGGGGTCATCGTCAAATAAGAGGAACAAGACTCTCGGCCTGGGACACGAGCACCCGGCCTTGTCTCGAGTGTCTGAGCTCCGAGTCGCTCGCGATCCAAGTGTTGCCTCCGAGCCACCCACACCAACCCATAGCCTTGGGAACGTCCGTCACAACGCCGACATCGTTGGCGCAACAGAGCGGTGGCGTCTTGCGGTGCGTGCGCACGAACGCAAGACGCCACCCAGCAACGCGCGTTCATCGTGCCACCAGCAGCGGCGGCGACGGTAAAAAAAAAAAATCGCCCATTCTGGGACGGTGGGGTCCCGTTACCCTCGCCACCGTTCCCCTCTCCCCCCCGCCGAGGAGTAAATCATGGGCGGCGGCGGCGGCGGTGGTGGAGCGGTGGCAGAAAGCCCACGCCGTGTTAGGCCCCGTGTCTGGCATTGACGCCGGATCCAGACAGCAATGGCCACAAAGACACGCCGGCCACACGGCACGGCGTTCCATTTGAAAAGATCCTTACGTGTCGCGCATTGTCAGATTAAAACAAAAAAATCGGCGAAGGAAGGACGTTTATTTGCCTTTGGTTAATGGGGCGGGTGTTGCTGAAAGACAGACGGACTGTAATTATGGCCAGATAGTTTTTTCGCTGTTACCGTAGCGACACGTTTACAGCCACTGCTAGGCACAAAACGGGCGAATGTTTATTTCAGGAATGGCGCCCTGCCAGCAGGCAGTGGAGAGTCTTGCGCTGTTTTGCACTTTTCGTTTCGGTTTCCAATTTTTTGGGGTTTTGGTTTAGCAAGTTGACTGTGTAGAGCAGTTTAAAATGTCAATGTTATAACTGCAGCCAAATCTTTAAAAAGTAACAATTTTTAATTGTACTTAATAAAAAAATAACGATTCCCACCTGGTTCCTCAGGTTGCCAATGCATCAAATTAATCTTCCTTTGGTTAAAATTCCACACTTGAGCACTGCGATTCAAATATCTACACTAAAATAGCATTTTCATCATCAGTCACATTCTTATTGTGCTCCTGAGATTTAGACAGTAGATGATCTAAGCTGTGTGATGACCCAGAAATTCCGAAAGGCCTTTTAGTATCCATCTTGCACCGTCACAAGACTGCAGCCTCAGTCGCTGGTGTTCCACTCTGCCTACGCATCACCATTGCGAACGTAACCCTCAGGGGAATGCAAAACTTTCGGCCAAATTAGGAAACAAATAATAAGAAGTCCCTACAGTTTGTACTTGCAAAATTCTTATAGTGCAGGGTTATCACACAGGTCCTGCTGTGTTTCACAGACGCGTATAGAGGTCGGCCAGGGTGTGACACCAGCACACGTGGCCAACCCTTTTTCGATTAGCACCACGTGATCTTTAACGTCCACTGTGAAGGCATTTATGACTAAAATTAAAAACTGCTGTTTATTTTATCAGGTAAGAGCCCACTCAGCTATATATCTCCGATCTGAACAAACTAGGCCTGGTCCCCACGCACTTCAACCCGCACTGACCAGAGTGGTGATGTCCGGTTAAAGAACACCCATGATGAACAATATGGATAGGCCTTCATCCTATGAACTATTAATATTTTTCAACCAGGTGAAGCCCACCTGAACGATACAGCTTTTATTCAGAAGCGACCTTGGCCACAAATGATAGCTCAACAAAGTGGCTTATCGCGTGTAAATTTATAGCAGCCAAATACTTTTACTGCAGCCGTGCACCCCTTCGGTTCTCAATCGTAAAAAAAATGCATAGCGTCAATAAATACATAGGTTTGATGAAATTAAGCAGTTGTACTTACGTGCCCGTGTTTAATTTGTGTTGATGATTTACCTTCTAAAAATATCTAGCATGTCTCTCGCACCCCCAAAAAAGGACATCTCGCACCCTCCAGGGGGTGCGTGCACCCCAGGTTAAGAACCACTGCTCTAAACGCACGTTTCTCAAGCAACCCGCAGTATTGACCAGGGTGGCCGCTGGGCTCGAACCATAGACCTCTGCAACATGCAGCAAACGGGCTACCGCTCAGCCACATCACCCCACCCGCCCCACAAAAATAAATAAACATTTCGCCACAAATGTGTGGACAGTTTCAAGCACAATTAATCTGTTTCAGTGTTTCCGGGGAGTTGGCCTCCACGCCGTGCCAAGCGAGCGGGCGGGCGGGCAGGGGTTAGCCTCCACCGCGAGCCCCGCGATGGCACGTGGGGGCGGGGGGCTGCTTGTCGCACCTTCACGAGTCGCCCCGCGGAGTCTCCCACGAAGGCGATCGTCCACCGCTGCTCGACAAGGGTGGTGGCAACGGCCGTGAGGTGGACGTCGGGGAACACGGCCAGCGCCGGCGACACCAGCGTCTGGCGACCCACGATGGGGTTGGGCAGGTGGTCGACGCCGCACTCCGCCGCTTGCCCACTCTGGCGACGAGCGACGGGAGAAACCAAAATGCTCAGCGGGCGCAGTGCGGCACGTGCCGTGTGAAATTTCACGAACGCAAAAAATGTTATTCCGCGAATCGAAAAGTGTCCGTAATTTATTTGTCAATTGCGTGAATGCTAAATTTCGTAAACCCAGGGATACCTGTATTAGGCTTTTAAAAAAAATAAAAATCCTGACATCCAGTCCGGCCGTGACACCGATATCAAAAGGTCCTGTCATTTTAACGAAGGCCACATTCATTCCATTTACAGCATGGAATATTGATGAGATTGCTCTTCATCTTCCAATTATACATTGTTAAAATGTGAAAGGCTATATAAAAGGTTAAAATAACAAGACCGAACTCACAGAAAGTTTCAAGCCATTTCTCGAACACGAGATGACACAAGACAAATAAGCGACACAGAGGACGACAAAAGAGATGCAGACAATTCGGCGGACGTGCAGTGAAATGAGAGAACAAAGACAAGAAACCAAGACGTATTGCGATGACACAAAAGACACAAGAGACACAGACAAGAGGCTGAGGATGCAGCAATAGAAAGATGTGTGGACAAAGAGCATAGACGTAGGAGAGTAGAGAACATACAGATGAGAGATAGAGATGCACTGGGGATGGGTGAGAAGAGATGCAGATGACAGATGTAGCAACAGAAAACAATGAGATCACACCGCCAAATTTCCCGCACCTCCGATTAGCACGGTTGGCTACGTGCGTAGACTTACAAAGCCGAGGTCGAGGAAAGCGACGACAGGAGGGAGATGTAATTCAGAAGAGCGAGATGGCATGGAGACGCGGAGACGCGATGCAAAGCGGACATTCTCACCACCACCCCCACCAGACCCCTAAACTCTGCCGACCACCCCACCTCCGCTGCACGTCGAGCGGCGACGACAATGTGGGGGATTGCCGAGTCGGGCAGTCGAGTTCATCACGCTACACATTTGTTCGCGTTAATGACGCGAGCTCAATTAAT